>NW_027325364.1:417500-717500 GCF_036924035.1 Leuresthes tenuis
CAGTTTGCCAAAGACTTCCTGGACAGTGAAGACAGGCTGGACATCCTCATTAACAATGCAGGTGAGCTCACCTGTCTGTCTGTCTGTTCACCTGTCTGTCTGTCTGTCTGTCTGCTTACCTGTCTGTCTGTCTGTTCACCTGTCTGTCTGTTCACCTGTCTGTCTGTCTGTCTGTCTGCTTACCTGTCTGTCTGTCTGTCTGCTCACCTGTCTGTCTGTCTGTTCACCTGTCTGTCTGTCTGTCTGTCTGCTCACCTGTCTGTCTGTCTGTCTGTTCACCTGTCTGTCTGTTCACCTGTCTGTCTGTCTGTTCACCTGTCTGTCTGTCTGTTCACCTGTCTACCTGTCTGTCTGTCTGTTCACCTGTCTGTCTGACTGTCTGTCTGTTCACCTGTCTGTCTGTCTGTCTGCTCACCTGTCTGTCTGTCTGTTCACCTGTCTGTCTGTTCACCTGTCTGTCTGTTCACCTGTCTACCTGTCTGTCTGTCTGTTCACCTGTCTACCTGTCTGTCTGTCTGTTCACCTGTCTGTCTGACTGTCTGTCTGTTCACCTGTCTACCTGTCTGTCTGCTCACCTGTCTGTCTGTCTGTTCACCTGTCTACCTGTCTGTCTGTCTGTTCACCTGTCTGTCTGTCTGTTCACCTGTCTACCTGTCTGTCTGTCTGTTCACCTGTTTGTCTGACTGTCTGTCTGTTCACCTGTCTGTCTGTCTGTTCACCTGTCTACCTGACTGTCTGTCTGTTCACCTGTCTGTCTGTCTGTTCACCTGTCTACCTGACTGTCTGTCTGTTCACCTGTCTGTCTGTTCACCTGTCTGTCTGTTCACCTGTCTACCTGTCTGTCTGTCTGTTCACCTGTCTGTCTGTCTGTCCACCTGTCTACCTGTCTGTCTGTCTGTTCACCTGTCTGTCTGACTGTCTGTCTGTTCACCTGTCTGTCTGTCTGTTCACCTGTCTGTCTGTTCACCTGTCTACCTGTCTGTCTGTCTGTTCACCTGTCTGTCTGTCTGTTCACCTGTCTACCTGTCTGTCTGTCTGTTCACCTGTTTGTCTGACTGTCTGTCTGTTCACCTGTCTGTCTGTCTGTTCACCTGTCTACCTGTCTGTCTGTCTGTTCACCTGTCTGTCTGTCTGTTCACCTGTCTACCTGACTGTCTGTCTGTTCACCTGTCTGTCTGTTCACCTGTCTGTCTGTTCACCTGTCTACCTGTCTGTCTGTCTGTTCACCTGTCTGTCTGTCTGTCCACCTGTCTACCTGTCTGTCTGTCTGTTCACCTGTCTGTCTGACTGTCTGTCTGTTCACCTGTCTGTCTGTCTGTTCACCTGTCTACCTGACTGTCTGTCTGTTCACCTGTCTGTCTGTCTGCTCACCTGTCTGTCTGTCTGTTCACCTGTCTACCTGTCTGTCTGTCTGTTCACCTGTCTGTCTGTCTGTTCACCTGTCTACCTGACTGTCTGTCTGTTCACCTGTCTGTCTGCTCACCTGTCTGTCTGTCTGTCTGTCTGTTCACCTGTCTGTCTGCTCACCTGTCTGTCTGTTCACCTGTCTACCTGACTGTCTGTCTGTCTTCCTGCAGGAGTGATGATGTGTCCAAGATGGCTGACAGAAGATGGTTTTGAGACTCAACTGGCTGTGAATCACCTGGGTCACTTCCTGCTGACCAATCTGCTGTTGCCAATGATGAAGAGCTCCGCCCCTAGCCGTGTGATCAATGTGTCATCTATCGCCCACCGTGGGGGTATGACCCCTGACCTCTGATCGAAAATTATTTGATGTTTCAGATCTCTGAGGTTCTTTGACTGTTTTTTTTTCTTTTCTGTTTTTCAGGTCGTATTGACTTTGATGACCTGTTCTTCAGCAGAAAGCCGTACAGCGCTCTGGAGAGCTACAGACAGAGCAAACTGGCCAATGTCCTGTTTACACGAGAGCTCGCACAGCGTATAAAAGGTCCTCACAAACACTGAACACCCAAAATACACAGAGGTCCTCACAAACACTGAAAACCCTCAGAGGTCCTCACAAACACTCAGAGGTCCTCACAAACACTGAACACCCAAAATACACAGAGGTCCTCACAAACACTGAAAACACTCAGAGGTCCTCACAAACAATGAAAACACTCAGAGGTCCTCACAAACACTGAAAACCCTCAGAGGTCCTCACAAACACTCAGAGGTCCTCACAAACACTCAGAGGTCCTCACAACACTAGAAACAGTTGTGATGCTTAATGTGGAGGAAGACTTATTGCTTCAGCTTCGAGCCGTGCTGTGATTGGTCACCACACCTCCTGACTCTCACCTGTCCTGCAGGCTCAGGTGTGTCGGCCTTCTGCCTCCACCCGGGTGTGATCCGGACCGAGCTGGGCCGCCATGTGGAGGGCTGGTTCCCGCTGCTGGGGGCGCTGTTGAGGCTTCCCGCCCTGCTGCTGATGAAGACTCCGTGGCAGGGCTGTCAGACCACTGTGTTCTGTGCCGTGACACCTGGCCTGGAGGAGCGATCTGGCTGCTACTTCAGGTAGGGGGCGGGGCTAAAACACACTTGCACTCGGGTTTGTGGATGTTCTGTGTTCTGTTGTCAGTCAGCTTTAACCTGCAGATACCTGCGTCTACAGTTTATGGTCATGTGAACTTTATCATAAAAACACAGCCTCAGGCGGTGAGCCTGCAGGTGATCCTACAGGTGAGTCTACAGGTGAGCCTACAGGTGAGCCTACAGGTGAGCCTACAGGTGATCCTACAGGTGAGCCTACAGGTGAGCCTCCAGGTGAGCCTACAGGTGAGCCTACAGGTGATCCTACAGGTGAGCCTACAGGTGAGCCTACAGGTGAGCCTACAGGTGAGTCTCCAGGTGAGCCTACAGGTGAGCCTACAGGTGAGTCTCCAGGTGAGCCTACAGGTGAGCCTACAGGTGAGCCTACAGGTGGGCCTACAGGTGAGCCTACAGGTGAGCCTACAGGTGCATCATGTGAACTTTATCGTACAAACACAGCCTCAGACAGCAGGGGGTGAGCCTAGAGGTGAGCCTACAGGTGAGCCTACAGGTGATCCTACAGGTGAGCCTACAGGTGAGCCTCCAGGTGAGCCTACAGGTGAGCCTACAGGTGAACCTACAGGTGAGCCTACAGGTGGGCCTACAGGTGAGCCTACAGGTGGGCCTACAGGTGAGCTTGCAGGTGAGCCTACAGGTGAGCCTACAGGTGAGCCTACAGGTGAGCCTCCAGGTGAGCCTACAGGTGAGCCTACAGGTGAACCTACAGGTGAGCCTACAGGTGAGCCTGCAGGTGCATCATGTGAACTTTATCATAAAAACACAGCCTCAGACAGCAGGGGGTGATCCTACAGGTGATCCTACAGGTGGACCTACAGGTGAGCTTGCAGGTGAGCCTACAGGTGAGCCTACAGGTGAGCCTACAGGTGAGCCTCCAGGTGAGCCTGCAGGTGCATCATGTGAACTTTATCGTACAAACACAGCCTCAGACAGCAGGCGGTGAGCCTACAGGTGATCCTACAGGTGAGCCTACAGGTGATCCTACAGGTTGACCTACAGGTGAGCTTGCAGGTGAGCCTACAGGTGAGCCTACAGGTGAGCCTACAGGTGAACCTACAGGTGAGCCTACAGGTGAGCCTGCAGGTGCATCATGTGAACTTTATCATAAAAACACAGCCTCAGACAGCAGGTGGTGAGCCTAGAGGTGAGCCTACAGGTGATCCTACAGGTGAGCCTACAGGTGCATCATGTGAACTTTATCATACAAACACAGCCTCAGACAGCAGGGGGTGATCCTACAGGTGATCCTACAGGTGGACCTACAGGTGAGCTTGCAGGTGAGCCTACAGGTGAGCCTACAGGTGAGCCTACAGGTGAGCCTCCAGGTGAGCCTGCAGGTGCATCATGTGAACTTTATCGTACAAACACAGCCTCAGACAGCAGGCGGTGAGCCTACAGGTGATCCTACAGGTGAGCCTACAGGTGATCCTACAGGTTGACCTACAGGTGAGCCTACAGGTGATCCTACAGGTGAGCCTACAGGTGCATCATGTGAACTTTATCGTAAAAACACAGCCTCAGACAGCAGGCGGTGAGCCTACAGGTGATCCTACAGGTGGGCCTACAGGTGAGCTTGCAGGTGAGCCTACAGGTGAGCCTGCAGGTGAGCCTACAAGTGCATCATGTGAACTTTATCGTACAAACACAGCCTCAGACAGCAGGCAGTGAGCCTACAGGTGAGCCTACAGGTGATCCTTCAGGTGGGCCTACAGGTGAGCCTACAGGTGACCCTACAGGTGACCCTACAGGTGAGCCTACAGGTGAGTCTCCAGGTGAGCCTACAGGTGAGCCTACAGGTGAACCTACAGGTGAGCCTACAGGTGAGCCTACAGGTGGGCCTACAGGTGAGCCTACAGGTGAGCCTACAGGTGCATCATGTGAACTTTATCGTACAAACACAGCCTCAGACAGCAGGGGGTGAGCCTAGAGGTGAGCCTACAGGTGATCCTACAGGTGGGCCTACAGGTGAGCCTACAGGTGACCCTACAGGTGAGCCTACAGGTGCATCATGTGAACTTTATCGTACAAACACAGCCTCAGACAGCAGGGGGTGAGCCTAGAGGTGAGCCTACAGGTGATCCTACAGGTGAGCCTACAGGTGAGCCTCCAGGTGAGCCTACAGGTGAGCCTACAGGTGAACCTACAGGTGAGCCTACAGGTGAGCCTACAGGTGAGCCTCCAGGTGAGCCTACAGGTGAGCCTACAGGTGAACCTACAGGTGAGCCTACAGGTGAGCCTGCAGGTGCATCATGTGAACTTTATCATAAAAACACAGCCTCAGACAGCAGGCGGTGAGCCTACAGGTGATCCTACAGGTGGACCTACAGGTGAGCTTGCAGGTGAGCCTACAGGTGAGCCTACAGGTGAGCCTACAGGTGCATCATGTGAACTTTATCGTACAAACACAGCCTCAGACAGCAGGCAGTGATCCTACAGGTGAGCCTACAGGTGAGCCTACAGGTGAGCCTAAAGGTGATCCTACAGGTGGGCCTACAGGTGAGCCTACAGGTGAGCCTACAGGTGAGCCTACAGGTGCATCATGTGAACTTTATCATACAAACACAGCCTCAGACAGCAGGCAGTGAGCCTACAGGTGAGCCTACAGGTGATCCTACAGGTGGGCCTACAGGTGAGCCTACAGGTGACCCTACAGGTGAGCCTACAGGTGCATCATGTGAACTTTATCATAAAAACACAGCCTCAGACAGCAGGGGGTGATCCTACAGGTGAGCCTACAGGTGAGCTTGCAGGTGAGCCTACAGGTGAGCCTACAGGTGAACCTACAGGTGAGCCTACAGGTGAGCCTGCAGGTGCATCATGTGAACTTTATCATAAAAACACAGCCTCAGACAGCAGGCGGTGAGCCTACAGGTGATCCTACAGGTGGACCTACAGGTGAGCTTGCAGGTGAGCCTACAGGTGAGCCTACAGGTGAGCCTACAGGTGCATCATGTGAACTTTATCGTACAAACACAGCCTCAGACAGCAGGCAGTGATCCTACAGGTGAGCCTACAGGTGAGCCTACAGGTGAGCCTAAAGGTGATCCTACAGGTGGGCCTACAGGTGAGCCTACAGGTGAGCCTACAGGTGAGCCTACAGGTGCATCATGTGAACTTTATCATACAAACACAGCCTCAGACAGCAGGCAGTGAGCCTACAGGTGAGCCTACAGGTGATCCTACAGGTGGGCCTACAGGTGAGCCTACAGGTGACCCTACAGGTGAACCTACAGGTGAGCCTACAGGTGAGCCTACAGGTGCATCATGTGAACTTTATCATAAAAACACAGCCTCAGACAGCAGGGGGTGATCCTACAGGTGAGCCTACAGGTGAGCTTGCAGGTGAGCCTGCAGGTGAGCCTGCAGGTGAGCCTAAAGGTGATCCTACAGGTGAGCCTACAGGTGAGCCTACAGGTGAGCCTAAAGGTGATCCTGCAGGTGAGCCTGCAGGTGAGCCTACAGGTGAGCCTACAGGTGAGCCTGCAGGTGAGCCTACAGGTGAGCTTGCAGGTGAGCCTGCAGGTGAGCCTGCAGGTGAGTCTACAGGTGATCCTACAGGTGAGCCTACAGGTGAGCCTAAAGGTGATCCTGCAGGTGAGCCTACAGGTGAGCTTGCAGGTGAGCCTGCAGGTGAGCCTGCAGGTGAGTCTACAGGTGATCCTACAGGTGAGTCTACAGGTGATCCTACAGGTGATCCTACAGGTGAGCCTAAAGGTGATCCTGCAGGTGAGCCTGCAGGTGAGCCTACAGGTGAGCCTACAGGTGAGCCTACAGGTGAGCCTGCAGGTGAGCCTACAGGTGAGCCTACAGGTGAGCCTAAAGGTGATCCTGCAGGTGAGCCTACAGGTGATCCTACAGGTGAGCCTACAGGTGATCCTACAGGTGAGCCTACAGGTGAGCCTACAGGTGAGCCTACAGGTGAGCCTCCAGGTGAGCCTACAGGTGAGCCTACAGGTGATTGTTAACAGGTGTTTCCTGTCTGAGGAATGATTGGAGTCCTCAGAAATCATGACATCCAGACCACTGTGTTTCCGCAGCGACTGCGCAGAGAGGGAGGCGGCTCCAGAGGGGCGGGATGACGAGGTGGCGAGGAAGCTGTGGGAGGAGAGCGCCCGATTGGTCGGACTGAGGGACACATGCTGACCTGATGTGAAGGAGACGGTGGCAGGACAGAGCGAAAGAGACATTAGTTTGACATTTAGTATCTGACGGGGAGGCAGGTTGTGTTCAGGTGTTCAGGTGTTCCAGGTGTTCAGGTGTTCAGGTGTTCAGGTGTTCAGGTGTTCCAGGTGTTCAGGTGTTCAGGTGTTCCAGGTGTTCAGGTGTTCCAGGTGTTCAGGTGTTCAGGTGTTCAGGTGTTCAGGTGATCAGGTGTTCCAGTGTTCAGGTGTTCCAGGTGTTCCAGGTGTTCAGGTGTTCCAGGTGTTCAGGTGTTCAGGTGTTCCAGGTGTTCAGGTGATCAGGTGATCAGGTGTTCCAGGTGTTCAGGTGTTCCAGGTGATCAGGTGTTCCAGGTGTTCAGGTGTTCCAGTGTTCCAGTTTTCAGGTGATCATCCAGCCAGGTGTTGAAGACTTTAATGTTTCCTTGATGATTTGTGTGTTTCTTCATAAACATTTTGTGGGATTTATCGATGATTCACCGAATGTTTTCCATCGAACTCGGTTTAAATCGTATCAAAGACAGACCAAATGGATCCAGGAGGAACCCGAGTCCTGCTCCAGTCCAGCACCTGATCAGAGTCCAGAAGAAGGCGGTTTCTGCCTGAAACGGGTTCACGCAGCAGAGGAAACCGGCCTGTGTTCCTGTGGTTCTTCAGAAGCATTTAGCTGTTTGTATGATTCTGCCAATAAAGTCCCACCCTGGAACTTTGAGTCCGTGTCCATGTTCTTGATGTTCTGGTTCTGGTCACAGTGAGGAGGTTCTGATCCGGTATTTTAGCTTCACAGACATATTGTGCTCTTTTTGTCTTTCAGAGCAGGAATCGGTTTGTTTGATCCTCGTTTGTATCGATCAGCATCTGATCAAAGAGCTGATTGGCTGAAATAAATCAGCGATGATGTCATTTAAAAAACCTGAAAGCTGCTTCATGAGTTCTGATTCAACAGAACCGCGGCTCGGCCCACAGGAACAGAATCAGGAATCAATAATAAAACTTCCAAAGCTGAGATCAATCACTTCGTGTGATTGGTTCTGTTCTGATTCATCTGATACATCCTGGAGTTGAAACGGATCCAAACAGAACACCGGCGCCGTACTGTCGGACTGGATCTGATCAAAAACTCACAGAAGGTAAACCGGACCATGAAAACGTCCCCACTCTGGGTTTCACTTCCCTTCCAGAACATCTGCTGGTTCTGGAGGGCTCAGAGGGTAAAAGCCTGTCAGGCGATGAAGCTGTTGGGTTAAAACTGGAAGCAGCAGAATTACCCTGGTTCCGTTCGATCTGTGGAGGCGCTAATCGGACCTGGATCCGGACCTGGATCCGGACCTGGATCCGGACCTGGATCCGGATTCTGCTGCCAGGATCCGGATTCTGCTGCCGCACTAATCCGATGAAGCTGATGTTTTGGGCGAGTCAGCAGATAATCTGCAGATCAGCCTCCAGCTCAGCTTGACCCACTTTGTGATCTGCAGACAGAGAAACTGAAACCGGGTCGGGCCTGAGCCTCAGAACATCTGCTGGCATCCAGAGAAACTGACACCGGGTGATCCAGATCTGAGAGACTCATCGACACGTTCAGCACCAGGTGGTCCGGTCTGGGACCCATGAACACGTTCAGCACCAGGAGGTCCGGTCTGGGACTAATGAACACGTTCAGCACCAGGAGGTCCGGTCTGGGACTAATGAACACGTTCAGCACCGGGAGGTCCGGTCTGGGACCCATGAACACGTTCAGCACCGGGAGGTCCGGTCTGGGACCCATGAACACGTTCAGCACCGGGAGGTCCGGTCTGGGACTAATGAACACGTTCAGCACCGGGAGGTCCGGTCTGGGACTCATCGACACGTTCAGCACCGGGAGGTCCGGTCTGGGACCCATGAACACGTTCAGCACCAGGAGGTCCGGTCTGGGACCCATGAACACGTTCAGCACCAGGAGGTCCGGTCTGGGACTCATCGACACGTTCAGCACCGGGAGGTCCGGTCTGACTGCATCCACCTGCAGTTTGAATGGATTCTCCACATTGGACGGGCCGGTTCTGGAGCTCTGCACAGACGGACCTTCAACAGGACACCTTCTTCTTCTCATCTGCTCACTTTTCATGTCCTTTTCTTTTACTTTTCATGTCCTTTTCTTTCACTTTTCATGTCCTTTTCTTTCACTTTTCAGGTCCTTTTCTTTCACTTTTCAGGTCCTTTTCTTTCACTTTTCATGTCCTTTTCTTTCACTTTTCATGTCCTCACAGAGAAGGAAGCAGCATTAAACGTCTCTTTTCCACAGGCACTCGTTGTTTTTCTGTCCTCCCACCATCTTTTTTGTCTTTAACACGTTTATTCAACATAAATCAGTCTTTAGAACAGACTTCAGTCCTTCAGCCTTGCTCACTGACCCGTCTCATCAGGTTCTGTAAGATTCAACAGAAACACCCTCAACCTGCAGACTGATGGAGGTCAGAGTTAAAAACAGTCAAATCAACTCTGGTCCGATTTAGCTAAGTTCAGAGGAACTAGGCCTGGTTCTAATAGGACCCTGAACGCACCACGGTCTGGACAACAGGAACCTGAATGCCTCTCGACAGTGGACTGTTCAAACAGACGTTTCAGCTCATCACTGTTCCAGTGAAGATGGACTCAGGCGGTTCTGACCAATCAGAACCACAGGTGCCCTTCACAAACCCAACCTGAAAGCACCTGGTGCAGCCCAAACAGGTTCTCCTCCCAACATGGATGCAACATCAGATGTTTCAGTATCTGATACAGAAGCTTTCATTAAATCCAGAATCTAATGATTCAGAAACGATTATTTCTCACAGCTTTTGGAGACTGAGCTGCAGTGAAACATGAAAACAGTCCAAACAGAACCAGCAGAACTTTACTGAAGCAGAACTCATGAAACGGAGGTTTCAAAGCTCTGAGGAGTTTGTGTTGATTAATTATTCATGAATTCAGTTCAGTCCCTGCGACTGCTGACCTGTACAGGTGTAACCCCGCCCTCAGCCGGTGACCGCTGGGTTAGGCTCCACCCCCCGCGACCCGACCGATGGATTAGGCAGGTACAGAAGATGGATGGATGATGGATGATGGATGGATGGATGGATGGATGATGGATGGATGGATGATGGATGATGGATGGATGGATGGATGGATGGATGGATGATGGATGATGGATGGATGATGGATGATGGATGGATGGATGATGGATGGATGGATGATGGATGGATGGATGGATGGATGATGGATGATGGATGGATGATGGATGGATGATGGATGATGGATGGATGATGGATGGATGATGGATGATGGATGGATGATGGATGGATGGATGAAATTCAATTAAATTCAATTCATTTTGAATAAAAACCCGCAGATTTGTTGTTAAATATAAATATAAATATTCTGAATAATAAATCATAACAAAACAGTTTATTTCAGATAAAAAGGGAAACAGTTTAATTTCTGATTAAAAGTTGGAGGAGATGATGGAGAACATGACGTCAGGTGTCAGGTTCGGCCTGATTAACCAGAACCGCGTTATGACTCTAAAACCTTATAAGATCATTTCTTCTGTCCTGAAGGCAGCAGCTGGAACGCTCCAGGTTCTGATCCGGTTCTGAGGCTGTCCTGTCCGCCGGAGGATGGCGCTGTGGAGCTGCCGAGAAGCCGCTGAGCCAGCGGGGAGTCCGGGGTGGGGGGAGGAGAGGAGAGGGAGGAGTAACTGGACACCGACTCTCAGAGCCGCTCCTACCCGGTCAGAGCTCAGCGGAGCCCGGCGGCAGCAGGCATCAGCGGGGCGGTGTGTGAAGTCACCACGGAACCAAGATCCAAGGAGCGGCAGAGCTGAGGCGGAGGCTCCGGTGTCCCTGCCGGACTTTAATCTGCTTTAACCTGCTTTTATCTCTCCTCCCGCCGGTCTCACGCTCTGTGACGAATAGCGGAGTTACCGTGAAAGTGGGAGAAGTTCCGCCGCCGGCAGCCTGACAGCCGCCAGCATGAAGAAGAACAACTCCGGGAAACGGGTGAGTGTCACCGGAACCGACACCGGCGGCTCGCGACTGCCGCTTTTATCCCGTTAAACCGAAGCCCGAGGAACAAAAGCCTCAAGGATTAGTATGAGCCTTTATTGTGAAGGAGAGACCCGCTCACTCCTCCAGGCTTCACCTCCGGTTTTCAGAATAAATTCACGGTTTGTTTTTGTTCAGTTTGGCTTAGAGGTAGAACCGGGAGTTAGTTCCCGCCGGAGGACTGACGTAAACAACGAACCAGGTGTTGAGCTTCAGGTGTGAACAGAGTTAGAAAAAGAAACTGAGCGGTTTCAGCCAGAGGTTCCTGTTGCTGACTGTAGAACTGACCCCACCACAGACTGCTATGTAACAAAACAAGTCCCTGAATGCACCACAGACTGGACCCAATAGACTGGACCTAAAATCCATCCTGTTGTCGGCAGAGTTCTGGTGTAAAACTTCTCCGTCTCAGTTATTATGGAATGAGGCTGCAGTTTCACTCAGTAAAATAAACTGCAGCATTCAGTAGGACCCTGAATGCACCATAGACTGGACTTTGTCACAAAATAAGTCCCTGAATGCACCACAGACTGGACTTTGTAACAAAATAAGTCCCTGAATGCACCACAGACTGGATTCTTCAACAAAACAGGTCACTGAACACTTAGTCTGGATTTGATAGCCGAATAGGACCATGAACGCACCACAGACGAGACTTTGTGACAAAGCAGGACCCTGAACACACCACAGATAAGACTGTAGGACTGAACCAAACAGTGCAACAGAATCGAACACCTGTGTGACAGCACAGACCCAGGTGCAGGTGTTCCTCTCTGTCAAAGTGCTCACCTGCCCTCACAGCTTCCTGTTTCCTGTTCAGGGTCCACCGGACTCAGTGCAGCAGAACTCTCCGCCTGACAAAGTGGGCTGGATCAGGAAGTTCTGTGGAAAGGGGATCTTCAGAGAGATCTGGAAGAATCGTTTTGTGGTTCTGAGAGGAGACCAGCTGTTTATCTGTGAGAAAGAGGTGAGTCAGCGGGGGCGGGGCCAACAGGTGAGGGTCACCTGCTGCCATAAGAGCGAATCAAAGTCAGAGCACTCGTCTCATGATAGCTTTAATTATCACCACGGTAACCAGGTGTCAGAGGTCATGTGGCATCATGCACACGGACACCAGCTGTTATGTCATCAGTAACCTCATTGGTCAGTGTAAAGGATTTAAAGGGACAGTACAGCTTTTTCATTACACGTTTACAGATCTGGAAAGATGTGAATGAATGAGGATCAATAATCACATCAGTTTAACTCCTAACATTATCTGGTTCTTCTAAACATTTAAATATTCTGACTCACAAACTGGATTTTTGACATTTAGATTCACACCTGAATGAAAACCAGTGACCACAGAGTTCTACTGAGAGGTTTTTGTTTTGGTTCCGTCCGTAAACAGAAAGTTTCTCCACTTTCTACAGTCGACGTTCTGCAGGAGTCGAGTTTCAGTCTGAGCTGCGGACACACAGAGAGCTCCGATTTCACTGCTGCAACAAAGGGCAGAACGTCCTCACAGAACCCTTATCAGGCACAGAACGTCCTAACAGAACCTTTATCAGACACAGAACGTTCTCACAGAACCTTTATCAGACACAGAACGTCCTCACAGAACCTTTATCAGACACAGAACGTCCTAACAGAACCTTTATCAGACACAGAACGTCCTCACAGAACCTTTATCAGACACAGAACGTTCTCACAGAACCCTTATCAGACACAGAACGTCCTCACAGAACCTTTATCAAAAACAGAACGTCCTCACAGAACCTTTATCAGGCACAGAACGTCCTCACAGAACCTTTATCAGACACAGAACGTCCTAACAGAACCTTTATCAGACACAGAACGTTCTCACAGAACCCTTATCAGACACAGAACGTCCTCACAGAACCTTTATCAAAAACAGAACGTCCTCACAGAACCTTTATCAGACACAGAACGTCCTCACAGAACCCTTATAAGGCCCAGAACGTCCTCACAGAACCTTTATCAGACACAGAACGTCCTCACAGAACCCTTATCAGACAAAGAACGTCCTCACAGAACCTTTATCAGGCACAGAATGTCCTCACAGAACCTTTATCAGAAACAGAACGTCCTCACAGAACCCTTATCAGACAAAGAACGTCCTCACAGAACCTTTATCAGGCACAGAATGTCCTCACAGAACCTTTATCAGAAACAGAACGTCCTCACAGAACCCTTATCAGACAAAGAACGTCCTCACAGAACCTTTATCAGGCACAGAATGTCCTCACAGAACCTTTATCAAAAACAGAACGTCCTCACAGAACCCTTATCAGACAAAGAACTTCCTCACAGAACCCTTATCAGGCACAGAACGTCCTCACAGAACCTTTATCAGACACAGAACGTCCTCACAGAACCCTTATCAGACAAAGAACGTCCTCACAGAACCTTTATCAGGCACAGAATGTCCTCACAGAACCTTTATCAGAAACAGAACGTCCTCACAGAACCCTTATCAGACAAAGAACGTCCTCACAGAACCTTTATCAGGCCCAGAACGTCCTCACAGAACCCTTATCAGACAAAGAACGTCCTCACAGAACCCTTATCAGGCACAGAACATCCTCACAGAACCCTTATCAGACAAAGAACGTCCTCACAGAACCCTTATCAGGCCCAGAACGTCCTCACAGAACCCTTATCAGACAAAGAACGTCCTCACAGAACCTTTATCAGACACAGAACGTCCTCACAGAACCCTTATCAGACAAAGAACTTCCTCACAGAACCCTTATCAGGCACAGAACGTCCTCACAGAACCTTTATCAGACACAGAACGTCCTCACAGAACCCTTATCAGACAAAGAACGTCCTCACAGAACCTTTATCAGGCACAGAATGTCCTCACAGAACCTTTATCAGAAACAGAACGTCCTCACAGAACCCTTATCAGACAAAGAACGTCCTCACAGAACCTTTATCAGGCCCAGAACGTCCTCACAGAACCCTTATCAGACAAAGAACGTCCTCACAGAACCCTTATCAGGCACAGAACATCCTCACAGAACCCTTATCAGACAAAGAACGTCCTCACAGAACCCTTATCAGGCCCAGAACGTCCTCACAGAACCCTTATCAGACAAAGAACGTCCTCACAGAACCCTTATCAGGCACAGAACATCCTCACAGAACCCTTATCAGGCACAGAATGTCCTCACAGAACCTTTATCAGAAACAGAACGTCCTCACAGAACCCTTATCAGACACAGAACGTCCTAACAGAACCTTTATCAGGCACAGAACATCCTCACAGAACCCTTATCAGACAAAGAACGTCCTCACAGAACCCTTATCAGGCACAGAACATCCTCACAGAACCCTTATCAGGCACAGAACATCCTCACAGAACCCTTATCAGACAAAGAACGTCCTCACAGAACCCTTATCAGACAAAGAACGTCCTCACAGAACCCTTATCAGGCACAGAACATCCTCACAGAACCCTTATCAGACAAAGAACGTCCTCACAGAACCCTTATCAGGCACAGAACATCCTCACAGAACCTTTATCAGGTTCAGAACGTCCTCACAGAACCTTTATCAGACACAGAACGTCCTCACAGAACCCTTATCAGGCACAGAACATCCTCACAGAACCTTTATCAGGCACAGAACATCCTCACAGAACCTTTATCAGGTTCAGAACGTCCTCACAGAACCTTTATCAGACACAGAACGTCCTCACAGAACCCTTATCAGGCACAGAACATCCTCACAGAACCTTTATCAGGTTCAGAACGTCCTCACAGAACCTTTATCAGACACAGAACGCCCTCACAGAACCTTTATCAGACACAGAACGCCCTCACAGAACCTTTATCAGACACAGAACGTCCTCACAGAACCTTTATCAGACACAGAACGTCCTCACAGAACCTTTATCAGACACAGAATGTCCTCACAGAACCTTTATCAGGTTCAGAACGTCCTCACAGAACCTTTATCAGACACAGAACGTCCTCACAGAACCTTTATCAGACACAGAACGTCCTCACAGAACCTTTATCAGACACAGAATGTCCTCACAGAACCTTTATCAGGTTCAGAACGTCCTCACATAACCTTTATCAGACACAGAACGTCCTCACAGAACCCTTATCAGACACAGAACGTCCTCACAGAACCTTTATCAGACACAGAACGTCCTCACAGAACCCTTATCAGACACAGAACATCCTCACAGAACCTTTATCAGACACAGAACGTCCTCACAGAACCCTTATCAGACACAGAACGTCCTCACAGAACCTTTATCAGACACAGAACGTCCTCACAGAACCTTTATCAGACACAGAACATCCTCACAGAACCCTTATCGGGCCCAGAACGTCCTCACAGAACCTTTATCAGGTTCAGAACGTCCTCACAGAACCCTTATCAGACACAGAACGTCCTCACAGAACCTTTATCAGACACAGAACGTCCTCACAGAACCCTTATCGGGCCCAGAACGTCCTCACAGAACCTTTATCGGGCACAGAACGTCCTCACAGAACCCTTATCAGGCACAGAACGTCCTCACAGAACCTTTATCAGGCACAGAACGTCCTCACTGAACCCTTATCAGGCACAGAACGTCCTCACAGAACCTTTATCAGACACAGAACGTCCTCACAGAACCTTTATCAGACACAGAACGTCCTCACTGAACCCTTATCGGGCCCAGAACGTCCTCACAGAACCTTTATCAGACACAGAACGTCCTCACAGAACCCTTATCGGGCCCAGAACGTCCTCACAGAACCCTTATCAGACACAGAACGTCCTCATAGAACCCTTATCGGGCCCAGAACGTCCTCACAGAACCCTTATCGGGCCCAGAACGTCCTCACTGAACCCTTATCGGGCCCAGAACGTCCTCACAGAACCTTTATCAGACACAGAACGTCCTCACAGAACCCTTATCGGGCACAGAACGTCCTCACAGAACCCTTATCGGGCACAGAACGTCCTCACAGAACCCTTATCAGACACAGAACGTCCTCATAGAACCCTTATCAGGCACAGAACGTCCTCACAGAACCTTTATCGGGCCCAGAACGTAATCATGAGATTAAACGAATGTTGACGTTGGTATTGTGAGCGTTCTTGTGAGACGCATCATGGGACGATGATGAGGCGTCAGTCAGCTCCGTGTTTTGACTTCAGTTCCTCTTTATGACCGTCGCTTCGTTTCTCGTGTCGTGGTCATGTGACGCGGCGATGCTTCCTGAGAACCGCCTCGGCTCCAAATAAGGACGCGTTTCTGTTTCTGTGGTGCAGATCAGCTCATGTGAAACTTCTCTCAGCGGCACCTCGACTTCCTGTCCGACCAGGAATAGACGCCCGGGAAACCGCACACAGAAACAGAAATGTTCTTTGATCTGAAACTTCCTCCTGACAGATCGCTGTCACTTTACTTCAGTTTCTGAGTTTTTAGTCTGACTGATCAGCCACTGGTGAGACTTCAGTGTTTTTTGTTGAAAAAGTTCTTTCATCACTCGGTCAGCAGCTGATCTGATGATTCTTTGTCCTCTTTAGATTTAAACAGTTTTCTGTAAAAATCTGTTGATCGGATCAGAACTTTGATCACTTCAGTTTGATTTGAAAACCTTTCTGAGCACAAATCAATAAACAGAACAAATTATCAGCAGATGTATTGATGACTGAAGTACTTATTGGTTGATGTTCTGGTCGGTTTATTTGAGGGTTCTGATAAGAACCGGGTTCAGGCCGGTTAATGTGTGAGAGTCCTGTCCTAAATGAGGCCTTTGACAGCAGCTGGAGGGCGTCCATGGCAACCAGAGGCACCCCCCTCCCCCTGTCTCTGGTAACCGATGGCAACCTGCCAGCATGACACACACACACTTTCTTCTGCAGTCCATTCAGATTTGTTTCTCAAATTAGGTCATCAGACTCTTATTTGCAAATGATGACATCAGATTTGAGAGTCCAAACCTCACAGGGTTTTTCCTGCCCAGGTTGCCGTGGTAACAACATGGGCGACTTCAGATGTTGTTTCACGAGTTCTTTCTTTGTTGGACCAGAAGACAAAGTTTCAGCAGGAAATTCAGTTTATTTATATTACAACAACAGATGTCATCTCAGGACACTTCAGATTCAGTCCAATTCGAGTCAATTTGAGTCCAAATAATTAAATTCCAAATTAGTCCAATTTATTCAGAGCAGTAAAAAACAGTTTCTTCACTAAGGAAACCAGCAGCCTGAAACTTCTCTCTGATCCTGAGCTGCACGAGGCGACTGTGGAGAGAAAAAACTCCCTTTAACAGGAAGAAACCTCCATCAGAACCAGAACCAGGAAGAAACCTCCATCAGAACCAGAACCAGGAAGGGTCCATCTGCCTGATAACTGAAGGCTCTGCCTCCCATTCTGCTTTTAGGGGCCTGATAACTGAAGGCTCTGCCTCCCATTCTGCTTTTAGGGGCCTGATAACTGAAGGCTCTGCCTCCCATTCTGCTTTTAGGGGCCTGATAACTGAAGGCTCTGCCTCCCATTCTGCTTTTAGGGGCCTGATAACTGAAGGCTCTGCCTCCCATTCTGCTTTTAGGGGCCTGATAACTGAAGGCTCTGCCTCCCGTTCTGCTTTTAGGGGCCTGATAACTGAAGGCTCTGCCTCCCGTTCTGCTTTTAGGGGCCTGATAACTGAAGGCTCTGCCTCCCATTCTGCTTTTAGGGGCCTGATAACTGAAGGCTCTGCCTCCCATTCTGCTTTTAGGGGCCTGATAACTGAAGGCTCTGCCTCCCATTCTGCTTTTAGGGGCCTGATAACTGAAGGCTCTGCCTCCCATTCTGCTTTTAGAAACTCTGGGAACCACAAGGAAACCTGCAGCCTGAGAGCAAAGTGCTCTGCTGGGGAATAACAGATCTAATTGACCTGATCCAGATCTGATGTCATCGGGTGTTGCTTTGGTTTGGATCCAGGTTCCTGAAATCAGACATTTTATAATCTGAAGCTGATGGAAACCACATGTGAGCTGAATCAGTCAGGCTGCACCGAGGGATGATGGGATATGTAGTTCAGCACCTTCACGTTTAAACGAGGACTTTGTTTCTTATGTTGTGATGAATCATTTGGATGTATGGCAGCTCTGAAAGGTCAAAAACCTTTCGAAAAGGTGCATAAAAACACAGAAAATCAGAGCTGCTGCCTAAACTTTCCTGATTGGTTGGAGCTGGTGTGGAAATAAGATGGAGGTCAGATGGAGGTCAGACTAATTGACATATCGACTGATCTCTGGAGTCACAAACACATGCAGACAGATGTTCGTCCAGATGTGGACACGATGTGTGACACTGATGCTGCTCGAGGATTACTGAGGCTGAGCAGCGAGGGTCATGTGACCCAGAAGGTATTGATCGTGGTGAAAGTGGCGAGCCGAGGGCAGAGCTGCGTTATGTAACCGATCACAGATGATTAAATGAGCGCTGATGCAGACGATGACATAAGCAGCCTGAGGGAGACTTGCTGTGACAGCTGATCTGGAGGTTCTGCTCAGCTGTGGGAGGACATGGCATCTGATCTTTATTTTGCTGCAGAACATCAAATAATTCAGGCTTCAGTTTCAGCTTCAGGGGCCCAGAAATGTCCTCCAAGCTGTTTGAGATCAAACAAACGGGAAACTGTTCTAAACCTGAGCTCAAACCTTCCCAAAGTGTCCTCAAATGTGACTAAACTGTGTCAGAACCTCCAGATCCAGCTCTGAGGTTCCAGAGGACCGGCCAGCTGCTGCTCCTGAAACTGTTCAGCAGGATCCAAACTGATCCGCTGAGGGGGGCGGGGCCTCCCTCCCAGGAAGTCCCGGTTTAAAGCTGCTTAATAATGGATGCTGTTTCCATGGAGATAAACTTTGTGGGGTGAAGCTGCAGGTAGCGTGTGTGTGTGTGTAAAATAGCTTCAACATTCAGTTCAGTTTCATTTAAAAAGCACCAAATCACAACAAATGTCATTTAATTCCAAACGAGTTCATTCAGAGCCAGTAAACAGTAATCTCATTCAGTCCATTGAAGGACGTGTTTGAAGAATCTTTCCCAAAAGGTTCCCTGCAGTTAGAAACCTCCATCAGAACCAGAACCAGGAAGAAACCTCCATCAGAACCAGAACCAGGAAGAAACCTCCATCAGAACCAGAACCAGGAAGGGTCCATCTGCCTGGACCAGCTGGGGCTGAGAGGACAGGAAAGAGGGGACAACAAGCAGCGTAACACCAGGCCAGAGACACCTGCTGAGAGAGAGAAACACAAGTTAATGACAGCAATGATGTCATCTGTACATGGAGGGAGGAGAGGTGCATCATGGGAGCTCCCCCAGCAGGCTGGGCCTATAGCAGCAGAACATGGAGGGAGGAGAGGTGCATCATGGGAGCTCCCCCAGCAGGCTGGGCCTATAGCAGCAGAACATGGAGGGAGGAGAGGTGCATCATGGGAGCTCCCCCAGCAGGCTGGGCCTATAGCAGCAGAACTATGGGATGTTTCAGGCTCACCTGAGCCATCCCTAACTATAAGCTTTATCAGAAAGGAAAGTTTCAGCCTGATCTTAAAGGTAGAGAGGGTGTCTGCTTCCTGAAGCCAAACTGGCAGCTGGTTCCACAGAGAGGGGCCTGATAACTGAAGGCTCTGCCTCCCATTCTGCTTTTAGGGGCCTGATAACTGAAGGCTCTGCCTCCCATTCTGCTTTTAGGGGCCTGATAACTGAAGGCTCTGCCTCCCATTCTGCTTTTAGGGGCCTGATAACTGAAGGCTCTGCCTCCCATTCTGCTTTTAGGGGCCTGATAACTGAAGGCTCTGCCTCCCATTCTGCTTTTAGGGGCCTGATAACTGAAGGCTCTGCCTCCCATTCTGCTTTTAGGGGCCTGATAACTGAAGGCTCTGCCTCCCATTCTGCTTTTAGGGGCCTGATAACTGAAGGCTCTGCCTCCCATTCTGCTTTTAGGGGCCTGATAACTGAAGGCTCTGCCTCCCATTCTGCTTTTAGGGGCCTGATAACTGAAGGCTCTGCCTCCCATTCTGCTTTTAGGGGCCTGATAACTGAAGGCTCTGCCTCCCATTCTGCTTTTAGGGGCCTGATAACTGAAGGCTCTGCCTCCCATTCTGCTTTTAGGGGCCTGATAACTGAAGGCTCTGCCTCCCATTCTGCTTTTAGGGGCCTGATAACTGAAGGCTCTGCCTCCCATTCTGCTTTTAGGGGCCTGATAACTGAAGGCTCTGCCTCCCATTCTGCTTTTAGGGGCCTGATAACTGAAGGCTCTGCCTCCCATTCTGCTTTTAGGGGCCTGATAACTGAAGGCTCTGCCTCCCATTCTGCTTTTAGGGGCCTGATAACTGAAGGCTCTGCCTCCCATTCTGCTTTTAGGGGCCTGATAACTGAAGGCTCTGCCTCCCATTCTGCTTTCAGGGGCCTGATAACTGAAGGCTCTGCCTCCCATTCTGCTTTTAGGGGCCTGATAACTGAAGGCTCTGCCTCCCATTCTGCTTTTAGGGGCCTGATAACTGAAGGCTCTGCCTCCCATTCTGCTTTTAGAAACTCTGGGAACCACAAGGAAACCTGCAGCCTGAGAGCAAAGTGCTCTGTTGGGGAAATATCCAGCTGTGAGATCTTTAAGATGTGATGGAGCTCGGTCATTAAGAGCTTTATATGTGAGGAGAAGAAGCTTAAATTCTATTCTGAATCTAACAGGGAGCCAATGAAGAGAAGCTAAAACTGGAGAAACATGATCTCTGCTGTTGGATCTCATCAGAACTCTGGCTGCAGGGTTTTTTATCAGCTGGAGGCTTTTCAGAGAATCTGATCGATCATCAGTTCTGTGTGACGTCTTCCTAAGACGTGTTGATGTTTCACACTAAAAAGGACGAGGCGTACTTGAATGCAACAGGAAGTCTGTCACTGATGTAGATGTCAGACGTTCTGAAATGCACCTCGAAGCTTCCCTGTTATCCGTTTCATCTGGAGCTCGATGCATATTTTAGAGTCAGTCCTTTGGGTTTTTCACAGTGGCAGTGAGTCTCCTCATGTGTTTGCAGGTGAAACGACACTCAGGGAGTTAGTTTACATGTTGGGCCTGATTGAGGATGAGTGGAGCTGAGGAAGAAGGTGAGGAAGTGACCAGACTGAACACAACGTACAGGTTGTTTATGTGTTTCTGTATTTATCAGACGCTTTTATCCAAAGCGACTTACAAATGAAGATATAACAGCTTTATAATAAGCTAACAATAAGCTAACAATAAGCTAACAAAAAGCTAACAATAAGCTAACAATAAGCTAACAAAAAGCTAACAATAAGCTAATATCAAAGCTAACAATAAGCTCCATAGAAGGAAGTGCAGAAAGATAAAGTGCAGAGATAGAGGGGGGAGGGAAGTACAAGGTAAGTGCTGGGATAGGAGATGCTCTCTGAAGAGCTGGGTTTTCAGGAGCTTCTTGAAGATAGACAGGGACGCCCCTGTTCTGGTAGCGCTCGGTAGGTCATTCCACCATCGTGGGACGACTCATGAACAGAGTTTGGATTGTCTTAGGCGTGGTGTAGGAGCTGCTAGACGACAATCCTGGGACCAACGGAGGGACCCAGTTGGGACAGAAGCCTTTGCAGGAGCCTTCAAGTAGATGGAGCCGTTCCATTAAGCTCTTTGTAGCTAACATCAGGGACTTGGATCTGATGCTAAGGGTAGTTCTCACAGTTCTCAGTTCTCACAAACCCAGCCGTGACTGCAAGAGTGTTTATTGTCCTTTTTTTTTTTTTTTTTTTTATACGAACATTAACTGGAGTAGGTTCAAATTTTTTAATCTAAGTGGCTGTCGTTGATTTTTGTCGCTGCATTTCACTTTAGTTGTGTTAACTGAGATGGACATGAGACTAAACTATTTCCATTCAGATTGTGACACTCAGAGGCTGTTTTCATGTTTTCGGAGGAGCTGATCCCTAACCCTAACCCTAACTCCTAAACCTAACCAGCAACACCCCAAAGCATCCTGGGAGCTGGGTTATGGCGACCCGACAATGTAAAATCTGTTTGTAAGAAACTAAAAACAGTGTAAAATGGCAGCTGCAGCAGAGCTAAGACATTAAATAGGAAGCAGTTTACCATCTGAAGATGATCGGTACGAACACATTGATCTCCGATGAGTGACTCCTCCTGCTCTGTTTCTATGGAAATCAGGTGCTTCTCCGCAGGTCTGCTGTTTGACTGCGTTTGCATTTGATTTGTTTTAAGTCGAGTTCCTGATCCTTTCCACTGTTCCACCCACAGCTGTCTGGTTCCCTGTCAGTCAGCAGCTGGAACAGCTGGATAAACTCTGCAGGAACTCTGTTAAATATATTCAGACTTGTGTTTATGAACAGAACTCATTTAGAACTCCAACGCTGCCCTAAGTGCTGCACAGCTGGATGAAGTAAATAAGAACAACAATAAAAGATCCAACAGCTTGTAGAAGCACCTTTAGCAGCAATGAGTGACGTACCTGTGTGTGTGCAGGTAAAGGATCTGGGTCGGGCTGACGAGGTGTTGGATCTGTCCGACTACGAGCGCTGCGAGGAGATCAGGAAGAACAAGAGCCGCAGCAAAAAGAACCACAGCAAGTTCAGACTGCAGCGCTGCAGCTCGCCAGGGAACACGGTACACCTGCACGCACCTGAACGCACCTGAACGCATCTGAACGCACCTGAACACACCTGAACACACCTGAACGCATCTGAACACACCTGAACGCACCTGAACACACCTGCACGCACCTGAACACACCTGCACGCACCTGAACGCACCTGAACACACCTGAACACACCTGCACGCACCTGAACGCACCTGAACGCATCTGAACACACCTGAACGCACCTGAACACACCTGCACGCACCTGAACGCACCTGAACACACCTGAACACACCTGCACGCACCTGAACGCACCTGAACACACCTGAACGCACCTCAGAGCTTCTGTATACACTTAAATACGCACCTGAACTCACCTGAACACACCTGCACGCACCTGAACACACCTGCACGCACCTGAACACGCCTGAACGCACCTCAGAGCTTCTGTATACATTTAAATACGCACCTGAACGCACCTCAGAGCTTCTGTATATACTTAAATATGCACCTGAACGCACCTCAGAGCTTCTGTATATACTTAAATACGCACCTGAACGCACCTCAGAGCTTCTGTATATACTTAAATACGCACCTGAACGCACCTCAGAGCTTCTGTATACATTTAAATACACACCTGAACACACCTGAACGCACCTGAACACACCTGCACGCACCTGAACACGCCTGAACGCACCTCAGAGCTTCTGTATACATTTAAATACACACCTGAACGCACCTCAGAGCTTCTGTATACATTTAAATACGCACCTGAACGCACCTCAGAGCTTCTGTATATACTTAAATACGCACCTGAACGCACCTCAGAGCTTCTGTATATACTTAAATACGCACCTGAACGCACCTCAGAGCTTCTGTATGTACTTAAATACGCACCTGAACGCACCTCAGAGCTTCTGTATATACTTAAATACGCACCTGAACGCACCTCAGAGCTTCTGTATATACTTACATACGCACCTGAACGCACCTCAGAGCTTCTGTATGTACTTAAATAAGCACCTGAACGCACCTCAGAGCTTCTGTATGTACTTAAATACGCACCTGAACGCACCTCAGAGCTGCTGTATGTACTTAAATATGCACCTGAACGCACCTCAGAGCTTCTGTATGTACTTAAATACGCACCTGAACGCACCTCAGAGCTTCTGTATGTACTTAAATACGCACCTGAACGTGCCTCAGAGCTGCTGTATGTACTTAAATACGCACCTGAACGCGCCTCAGAGCTTCTGTATGTACTTAAATATGCACCTGAACGCACCTCAGAGCTTCTGTATGTACTTAAATACGCACCTGAACGCACCTCAGAGCTTCTGTATGTACTTAAATACGCACCTGAACGCACCTCAGAGCTTCTGTATGTACTTAAATACGCACCTGAACGCACCTCAGAGCTTCTGTATATACTTAAATACGCACCTGAACGCACCTCACAGCTTCTGTATATACTTAAATACGCACCTGAACGCACCTCAGAGCTTCTGTATATACTTAAATACGCACCTGAACGCACCTCAGAGCTTCTGTATACACTTAAATACGCACCTGAACGCACCTCAGAGCATCTGTATATACTTAAATACGCACCTGAACGCACCTCAGAGCTGCTGTATGTACTTAAATACGCACCTGAACACACCTCAGAGCTTCTGTATACACTTAAATACGCACCTGAACGCACCTCAGAGCATCTGTATATACTTAAATACGCACCTCAGAGCTGCTGTATGTACTTAAATACGCACCTGAACGCACCTCAGAGCTTCTGTATACACTTAAATACGCACCTGAACGCACCTCAGAGCTTCTGTATACACTTAAATACGCACCTGAACGCACCTCAGAGCATCTGTATATACTTAAATACTGCTTCTTACTGTGGGAGCAGTGAGGGTTCACTTCATTTTTCCTACACTGCTGCTGTGTTTCGTCTCAGTTTCTGTTCCATAAATAATGAGACGGTGTAATATGTTGATCTGAGGTTGGATTTACTGAGTTTTAACAGCTGCTGAAGAACAGTTGGTTTTTATTTTTCTCCTGATAATAAAACCTGAGAAATGAAAGAGTGAAAACTTACTAACTATATTTATTTTGCTCTAATGTGACATTTGTGTGATTCACACTTTCAATCCTCTGTTGAGCATCTTCTACATTTGATCGTCCCTTTAACTGGGAGCGACTCAAAGTGTGGGCAGAACAGAACGTCCTCACTTTGCAGAAAGGTCCTCGGGCGCCATAACGACCGGGTCCCACTTAGGCATGTAGACAAACACACACACACAACAGATGGCTGTGTGTGTGTGTGCGAGGCAATCCCACAATGCACTGCTCCACATTCAGAGGTCTTACCTGGAGTGCTGCGATGTTCCCCTCTGATGTCATTTTTAGTCGTCTCTGTGTCTGAAACATGCAAATGTGGAATAACCCGTGTGTGTGTGTGTGTGTGCATGTGTGTATGTGTGCATGTGCATGTGTGTGTGTGTGTGTGTGCCTATGTGTGCGTGTGTGTGTCTGTGTGTGTGCGTCACAGGTTCCTAACCTCGTGTTCCTCGCCGTCAGTCCCGAGGAGAAAGAGTCGTGGGTCAACAACCTGAACGCCGCCATCACCAGAGGGAAGAACCGGATACTGGACGAGGTGAGCAGCTGACCCGAGTTCTAAGAGTTCCGCAGAGTTAATTACGATGATGTGCTTTAGTCCAATAATCTCAGACATGTTTAAAGAAGACGGCCATTGATGGTATTATTTCCAAGGAAAGGTTTAGATTTATATTTCGCTCCATGTTGGGTTAGCATTAGCGTTAGCTAACATCCGTACGGCTGGGGTTAGCGTTAGCTAACATCCGTACGGCTGGGGTTAGCGTTAGCTAGCATCCGTACGGCTGGGGTTAGCGTCAGCTAACATCCGTACGGCTGGGGTTAGCGTTAGCTAACATCCGTACGGCTCAGGGAGGTGAACTCTGATTTAATCTCTTCTTGTTTTTATTCATCAGAAAACTTCATCTTCTTAGTTCTCTGAAAGTAACTTTTATTTAGTTTTAGTCAGAAAAAAGGTTGTTGGTGGTAACTGTGACCAGTTTTGTTCCATTTCAGGAGTCTTTTTTAAATCATTTCTCATCACATTCAGTCCTTTTTTGGGCAGCTTTCAGATTGTTTTAGTGTTTTCACAGATTTAAGGATGTTTTCGGGCCTTTTTTCACTGTTTTCGTCTCTGTTGAGGAAGATTCGATCAGGTTGAATCTGTGAAGCTTCAGTTTTGACTGAGCTGACAGACACTTCCTGTTTCCTGTTTATTTGTCCTCGCTGACAGCAGAACGTGTAAAGCTGCAGTTTGCCAGCAGCCTTTTCCACCACTCAATAACTGATCAATAACTCTGATCAATGCCCCCCCCCCCTCTCACATGTGCTCCAAGGCTGAACTTGTGCATCATTGATGTTTTTCCCATCAGGAAGTTCTGTAAAAGTCCGACATTCTGGCTCTTCATCAGGGTCAGTGACATCATCAGGGTCAGTGACATCATCAGTCATGTGACATCATCAGGGTCAGTGACATCATCAGTCATGTGACATCATCAGTCATGTGACTGGGGTCTCGTGGCCTCCTGTAGCGACTGCTGATCGAACTGATTTCAGAGCAGAACCCAACAGAACCTGCTCCTGCAGTTTTAAACCCGGTAACCTCCAGCGAGCCTCTTTGTTTCCAGGTGACGGTTGACGACGCCCAGCTGTGTCACCTGACCCGAGATCGAGTGAAGATCCCTCACAACCGCCGGCTGCCGACCCGAGGTCACCTGCTGGCCGTGGTCAGTACCAGGCCCCACCCCTAAGGGGAGGAGCTTTTACTGAGTTCTGCTGAGCCAAAACATTAGGACCACCTGCCTGAGGTGCTGCCGGGTCAGAGCCAGCTCCATCCCTCTGGGTTCTGGACTCTGGGTCAGACCCCAGAGTCAGAACCCGCTCCATCCCTCTGGGTTCTGGACTCTGGGTCAGAGCCAGCTCCATCCCTCTGGGTTCTGGACTCTGGGTCAGAACCATCTGGGTCTTGTCAGAGTGGTTCAGTGGTTCTGATCTCCATCCGGTGGTCCGGATGTTTTGGCTCATCAACGTAGTTTCAGAGGTCCGGAACCGCTGGTGGTACCGGGTTCCTGTCTCTGTGGCTGACCCGGTTCCCCTCTGTCCTACAGGCCTCCACCTCCTCCTCAGACGGGATGCTGACTCTGGACCTGATCCAGGAGGAGGACGCCGTTCCTCACCGGCTCGCCGTGGACTGTCCACGGTCCCAGACGGACGGCACGCTGTCAGCCATGACCACCGAGACGTTTGGGAAGTCTCGCAGCCTTCCCCGTGAGGTGGTGGCGTGGGAGAACCCGGGCCCGGCCCAAACCCCCCAGCCGGGAAAACACCTGACAACAGCAGAGAAAAACCGCTGCGCCTCGATGGACGAGATCCTCACGCAGTCTGAAAGCAAAGCTGTGAAAACTGCGTCCACAGGCACGGCGGCGCCGGTCAGCCGGCTGCAGGAGCTCATCGGCCAGAAGCTCGACAAGACGGAGCGCCTCCTGACGGAGGTGCGGGCGGAGGGTCCGGGTCGGGGTCCGGGTCCGGGTCAGGGTCCGGGTCAGGGTCAGGGTCAGGGTCCAGGTCCGGGTCCGGGTCCGGGTCAGGGTCAGGGTCAGGGTCAGGGTCAGGGTCAGGGTCAGGGTCCGGGTCAGGGTCCGGGTCCGGGTCCGGGTCGGGGTCAGGGTCCGGGTCAGGGTCAGGGTCCGGGTCAGGGCGGTAAGGCAGGCGGAGGAGGGAAGGAGCCGACCGAGGGACTGCGAGCTGAAGCCGAGCGGCTCCTGAAGGAGGCGGCAGCGGCCTGGAGCCAGGCCCGCGAGGTTCTGCAGGAAGTGCAGGAGCTGAGGGCGTTGTACCGACAACTGGACCCCGCTGCCCCCGAGATGTGACCCAGAAAGTAGAGACCTGTTCTGGACTGTAAGTTCTGCTGAAACCTGCCGGTGCCCAGGTACACACACCTGAACCTCGGGTCCAGCTTGGCTTAGGGTGAAGTCAGCTGACCTCCCATCAGGTGATCAGAAGCCCCGCCCCCTCAGCGGTCTGAGCGCGCTCAGTTTGCAGGAAAAGCAGCTTTTTACGTCCTCTGAAACAATCCGAAAGTTAAACTCATTAAATTCTATTTCATTCGGCGCCAAAACACTTAAAATCCAGAGTTTCAGGTGAAGCCGGTCAGCTCAGCTCTCAGAACCATAAAAGATTCTAACAGTCAAAGAGGAACCAAAGCGGGCCATGAGCAGCTTCCAGCTGCAGGAAACCCTCAGATTGACCAAACTGAGCGTGCTCAGACCGTCGGTCACCGTGACCTTTAACCTGTTACAGCTGCAGCTGAGTCTCACAAACGGACCGACTCTCCTCACCAGAACCAGTGGAAACAGATAAAGGCGGGAAGTTTCAGTCGGTCCCTCCCAGGTTCTGCAGAACTCACTGGAACTGGACCTTACGCTGTTCATGGCTGTGGTTTACCTTTAGCTTTAGCTTTAGCTTTAGATGTTCCAATAAGGTCCAGTTGTTCATCCGGGGGGTTCTGCAGAACCTGAGTGGGCCCGACTGCAGTTTCCTGCTTTTATAATCTGATTTTAGCTGAACCTGATCCACCTGTTCTTCACCTCTCAGGTGAGCGGCCGTATTCGGGTCAGGTTCGTTGGCCCGAAGGCGCTGCTCTGAGGTTTCATCGCCATCTTTTATCTAATTTCAGTTTGGGACACCGTGTTCTGCTCTCCGTCGGTTCTCCAGGTGTTTCCAGGTGTTTCCAGGTGCTTCCAGGTGAACTGGCTCCAGCAGAATCACACGCTCTTATATTTATTTAAGAAGTGATCTCAGATCAGTTTGCAGGTTTAATTTAGTCCAGGTGATGTCACCTGTTCGGCCCAAACTCTGTGGACCTCTCAGTTCTGACTCCGTTTATGATCACCGATGGGATCGCGGCGCTGGTTTGGAGTCCAGGCCCGGTTCGTGCTCTGCTGAGGCCAGTTTAACCAGAACCGAGGCAGTGATGTCATCACATCTGGACCAGAAACAGGAACATCTGAGCCTGGAGATTAAAAAAAGTACCTTCAAAAGACTCAGAACCCGTTCAGAACCGCTCAGGTGTGGAGCTGACCACGTCGGCTACAGACAGAACCTGATCGGATCGAATGAAAATGTGCCACGAGGTCTCATCGGTTCTGGTTCTTTAACAGAGGTTCTGTTCCGCCTCCTCAGGAACGAATGTTTTCATCCGTGGTTCTTTCACAGAACTGTTCTGCAGCTTTTGACTCGTTCACAGGGATTTGTTTTTGGGGCGTTAGCGGGTCTGGACCTGGCAGCTCCAGAACCAGCTGCTGGATGTGAAACTGGGCCCACTTTTTGTTCTTTTGGGTCTGCTTCACATGAGTTGCTGTAACTGAACATTTTGTCAAGTCTGGTTCTTTTGGGACCAGGTGCTATTGGGCCGGTACTGTTCCATCCTGTGTTTGACCCATGAACTGGGTCGGTACGATTCTGATTCTATGCACACTCCTCTCTTCTTCTTCCTCTCTTAATGTGAAACTCAGGCGAACCTTGAACTGGACCGACCCGGCGAAATCTCAGTCATCAGAAACCTGAGGACATGTTGTCTCTTTGGATCAGAACGTCTCAAACTGAAGTTGCACTCCATGCATTCACAGCTGGTTCTGATCCGTTCGGACAGAAAGAACTGGACTCAATGTGTCTCTAACTGTAAACGGGCCGACTTGTGGACCTTCAGAGGAACCAGAACCAAATGTCTGCTTTGGAAACAATCAGAGAAAGTTTATTTTTTTAAACACACTTTTGTACTGCAGCTCGGCCCGGTTCTGTTTGTGTTCTAGCAGATGAAGTGAAGCAAGACACAGACTGGTTCTGCAATGTAAACCGGGTCCAGCAGAACCGAGCCTTGACCCTGCAGGGGATGATGGGAAATGTGGTCCAGTGGAAAACCTGTGCTACTGCTGCGAGTCCAAACTATTGATGTTCTGAAATAAATTCTGCAACCTGAACCCGGGCCTGTGGTGTCTGATTAAGGAGGAGCTCAGCAGGTGTGTCTGTTACAGAGAAAAGGTGGAAACGGCTCAAAATATCACCTTTAATCCCCACCTGAGCCAGCTGTGACAAAGGTAAACAACACCTGTGCTCTTGTTGCCAAGCAACCCGACACCTCCGGCTCACACACTCACCTGAAGCTCTGACATCATCATCCTTCCTGCTGGTTGGTTCCAGATGTGAGTTAGCAGTTAGCTGTGAGTTAGCTGTAAGCTAGCAGCTAGCTGTAAGTTAGCAGTTAGCTGTGAGTTAGCAGTTAGCTGTAAGCTAGCAGTTAGCTGTGAGTTAGCAGTTAGCAGTAAGTTAGCAGCTCGCTGTGAGTTAGCAGCAGATGCTAGTAAACGGCAACAGTGATGGACGAAGCCGGAGATGTGCACAGCGTAACTCGTAGTAATGCATGTGAACCGTTAATTACTGCGTTTAAACATTTAGGATTTATTAACCTCATTAAACAGTTGGACCTGGAGACCTCCATCTTTATCAGAAACATGCCGATAATGTAACGTTAGCACACCGAGAGTGAGGAGAGGACCGGTGTTGTGTTGGAAACACACCTTAAACACAGCTGCAGGTTGTCTGAGTTACAGAACGGAACCGTTCAGCTAGAAAGCTTCAGCTAACAAAGTAATGTGGGAACAATAATGTTCATCTTTCAGGAAGGAACAGCAGGAACTCCTTAGAAGTTGCTGTACGTCATCTTCATTAGCTAAGCTGTTAGCGTTAGCTGCTGCTAAAGGAAGAAATAAATCGGTAAATAAACCATGAGGAGTTATTTCATTAGCTAAGCTGTTAGCGTTAGCTGCTGCTAAAGGAAGAAATAAATCAGTAAATAAACCATGAGGAGTTATTTCATTAGCTAAGCTGTTAGCTGCTGCTAAAGGAAGAAATAAATCAGTAAATAAACCATGAGGAGTTATTTCATTAGCTAAGCTGTTAGCGTTAGCTGCTGCTAAAGGAAGAAATAAATCAGTAAATAAACCATGAGGAGTTATTTCATTAGCTAAGCTGTTAGCGTTAGCTGCTGCTAAAGGAAGAAATAAATCAGTAAATAAACCATGAGGAGTTATTTCATTAGCTAAGCTGTTAGCTGCTGCTAAAGGAGGAAATAAATCAGTAAATAAACCATGAGGAGTTATTTCATTAGCTAAGCTGTTAGCGTTAGCTGCTGCTAAAGGAGGAAATAAATCAGTAAATAAACCATGAGGAGTTATTTCTCAGATGCTTCCATTTCCCTGCTCTGAAGTTCAGGCTCTGAGAGTTGGAACTGATCCTCTTTGTGGCTCAGTTCCTTCAGTCCAGCGTTGAACTGGACCAAGTTGTTAAAACAGTGGGATGAAAAGTGTTTGCTGCACATTCACAGTCTTTAGCTAACTCTGCTGGAACATTAGCCTCAGATATAGTTTATCCACTGGGCTCTTATATCCTCTGAGGCTGCTGCTGGATGGTAGATGCATGCTCCTCAGTGCAGCTGACAGCAGAACATTTCCACCAGAAGCTGGCTTCATCCGTCCAGCAGGGTGGAGGTGAGGGGGCGGGGCTTAGCGGAGGAGGCGGAGCCAGGTGGAATCACTTCAGATCTGAAATTACCTTTAATCTCAAATGTGGTCATAGTGTCTGTCAGGCTCCGCAGTCCTGAACGTCCTTATAAGGAAAACAGGAAGCTATACTCAAAAACACTCCCTAACACACACCAACCCTCCTTCATGCTGCAGACCTTACAGGGTATTGATCTGTGATCAGGAAGTCAGAATGAAAGGGTGGTCATGTGACAGCCCTCAGATCAGTTAATAATCGATCAGAACAGAGACCGGATCGGGTCATATATCCCACCTTAAAGAGCAGCACCGGGACGCTGGTGACTTGGTAACGCTGTGGAGCGTGAGGCGGTGCTGCCCCCTGCTGGACACCAGGCGCACTGCAGCCACATTAATCAATACATTTATAGATCAGATTAATTCTAAATTTAACTGAGGGGAAACTTTATTGATCTCAGCAGGAAAAATCTTTGATTTCATTTGTTAGTTTTAAGGTTAAATCTCAGTTTGATGTTTTTCTAACAATAATTATGAATAATTTTCTGCTGTTTTTACTTTAAGTTTTAATTTTTCTCTTTTGTTCTGATGAACCCGACTTATAAACATTTATGGTTGATTTGGTCCGATATTCTTTAAAGGTCCTGTTGGCAGAACCAGAACCAGCGTCGGTTTCAGTGGTTTTATTCAAAAACTCTGGTTACAGCAACACAATCAAGACAGGAATAAAAAAATAAAATTAACTGGAGCGGCGCTCCGGTTCTGGTCTCCAAACTCAAAGAGACAACGAGACGGAACCAACACAGACCAGAGACCAGCCGGACCGGCACCGAGCCGCAGACCGGCGGGCGATGGAGGGAGGGGGCGGGGCTAATGCAGTAACAGTCAGTCTAATGATGGAGTCCCAGAGGCGACCAATCAGAGACCAGGAGAGTTAACTGGACTGGACCAATCAGCAGCATCCAGCGAGACGGTGCTGATGTCACAGAAACTAATGGAATCGTCCCCATGACGACCGCAGCTAAGGCTCATGGGAAGTGTTGTCTGAGAGCAACGGGGCTGAGGTCAGGATCAGAGGCGTTCACAGCAGCTGAACCGAGACGGCGAGCTTCTTCTGGCCCGTGCAGCACAAACCCGCCCGCCGCACGGCGTTCTGATCAAACCCGCCCGCCGCACGGCGTTCTGATCAAACCCGCCCGCCGCACGGCGTTCTGATCAAACCCGCCCGCCGCACGGCGTTCTGATCAAACCCGCCCGCCGCACGGCGTTCTGATCAAACCCGCCCGCCGCACGGCGTTCTGACCGGCAGGGCGGTGACATCACAGTCTCAGTTTACATCAGCTGATGGCGAGAACGCCGCCCGCCCTCACTGCTTCTGCAGCGGTTTAACGATAAGGAGGACCGGCGCCACCGCAGTTCATGAAACAGAACTCGTCTGAGCCCGGTTCTGTTTGAGATCCAAAACGGCGCCTGCTGCCAGATGGCGTGGAAATGAGTCCTACCCTGTCAGATATGTTGATAAATGATCAATAAAACGGGCGCCGCCTTCACAGACCCAACGGGTAACGATGACATCAGCACGCTGTGAACGCTCCTGAACCAGACCTCAGTGCTGCGCTTTGTGTCCGTCTGCAGCCTGAAGCCACGCCCAGTGGGGTCAGAGGTCACAGGAGGGGGCCAGCGGGGTGGGCGGGGCTACAGCTCAGCTACTCGTCGTCGTCGTCGTCGCCTTCATCGTCTGCGTCTCTCTTCCTCTTCTCTCCCTGAACTGCAGCTCCGTCCACATCTGAGGGAAAACAGGCCGTAATCACACAGAAACCGGACCTTAGACAGAACCAGAACCAAGAACCCTGAACGCATCATCAACACACCTCCATCATCCTCCTCGTCCTCGTCCTCTTCCTCCTCCTCGACGTAATCTCCGTCGTCCTCTTCGTCCTGAGAGAGGAAACAGGAAGCTGTCACACGCCACGGCGAGCAGCCCTCACACACAGGATGGCGAGCAGCCCTCACACGCCACGGCGAGCAGCCCTCACAGCAGCCTACTCACCTGGATCCCCTCCTTCATCAGGTACGACAGCCCCACTTCATCTTCATCTCCCTCAGAGCCTTCATCTTCCTCATCATCGTCATCGTCGTCTCCAGGCGGCCCGGCTTCATCATCCTCATCTGGAACAGAACATCAGCTTCATCATCAGGTTCTGAAACAGACTGCGGGACCGGGCCCCGTCTGGAACTCACTTCCTGTCACCTGTTGGTGGTTTTAACCACCTGTGACACCGGGTCACATGGTCCTGACACCGGGTCACATGGTCCTGACACCGGGTCACATGGTTCTGACACCGGGTCACATGGTTCTGACACCGGGTCACATGGTTCTGACACCAGGTCACATTGTCCGGCCGCCGTCACACACGCTTAAAAGGAAAAACTCTTCTGTTGGTAAATATTTAAAATGTTCCAAAAGTTTTCATATCAGCCAGATAGAGGGGGCGGGGCTTTAAACGGGTCCACCGGGTGGAGGGGGCGGGGCTTTAAACGGGACCACCAGGTGGAGGGGGCGGGGCTTTAAACGGGCCCACCAGGTGGAGGGGGCGGGGCTTTAAAACAGAGGTGGTGGGGGGTCAGACACTCTGAGCCTGTTGGCTGTGGAGCAGCCAGATGTGACAGATGCTGAGCCCAGAATCAGGATCTGATTAAAGACTTTTTACTGTTTCTTCCTGACGTTCATTTCACTGATTTTCTTGTTTTTATGTGGATAAAATGACAGAAAAAGGTCATAAAAGATGAATAAGCTCGGAGCCTAAAGGGTTAAAGGTCGCGGGTCAGAGACGGAGCGGCTCACCGGAGTCGGGGACGTCGTTGTCCTCGTTGTCCTCCTGGTCGTACCCGTCCAGATAGGTGAGCTGAGGCAGCAGCTCGAAGACGCCCTCCCTGTAGTCGCCCAGCGAGGTGATGTCACAGCTGTACAGGTCCAGGCTCTTCAGGTTCTTCAGGTTCTGCTGCAGGAGGACAGGAGGAACCTCAGGGTTCCGTTCATCAGCTGAAGCTGCAGCTTCTCTCAGACTTACCAGCGCCTCGATGCTGCTCAGCTCTCGGATCTTGTTCCCGCTCAGGTTCAGGTACGTCAGGTTGGGACACTTCTCCGCCAGCGAGTCCAGACCTCCTGAGATGGCGTTATCGCTGACCTCCAGCTGAAACACAAACACACTCACCCTGAGCAGGCGGCGCCACCAGGAGCGCCATAAACCGGACCGGCTGAGCTCACCGTGCGCAGCTTGGGCAGCGAGGGCAGTTTGGAGAGCGAGCTGAGGCCGACGTTCACCATGCTGAGGATCTCCAGCTCCGTGTACTCCTCCGTCAGACCCTCCACCTCGCCGTCGCCGGAGCGACAGTTATCCACCACCAGCTCCGCCACCTGGTGACCACAACAACACGCCACCTGACGTCAGGACCAGCACAAAAACGGGTTCACGGCTACACTCAGCATCATGGGTAATTACACACTGTAAACAGGAAGAGAAACACTTTCTGCATCTTATGAGTCTGTCCCTGTGAACCCAACACCTGTCCGGGTCAGAACCGCAGCCCGACACCGAGCCCGACCACCGGCCCGTAAAAATGTGAGGTTCAGCACCAAAACACGGCGACAGCTGCAGGTTCGGCACCAAAACACGGCGACAGCTGCAGGTTCGGCACCAAAACACGGCGACAGCTGCAGGTTCGGCACCAAAACACGGCGACAGCTGCAGGTTCGGCACCAAAACACAGCGACCGCTGCAGGTTCGGCACCAAAACACAGCGACCGCTGCAGGTTCGGCACCAAAACACAGCGACCGCTGCAGGTTCGGCACCAAAACACAGCGACCGCTGCAGGTTCGGCACCAAAACACAGCGACCGCTGCAGGTTCGGCACCAAAACACAGCGACCGCTGCAGGATCGGCACCAAAACACAGCTGCAGGTTCGGCACCAAAACACGGCGACCGCTGCAGGTTCGGCACCAAAACACGGCGACCGCTGCAGGTTCGGCACCAAAACACGGCGACCGCTGCAGGTTCGGCAGCAAAACACGGCGACCGCTGCAGGTTCGGCACCAAAACACGGCGACCGCTGCAGGTTCGGCACCAAAACACAGCTGCAGGTTCGGCACCAAAACACAGCTGCAGGTTCGGCACCAAAACACAGCTGCAGGTTCGGCACCAAAACACGGCGACCGCTGCAGGTTCGGCACCAAAACACAGCGACCGCTGCAGGTTCGGCACCAAAACACAGCGACCGCTGCAGGTTCGGCACCAAAACACAGCGACCGCTGCAGGTTCGGCACCAAAACACAGCGACCGCTGCAGGTTCGGCACCAAAACACAGCGACCGCTGCAGGTTCGGCACCAAAACACAGCGACCGCTGCAGGTTCGGCACCAAAACACTGCGACCGCTGCAGGTTCGGCACCAAAACACTGCGACCGCTGCAGGTTCGGCACCAAAACACTGCGACCGCTGCAGGTTCGGCACCAAAACACAGCGACCGCTGCAGGATCGGCACCAAAACACAGCTGCAGGTTCGGCACCAAAACACAGCTGCAGGTTCGGCACCAAAACACAGCTGCAGGTTCGGCACCAAAACACGGCGACCGCTGCAGGTTCGGCACCAAAACACAGCGACCGCTGCAGGTTCGGCACCAAAACACAGCGACCGCTGCAGGTTCGGCACCAAAACACAGCGACCGCTGCAGGTTCGGCACCAAAACACAGCGACCGCTGCAGGTTCGGCACCAAAACACAGCGACCGCTGCAGGTTCGGCACCAAAACACTGCGACCGCTGCAGGTTCGGCACCAAAACACTGCGACCGCTGCAGGTTCGGCACCAAAACACTGCGACCGCTGCAGGATCGGCACCAAAACACAGCTGCAGGTTCGGCACCAAAACACAGCGACCGCTGCAGGTTCGGCACCAAAACACAGCGACCGCTGCAGGTTCGGCACCAAAACACAGCGACCGCTGCAGGTTCGGCACCAAAACACAGCGACCGCTGCAGGTTCGGCACCAAAACACAGCGACCGCTGCAGGTTCGGCACCAAAACACAGCGACCGCTGCAGGTTCGGCACCAAAACACAGCGACCGCTGCAGGTTCGGCACCAAAACACTGCGACCGCTGCAGGTTCGGCACCAAAACACTGCGACCGCTGCAGGTTCGGCACCAAAACACAGCGACCGCTGCAGGTTCGGCACCAAAACACAGCGACCGCTGCAGGATCGGCACCAAAACACGGCGACCGCTGCAGGTTCGGCACCAAAACACGGCGACCGCTGCAGGTTCGGCAGCAAAACACGGCGACCGCTGCAGGTTCGGCACCAAAACACTGCGACCGCTGCAGGTTCGGCACCAAAACACTGCGACCGCTGCAGGTTCGGCACCAAAACACAGCTGCAGGTTCGGCACCAAAACACAGCTGCAGGTTCGGCACCAAAACACAGCTGCAGGTTCGGCACCAAAACACAGCTGCAGGTTCGGCACCAAAACACAGCTGCAGGTTCGGCACCAAAACACAGCTGCAGGTTCGGCACCAAAACACAGCTGCAGGTTCGGCACCAAAACACAGCTGCAGGTTCGGCACCAAAACACAGCGACCGCTGCAGGTTCGGCACCAAAACACAGCTGCAGGTTCGGCACCAAAACACAGCTGCAGGTTCGGCACCAAAACACAGCTGCAGGTTCGGCACCAAAACACAGCTGCAGGTTCGGCACCAAAACACAGCTGCAGGTTCGGCACCAAAACACAGCTGCAGGTTCGGCACCAAAACACAGCTGCAGGTTCGGCACCAAAACACAGCTGCAGGTTCGGCACCAAAACACAGCGACCGCTGCAGGTTCGGCACCAAAACACAGCTGCAGGTTCGGCACCAAGACACAGCTGCAGGTTCGGCACCAAAACACAGCTGCAGGTTCGGCACCAAAACACAGCGACCGCTGCAGGTTCGGCACCAAAACACAGCTTCAGGTTCGGCACCAAAACACTGCGACCGCTGCAGGTTCGGCACCAAAACACAGCGACCGCTGCAGGTTCGGCACCAAAACACAGCTGCAGGTTCGGCACCAAGACACAGCGACAGCTGCAGGTTCGGCACCAAAACACAGCTGCAGGTTCGGCACCAAAACACAGCTGCAGGTTCGGCACCAAAACACAGCTGCAGGTTCGGCACCAAAACACAGCTGCAGGTTCGGCACCAAAACACAGCTGCAGGTTCGGCAGCAAAACACAGCGACCGCTGCAGGTTCGGCAGCAAAACACAGCGACCGCTGCAGGTTCGGCACCAAAACACAGCGACAGCTGCAGGTTCGGCACCAAAACACAGGGGGGGGGGGGGGGGGGGGCAGCGGGAACCAAAACTTTACCGTAGTTGGATGAAAAGTGGGCCGAACTGACCCGAAACACAGGAGAACACGCACATGTCGCTGAAACAGACCATCTGTCGAACCAGAACCAAGTTGTTCTAAAAGCAGAGCTTCGCGCCATGGAGTCAGGCTTCACGCGCCTCCAGATACGAACATCAACTCTTTGCCACTGGAGGTTAAAATGAGAGAACAAACGGGGCTGTTCCAACCAGTGTAGCCGGGACGGAGCAGCACAGCCCGGCTGGGTTTTCTCCACATTACCGAGCACCAGCCCCGGAGCTCAGCCTGGCGACCCCCAGCCAGCGCAGTTGCGAGGGCTCAGCGCCCTAATGTTAGCATGCTAGCTTCTGTGCTAACTCTGGGAGGCTCGCGCGAGGCTCTCCCAGGATCTGGTGAGAAGTAATGGCGCAACAGAGCCTGCGCGCGGGGTCCAAGCGGCAAACAGGGCTTATCCCCGAGTTTGAGTCGCGGCGAAACGGCTCCAATAAGGCTCGAAATGTCAAATAAAATAAATAACTCGTTTAAGGCTCGCGGGGGAAAGTCGGCGGTCGCTCTGACTGTACGTTTCCCGCATCGTCATGTCGGGTTGACTCGGCATCCTTCAGCAGCTTCTGTCGGAGATAAAAACCTGCCGTTCGGCTCGGTTGTTCTGTCTCACCTCGGCAGGACTTCTGTTCCTCAGCTCCAGACTGATCCTCTTCTTCATCTCCATGATGAAGCCGAACACAGAGCGAAAAAACAAAGAGTAACAAAGGAAAACAGAAAATAAAACGCAGCTCAGTGAGGCCCTCCTTCTCCAGCGGACATCAAGCAACGACTAAACCTCCATGTTCGCTGTGGCCGGAGCTCCACCACAGAGCCACGCCCCCTCCTAATTAATATTCATGTTCTTTAGCTTTGGTCTCCCATTGGTCGAAAGATAGGGCATCACTAAGCCCCTCCCCCGCACTTCCTTATTATGTTGTGAGTCGTGTCATTATTATTTCCAATTGGTTCAAATTGTTAAGTCGTGACGTTGGTGTGACCAATAAGAAGGCGACAATGAAAGGTTTAAACTTTACAATCACCCTCTCTTTGTCCTTATTGGCGCCATATTGTACTGTTGCCTCCGAGTTTTCCTTCATAAACACACTAAACTGCCGATTCACTCACAAAAAGTACACGATATGATCTGAGAATATTTATCTGAACAAACAATGGACTAAAAAACATGTCAGATCATATTTCATATTATACATAATAACAAAGATAGTTAATGTTTAGCTAATGTAACACAAATTTTCTATGTGCTTTTCAGAGGAATCTGACTTATTCAAGTACTCAGTTTTAGTTCTATTTTCTGCCTTTCTGTCTCCTACATTTAAAAAGAAACCACATTTTAGCGAACTCCACATATCAAACATCAAGAAATGTTTTAAAAATGTATTAATTTCATTTGAAAGTCTGGTTTCGTGAGTTTATCAGAAAGTTAGTTTAATGTCAAGCAGGAAAAAGCGGCGTCGACCATCACCTGAATCTGCCCACCAATCAGAGTCCGGCACCAGCTTCAGGAGCAGGAAGTAAACAAAGATGCGGGAGAAGTATGGATATGTTTTATTTTTATGATAAAAGTTTAATTTGAATAAACAGCAGATGTTATAGTTATCAACCATTTCTGTATAAAAGCATTTCAAATGTTAAATGTGATAAAAAGCTGAAAAAAAAAACAAACAAACCCTGATGACAGAATAAATAACCTGACAGGTTTGAGAGGAACGGAAGGCAGCGTAACAGGAAATGATGTCATCAAACAGAAGTCAATCTTTGGTCCATAATCAATATGAATAAATAAACTGTAAGACGGGTTAAAGGAGCAGAAACATGAACTTTTTGTTTTTGGTATCAGCTGATTTAAAGTTTGATATTTTCCAGCAGTTAAAGGGTCAGTTCACACAAATCACTGAGCTTCGGGCCAACACAGCCTGATCCTGAATCTGATCTGGATCAGATGGTTTCACAGGTTAGAAAGCTGCTCTCGACAGGCTGAACCCAACTGAAACCAGCCACAAAGGGGTTCCACAGGTTATACAAATCTGTGTGAACGGACACTCAGCTGCTGCAACTTGACAGAATGGTGGGCAGGATGTGAAGCTGTGGTTGGCTGAATGTCTGAGGTCTGCCTCCACTGACCAATGAGCTGCTGCGGAGAGCTTATTGACACCTTTTTAGAGGGCGGAGTCGATTAGTCCTGATGATGTCGATGAGTCATCAGTAGCTGGATGTCATCGCAGGGCGGGGATCTGTCAGAGCGAGTGGTCTCGCGGCGGCAGCGTGTGCAGCACCTGGTCGAGCAGCTGCAGCGCCCGGTGCAGGTGGACCTCCAGCCAGCAGGGGGTGTCTTTGATGCTCTGCCGCGGGTAGTCGCAGCCCCAACCTTTAACGAAGCTCAGCCGCACGATGCACAGCCTGCGAAGGTCGTCCACGCCCAGACCTGCTGCCGAGCACACGCCTGAGGGAGGAAAAATGTAGTCTGAATGGTATGGACTGGTTTAAACTGGTCTGAACTGGTTTTAACTTGTCTGAACTGGTTTAAGGCAGCCTGACTGGTCTGAACTGGTTTAAGGGAGTCTGACTGGTCTGAACTGGTTTAAGGCAGCCTGACTGCTCTGAACTGGTTTAAGGCAGCCTGACTGCTCTGAACTGGTTTAAGGCAGCCTGACTGCTCTGAACTGGTTTAAGGTAGTCTGACTGGTCTGAACTGGTTTAAGGTAGCCTGACTGGTATAAACTGGTTTAAGGTAGCCTGAACTGGTTTAAGGTAGCCTGAATGGTATGAACTGGTTTAAGGTAGCCTGAATGGTATGAACTGGTTTAAGGTAGTCTGAACTGGTTTAAGGTAGCCTGAATGGTATGAACTGGTTTAAGGTAGCCTGAATGGTATGAACTGGTTTAAGGTAGTCTGAACTGGTTTAAGGGAGTCTGAACTGGTTTAAGGGAGTCTGACTGGTCTGAACTGGTTTAAACTTGTCTGAACTGGTTTAAGGGAGTCTGACTGGTCTGAACTGGTTTAAGGCAGCCTGACTGCTCTGAACTGGTTTAAGGCAGTCTGACTGGTCTGAACTGGTTTAAGGCAGTCTGACTGGTATAAAATGGTTTTAACTGGTCTGAACTGGTTTATGGCAGTCTGACTGGTATAAACTGGTTTAAACTGGTGTGACGTCCCAAGCAGTTTGAGTTTGTCCTGAGCTGAGCTGTTGTCAGATTACACACACATTTACACACAGGTGGTACTCACTGACGGCAGGTGCAATCCCACCCACACTGTTTGGACCAGGTATCGCACCAATGACCGCGGCCGCCTGAGTCTCTACGGCGGCCTGAGCTGCCGCTGCCTGCTGCTGCATCTGTCTGTGGCACTGTCGCAGGTCAAATACCTGCAGACAGGTGAGACGCAAATAAGGGGAAAGGCCAGAAATAAATCCATCTGTTAATACAATTATTCACAAAAATCTAATTAAAAGTTTATAATGAAATAAAATAAAGAAATTAATCATTTGGATGGAATAATTGCATTAATATGATGTTAAGAAAAACAATACACAAATAAATACAGAAGTAACAAAAAAATAAATAAATAAAACTGAAAAATTCAGTAAATAAAAACAACACAAAATTAAATGAATGCAGTTTGAAATAAAAGCATATTTCACATTCTAACAAATCATTTTGCATGAATTTTCAATTCATATAGGTTTCATATAAACCTATTTACTTTAAAGTGCGTTTGTATTTATCTCAGATAATAGCAGTTTCAGTCTTCAGTTCTGTGTGCCGCCGACCTTCATCACATCACCAGCAGGTAGCGCCTGTGGCTTGTTGGCCACCGTCAGTTAAATACCACGGTATGTATATATATATATATATGTATATACGTGTGTATATATCATAATCAGTATTTGTGTTGCTGATTATGGTACCAAAATGCTTCTAAAAAAGCAGAAATTGATGTTAAAAAAGTTCAATAAAAAATATATAAACAGAAATGGTTCAATAATTAAAGTCACAGATCAATAAATGCTTCTAAAATAAAGAAGAAAAAAATCATTTATGCAGTAATTAACACGAATATTGTGAAATTAATTTAGTTTATTTTAACCTTTAATTAAATCTCATTATTTTACCTATTATTTATTTTTGTTTGTGGGGAAGGCTAATGGTGCTAGCAGCTAACCTGACATTCAGCCGGAGAAAACGGCCTGAATGCAGTCAGTAGTGCAGCGTAACGTCTTGTTCTAAAGAACAAATGTTCAGCAGGTTAGCAGGTTACTGAGGGAACACAAACCGTCACAGTCGCAGAATAAATAAGCTATTTTGTATCGTAGCAGCCAGACAGGAAGTAGCATTTTTGTCAGTTCCGGTATTTGGCATCATATGAAATATCTCAACAGCCTAATGATTGACCAAAAGGAGGACCACTGAGGAGATGAAACGTGTAACGAGATCCAAACACAAAGAATGACTGCAGGAATGATCTGAGAGCAGAGGCTCAAACACCTGGAGGCTGCAGACCAGGTGAAGTGATTAACTCAGCACAGGTGTGCAGGAGGGGTTCAGAAGATTCAGAGACTCTCACAGCAGGCTCACCTTGATGTATGCTCCGGGGTAGATCTTATGAACACCATCACCTGGTGCTCGGCCCGCCTCCCGGTCCAGGTAGTAGCTCTGAACAAACACAGAGTGGTCGCTAAGGCAACGCATCCAGACGTCCCCCTCACCTCGACATTCCAGCTGAACCCCCCGACCAATGTGGAGCCTGCAGGACGACGAGACAAATGACAGCACTGACGTGTTGCAGCCCCCCTGCTGTCTGATCTAAACTGGTTTGAACGGGTTAGAACAGGTCTGAGGGGTCACCTGGGGTCTGTCTGATCTAAACTGGTTTGAACTGGTTAGAACAGGTCTGAGGGGTCACCTGGGGTCTGTCTGATCTAAACTGGTTAGAACAGGTCTGAGGGGTCACCTGGGGTCTGTCTGATCTAAACTGGTTTGAACTGGTTAGAACAGGTCTGAGTGGTCACCTGGGGTCTGTCTGATCTAAACTGGTTTGAACTGGTTAGAACAGGTCTGAGTGGTCACCTGGGGTCTGTCTGATCTAAACTGGTTTGAACTGGTTAGAACAGGTCTGAGGGGTCACCTGGGGTCTGTCTGATCTAAACTGGTTTGAACTGGTTAGAACAGGTCTGAGGGGTCACCTGGGGTCTGTCTGATCTAAACTGGTTAGAACAGGTCTGAGGGGTCACCTGGGGTCTGTCTGATCTAAACTGGTTTGAACTGGTTAGAACAGGTCTGAGTGGTCACCTGGGGTCTGTCTGATCTAAACTGGTTTGAACTGGTTAGAACAGGTCTGAGGGGTCACCTGGGGTCTGTCTGATCTAAACTGGTTTGAACTGGTTAGAACAGGTCTGAGTGGTCACCTGGGGTCTGTCTGATCTAAACTGGTTTGAACTGGTTAGAACAGGTCTGAGTGGTCACCTGGGGTCTGTCTGATCTAAACTGGTTTGAACTGGTTAGAACAGGTCTGAGGGGTCACCTGGGGTCTGTCTGATCTAAACTGGTTTCAACTGGTTAGAACAGGTCTGAGGGGTCACCTGGGGTCTGTCTGATCTAAACTGGTTTGAACTGGTTAGAACAGGTCTGAGGGGTCACCTGGGGTCTGTCTGATCTAAACTGGTTTGAACGGGTTAGAACAGGTCTGAGTGGTCACCTGGGGTCTGTCTGATCTAAACTGGTTTGAACTGGTTAGAACAGGTCTGAGTGGTCACCTGGGGTCTGTCTGATCTAAACTGGTTTGAACTGGTTAGAACAGGTCTGAGTGGTCACCTGGGGTCTGTCTGATCTAAACTGGTTTGAACTGGTTAGAACAGGTCTGAGTGGTCACCTGGGGTCTGTCTGATCTAAACTGGTTAGAACTGGTTAGAACAGGTCTGAGTTGTCACCTGGGGTCTGTCTGATCTAAACTGGTTTGAACGGGTTAGAACAGGTCTGAGGGGTCACCTGGGGTCTGTCTGATCTAAACTGGTTTGAACTGGTTAGAACAGGTCTGAGGGGTCACCTGGGGTCTGTCTGATCTAAACTGGTTTGAACTGGTTAGAACAGGTCTGAGGGGTCACCTGGGGTCTGTCTGATCTGAACTGGTTTGGTTAGAACAGGTCTGAGTGGTCACCTGGGGTCTGTCTGATCTAAACTGGTTTGAACTGGTTAGAACAGGTCTGAGGGGTCACCCGGGGTCTGTCTGATCTAAACTGGTTTGGTTAGAACAGGTCTGAGGGGTCACCTGGGGTCTGTCTGATCTAAACTGGTTTGGTTAGAACAGGTCTGAGTGGTCACCTGGGGTCTGTCTGATCTAAACTGGTTTGAACTGGTTAGAACAGGTCTGAGTGGTCACCTGGGGTCTGTCTGATCTAAACTGGTTTGGTTAGAACAGGTCTGAGGGGTCACCTGGGGTCTGTCTGATCTAAACTGGTTTGAACTGGTTAGAACAGGTCTGAGGGGTCACCTGGCCCGGTGGCTGGCAGCAGTACGGTGGACGTTGCTCAGCTGTCCCAAACAGAAGCGATCTCCTCCTGACGGGTCCACGTAGCCGTCCACCGTAACCAGAGGACAGCTGGACTGGACCTTGAACATCTCACCGACCTGAACGTCCAGTTCGAAGTATGAGATGGAACACCAGAACTCTGGACCTGTGGGGCAGACAAAGCAACACGAGGCGCTGAAAGAGGACTCCACAGACCATTAGTCTTATGTGGACAGGTAACTCACCTGGGTGGTTGGATACCGGCTGCGGATACGGAGCCGTACTGTGATGCTGTGACCCTGCAGGAACAACAACTGACTCAGTACTTCAGAACCAAACAGAACAACACAGAACCACACGGACTAAACAGAACCACGTAAAACCACACAGAACAACAGAACCCCAGAAACCAAACAGAACCAAACAAAACCACACAGAACAACATAACCACAGCACCATACAGAATCAAACAGAACTTAACAGAACCATAGAACCACACAGAATGCCAGTTCATCAGTAATAGTTCTCAGGAACCATCATATGACATCATACAGAAGTGAGTGTTGGGGGCGTGGTGATGATGATGTAAGGGTGGCTGCTGCGTGTGGCTCCGCCCACTGTGCTGATGTCCTGCAGGGGTGTAGGGGGCGGGACTGTTACCTGTCCAGGTGCCTGCAGAGACACAGGCATGAGTCAGTATCTGTCTCATATCACCAGAAACTCCTGATATAAGCAGTCCTGCTAGTCTGTATTACTACAGCTGCTGTGCTACAAGTCACCACTCTGCAGTACAGGTGAGGTACGGGTGAGGTACGGGTGAGGTACAGGTGAGGTACAGGTGAGGTACACGTACAGGTGAGGTACAGGTGAGGTACGGGTGAAGTACAGGTGAGGTACAGGTGAGGTACGGGTGAGGTACAGGTGAGGTACGGGTGAGGTACGGGTGAGGTACAGGTGAGGTACGGGTGAGGTACACGTACAGGTGAGGTACAGGTGAGGTACGGGTGAAGTACAGGTGAGGTAAAGGTGAAGTACAGGTGAGGTACAGGTGAGGTACAGGTGAGGTACAGGTGAAGTACAGGTGAGGTACAGGTGAGGTACAGGTGAGGTACAGGTGAGGTACACGTACAGGTGAGGTACAGGTGAGGTACAGGTGAGGTACAGGTGAAGTACAGGTGAGGTACAGGTGAGGTACAGGTGAGGTACAGGTGAAGTACAGGTGAGGTAAAGGTGAGGTACAGGTGAGGTAAAGGTGAGGTAAAGGTGAGGTACAGGTGAGGTACAGGTGAAGTACAGGTGAGGTAAAAGTGAGGTACAGGTGAGGTAAAGGTGAGGTACAGGTGAGGTACAGGTGAAGTACAGGTGAGGTAAAAGTGAGGTACAGGTGAGGTAAAGGTGAGGTACAGGTGAGGTAAAGGTGAGGTAAAGGTGAAGTACAGGTGAGGTACAGGTGAGGTACAGGTGAGGTACAGGTGAAGTACAGGTGAGGTAAAAGTGAGGTACAGGTGAGGTAAAGGTGAGGTACAGGTGAGGTAAAGGTGAGGTAAAGGTGAAGTACAGGTGAGGTACAGGTGAGGTAAAGGTGAGGTACAGGTGAGGTACAGGTGAAGTACAGGTGAGGTAAAAGTGAGGTACAGGTGAGGTAAAGGTGAGGTACAGGTGAGGTACAGGTGAAGTACAGGTGAGGTAAAAGTGAGGTACAGGTGAGGTAAAGGTGAGGTAAAGGTGAAGTACAGGTGAGGTACAGGTGAAGTACAGGTGAGGTACAGGTGAGGTACAGGTGAGGTAAAGGTGAAGTACAGGTGAGGTAAAAGTGAGGTACAGGTGAGGTAAAGGTGAGGTACAGGTGAGGTAAAGGTGAGGTAAAGGTGAAGTACAGGTGAGGTACAGGTGAGGTACAGGTGAGGTAAAGGTGAAGTACAGGTGAAGTACTGGTGAGGTAAAGGTGAGGTACAGGTGAGGTACAGGTGAAGTACAGGTGAGGTAAAAGTGAGGTACAGGTGAGGTAAAGGTGAGGTACAGGTGAGGTAAAGGTGAGGTAAAGGTGAAGTACAGGTGAGGTACAGGTGAGGTACAGGTGAAGTACAGGTGAAGTACAGGTGAGGTAAAGGTGAGGTACAGGTGAGGTAAAGGTGAAGTACAGGTGAGGTAAAGGTGAGGTACAGGTGAGGTAAAGGTGAGGTACAGGTGAGGTACAGGTGAAGTACAGGTGAGGTACAGGTGAGGTACAGGTGAAGTACAGGTGAGGTACAGGTGAGGTACAGGTGAGGTACAGGTGAGGTACACGTACAGGTGAGGTACAGGTGAGGTACGGGTGAAGTACAGGTGAGGTAAAGGTGAGGTACAGGTGAGGTAAAGGTGAAGTACAGGTGAGGTACAGGTGAGGTAAAGGTGAGGTACAGGTGAGGTACAGGTGAGGTACAGGTGAAGTACAGGTGAGGTAAAAGTGAGGTACAGGTGAGGTAAAGGTGAGGTACAGGTGAGGTACAGGTGAGGTACAGGTGAGGTAAAGGTGAGGTACAGGTGAGGTACAGGTGAGGTACAGGTGAAGTACAGGTGAGGTAAAAGTGAGGTACAGGTGAGGTAAAGGTGAGGTACAGGTGAGGTACAGGTGAGGTACAGGTGAGGTAAAGGTGAGGTACAGGTGAGGTAAAGGTGAAGTACAGGTGAGGTACAGGTGAAGTACAGGTGAGGTACAGGTGAGGTACAGGTGAAGTACAGGTGAGGTAAAAGTGAGGTACAGGTGAGGTAAAGGTGAAGTACAGGTGAGGTAAAGGTGAGGTACAGGTGAGGTAAAGGTGAAGTACAGGTGAGGTACAGGTGAAGTACAGGTGAGGTACAGGTGAGGTACAGGTGAAGTACAGGTGAGGTAAAAGTGAGGTAAAGGTGAAGTACAGGTGAGGTAAAGGTGAGGTACAGGTGAGGTAAAGGTGAAGTACCGGTGAGGTACAGTGAGGTACAGGTGAGGTACAGGTGAAGTACAGGTGAGGTAAAGGTGAAGTACAGGTGAGGTAAAGGTGAGGTACAGGTGAGGTAAAGGTGAAGTACAGGTGAGGTAAAGGTGAGGTACAGGTGAGGTAAAGGTGAAGTACAGGTGAGGTACAGTGAGGTACAGGTGAGGTACAGGTGAAGTACAGGTGAGGTAAAGGTGAGGTACAGGTGAGGTAAAGGTGAAGTACAGGTGAGGTACAGGTGAGGTAAAGGTGAAGTACAGGTGAGGTAAAGGTGAGGTACAGGTGAGGTAAAGGTGAGGTAAAGGTGAAGTACAGGTGAGGTAAAGGTGAGGTACAGGTGAGGTACAGGTGAGGTAAAGGTGAAGTACAGGTGAGGTAAAGGTGAGGTACAGGTGAGGTACAGGTGAGGTAAAGGTGAAGTACAGGTGAGGTACAGGTGAGGTACGGGTGAGGTAAAGGTGAGGTACAGGTGAGGTAAAGGTGAAGTACAGGTGAGGTACAGGTGAGGTAAAGGTGAAGTACAGGTGAGGTAAAGGTGAGGTACAGGTGAGGTAAAGGTGAAGTACAGGTGAGGTACAGTGAGGTACAGGTGAAGTACAGGTGAGGTACAGGTGAGGTACGGGTGAGGTAAAGGTGAGGTACAGGTGAGGTAAAGGTGAAGTACAGGTGAGGTACAGGTGAGGTAAAGGTGAGGTACAGGTGAGGTAAAGGTGAAGTACAGGTGAGGTACAGTGAGGTACAGGTGAAGTACAGGTGAGGTACAGGTGAGGTACGGGTGAGGTACAGGTGAGGTACAGGTGAGGTAAAGGTGAAGTACAGGTGAGGTACAGTGAGGTACAGGTGAGGTAAAGGTGAGGTACAGGTGAGGTACAGGTGAAGTACAGGTGAGGTACAGTGAGGTACAGGTGAAGTACAGGTGAGGTACAGGTGAGGTACGGGTGAGGTAAAGGTGAGGTACAGGTGAGGTAAAGGTGAAGTACAGGTGAGGTACAGGTGAGGTAAAGGTGAAGTACAGGTGAGGTACAGGTGAGGTACGGGTGAGGTAAAGGTGAAGTACAGGTGAGGTAAAGGTGAAGTACAGGTGAGGTACAGGTGAGGTACAGGTGAGGTAAAGGTGAGGTACAGGTGAGGTAAAGGTGAAGTACAGGTGAGGTACAGTGAGGTACAGGTGAGGTACAGGTGAGGTAAAGGTGAGGTACAGGTGAGGTAAAGGTGAAGTACAGGTGAGGTACAGTGAGGTACAGGTGAGGTACAGGTGAGTTAAAGGTGAAGTACAGGTGAGGTACAGGTGAGGTAAAGGTGAAGTACAGGTGAGGTAAAGGTGAGGTACAGGTGAGGTAAAGGTGAAGTACAGGTGAGGTACAGTGAGGTACAGGTGAAGTACAGGTGAGGTACAGGTGAGGTACGGGTGAGGTACAGGTGAGGTAAAGGTGAAGTACAGGTGAGGTAAAGGTGAGGTACAGGTGAGGTAAAGGTGAAGTACAGGTGAGGTACAGTGAGGTACAGGTGAAGTACAGGTGAGGTACAGGTGAGGTACGGGTGAGGTACAGGTGAGGTACAGGTGAGGTAAAGGTGAAGTACAGGTGAGGTACAGTGAGGTACAGGTGAGGTACAGTGAGGTACAGGTGAAGTACAGGTGAGGTACAGGTGAGGTACGGGTGAGGTACAGGTGAGGTAAAGGTGAAGTACAGGTGAGGTAAAGGTGAGGTACAGGTGAGGTAAAGGTGAAGTACAGGTGAGGTACAGTGAGGTACAGGTGAAGTACAGGTGAGGTACAGGTGAGGTACGGGTGAGGTACAGGTGAGGTACAGGTGAGGTAAAGGTGAAGTACAGGTGAGGTACAGTGAGGTACAGGTGAGGTAAAGGTGAGGTACAGGTGAGGTACAGGTGAAGTACAGGTGAGGTACAGTGAGGTACAGGTGAAGTACAGGTGAGGTACAGGTGAGGTACGGGTGAGGTAAAGGTGAAGTACAGGTGAGGTAAAGGTGAAGTACAGGTGAGGTACAGGTGAGGTACAGGTGAGGTAAAGGTGAGGTACAGGTGAGGTAAAGGTGAAGTACAGGTGAGGTACAGGTGAGGTACAGGTGAGGTAAAGGTGAGGTACAGGTGAGGTAAAGGTGAAGTACAGGTGAGGTACAGGTGAAGTACAGGTGAAGTACAGGTGAGGTAAAGGTGAGGTACGGGTGAAGTACAGGTGAGGTAAAGGTGAGGTACGGGTGAGGTACAGGTGAGGTAAAGGTGAGGTACAGGTGAGGTACAGGTGAGGTAAAGGTGAGGTACAGGTGAGGTGCAGTACCGGGTTTTGGGGCGTTACTGTACTCGGGGCTCTGCTGATGAGGGGAAGAGGAAGTCGGAGGGTGAGGCGGCTGCGGGGTGAGCGGTGGAGAGGCCCCCACCCCGTGGTTCTGAGGCAGAGCGATCTGCAGTACGCTCGGTCCCTCTGGAGCCTCGCCGGCGGTCAGAGCTGCAGGCGCCATCGAGCTTCTTCCTGCAGGAGACGGCAGCGTCAGCAACCTCTGCATCCTGAGACTCACCTGAGGACAGACTGCAGACCTTCACCTGGAGGGGACAGAGGCATGCTGGGATACATGACGGGGCGGGGCTGACTGTATGGGTCTGCGTGGGGGGGCAGGTCGAGCTGCAGGCAGTCCTGCAGGAACTCCTCCTTTATCAGAGACTGAGGACCTGAAAGAAGAAAAACGTTCTCAGACTTTGTTGCACGTACAGCAGCCCCTGGGTTAACCCTAACCCTAACCCTGTAGGCTGAGGTGAAAACTACATCTCTGAGCTGCACCAATCATCTGTTGCCTTAATGGACCTTTGACCTTTGACCTTTGGTCTTTGGTCACATATCAGAGCAGCTCAGCAGAGTTCAGGTCAGTGATGGCAACAGAACCAGCAGAACGGATCTGGTTTGTAGAGCTGTACAGATGTTAGAGTCCAGCTGTTTGGAATGTGTGATGATAGGATTCTAACAAGCAGAATGTTGGACCGGTTCTGTTGTTTATTCGCTGGTCCAGTTGGACTGAAGCACAAAACCAAGCTTTCTAAGACTGACTTCCCCCCTCTGGACCAATCAGAGCACCTGTGGGTGTGAGGTGTGCGGCGTCACCTGTGGAGGCGGCGGACGCCACCCTCTCATAGTGGTACGGGTTCACGCACACGCTGTCGTACTTCAGGTCGAAGGCGAACTGGCAGAACTTTACGTGTTTCAGCTCATTCTTATGGAGGTCGGGCCAACGCCACAGGCGGGCGTAGATCACATGAGGGAAGCCCTTCCTGCCCGCTACCTGCACAGGTGAGACACAGACAGGTGGGACACAGACAGGTGAGACACAGACAGACAGGTGAGACACAGACAGGTGAGACACAGACAGGTGGGACACAGACAGACAGGTGAGACACAGACAGGTGGGACACAGACAGGTGAGACACAGACAGGTGAGACACAGACAGGTGGGACACAGACAGACAGGTGGGACACAGACAGACAGGTGAGACACAGACAGGTGAGACACAGACAGACAGGTGGGACACAGACAGACAGGTGAGACACAGACAGGTGAGACACAGACAGGTGAGACACAGACAGACAGGTGAGACACAGACAGACAGGTGAGACACAGACAGGTGGGACACAGACAGACAGGTGAGGCACAGACAGACAGGTGAGACACAGACAGGTGAGACACAGACAGACAGGTGAGACACAGACAGGTGGGACACAGACAGACAGGTGAGACACAGACAGGTGAGACACAGACAGGTGGGACACAGACAGACAGGTGAGGCACAGACAGACAGGTGAGACACAGACAGGTGAGACACAGACAGACAGGTGAGACACAGACAGGTGGGACACAGACAGACAGGTGAGACACAGACAGGTGAGACACAGACAGGTGGGACACAGACAGGTGAGACACAGACAGACAGGTGAGACACAGACAGGTGAGACACAGACAGGTGGGACACAGACAGGTGGGACACAGACAGACAGGTGAGACACAGACAGACAGGTGAGACACAGACAGGTGAGACACAGACAGACAGGTGAGACACAGACAGGTGAGACACAGACAGACAGGTGAGACACAGACAGGTGGGACACAGACAGGTGAGACACAGACAGACAGGTGAGACACAGACAGACAGGTGAGACACAGAGACAGGTGAGACACAGACAGACAGGTGAGACACAGACAGGTGAGACACAGACAGACAGGTGAGACACAGACAGGTGGGACACAGACAGACAGGTGAGACACAGACAGACAGGTGAGACACAGACAGGTGGGACACAGACAGACAGGTGAGACACAGACAGACAGGAGACACAGAGACAGGTGAGACACAGACAGGTGAGACACAGACAGACAGGTGAGACACAGACAGACAGGTGAGACACAGACAGACAGGTGAGACACAGACAGACAGGTGAGACACAGACAGGTGGGACACAGACAGACAGGTGAGACACAGACAGACAGGTGAGACACAGACAGGTGAGACACAGACAGACAGGTGAGACACAGACAGGTGGGACACAGACAGACAGGTGAGAAACAGACAGACAGGTGAGACACAGAGACAGGTGAGACACAGACAGACAGGTGGGACACAGACAGACAGGTGAGAAACAGACAGACAGGTGAGACACAGACAGGTGGGACACAGACAGGTGAGACACAGACAGGTGGGACACAGACAGACAGGTGAGACACAGACAGACAGGTGAGACACAGACAGACAGGTGAGACACAGACAGGTGGGACACAGACAGACAGGTGAGGCACAGACAGACAGGTGAGACACAGACAGGTGAGACACAGACAGACAGGTGAGACACAGACAGGTGAGACACAGACAGACAGGTGAGACACAGACAGGTGGGACACAGACAGGTGGGACACAGACAGACAGGTGAGACACAGACAGACAGGTGAGACACAGACAGGTGAGACACAGACAGACAGGTGAGACACAGACAGACAGGTGAGACACAGACAGACAGGTGGGACACAGACAGACAGGTGAGACACAGACAGACAGGTGAGACACAGACAGACAGGTGAGACACAGACAGGTGGGACACAGACAGGTGGGACACAGACAGACAGGTGAGACAGAGACAGACAGGTGAGACACAGACAGGTGGGACACAGAGACAGGTGAGACACAGACAGGTGAGACACAGACAGACAGGTGAGACAGAGACAGACAGGTGGGACACAGACAGGTGGGACACAGACAGGTGAGACACAGACAGACAGGTGAGACACAGACAGGTGAGACACAGACAGAAAGGTGAGACACACACAGGTGAGACACAGACAGACAGGTGTGACACAGACAGACAGGTGAGACAGAGACAGACAGGTGAGACACAGACAGGTGGGACAGAGACAGACAGGTGAGACACAGACAGGTGAGACAGAGACAGACAGGTGAGACACAGACAGGTGGGACAGAGACAGACAGGTGAGACACAGACAGACAGGTGAGACACAGACAGGTGAGGCACAGACAGGTGAGACACAGACAGACAGGTGAGACACAGACAGACAGGTGAGACACAGACAGGTGAGACACAGACAGGTGGGACACAGACAGGTGGGACACAGACAGGTGAGACACACACAGACAGGTGAGACACAGACAGGTGGGACACAGACAGGTGAGACACAGACAGGTGAGACACAGACAGGTGAGACACAGACAGGTGGGACACAGACAGGTGAGACACAGACAGACAGGTGAGACACAGACAGACAGGTGAGACACACACAGACAGGTGAGACACAGACAGGTGGGACACAGACAGGTGGGACACAGACAGGTGAGACACAGACAGGTGAGACACAGACAGGTGGGACACACACAGACAGGTGAGACACAGACAGGTGAGACACAGACAGGTGAGACACAGACAGGTGGGACACAGACAGGTGAGACACACACAGACAGGTGAGACACAGACAGGTGAGACACAGACAGGTGAGACACACACAGACAGGTGAGACACAGACAGGTGAGACACACACAGACAGGTGAGACACAGACAGGTGGGACACAGACAGACAGGTGAGACACAGACAGGTGGGACACAGACAGGTGAGACACAGACAGGTGAGACACACACAGACAGGTGAGACACAGACAGGTGAGACACACACAGACAGGTGAGACACAGACAGGTGGGACACAGACAGACAGGTGAGACACAGACAGGTGGGACACAGACAGACAGGTGAGACACAGACAGGTGAGACACAGACAGGTGAGACACACACAGACAGGTGAGACACAGACAGGTGAGACACACACAGACAGGTGAGACACAGACAGGTGGGACACAGACAGACAGGTGAGATACAGACAGGTGGGACACAGACAGGTGAGACACACACAGACAGGTGAGACACAGACAGGTGAGACACACACAGACAGGTGAGACACAGACAGGTGAGACACACACAGACAGGTGAGACACAGACAGGTGGGACACAGACAGACAGGTGAGACACAGACAGGTGGGACACAGACAGACAGGTGAGACACAGACGGGTGGGACACAGAGGGGTTAACAGACAGTGAGCAAATGTCCATGTTGAAAATTCCAATAAAGTCTGAGAGACCAAAGTGAGTAATAGAGCAAGGCGTTACCATGGAAACCCTGTGTGTGTGCGGCAGGTGATGCAAACCACAGGCATGACATCATGTCTGAGATCAGAGCACAGCTGAGACGTCTGTTCCTCCCACAGCAGGAGGAGAAAGAAACAAAAACCAACAGAACCCAACAGAACCCAACAGAACCCAACAGAACCCTACAGAACCCAACAGAAAGCTCTGCAGCTCACAGGTGAAAATGACTGAAACTCAGCGGGTTCCTCTCTGCTCATCAGCTGAGTTTAGAACTGAGGAACCAAGAAGAAGAAGCTCAGCTGCCCTTATTCTGTCCTCAGGGTCACCTGATCTGGACAATCCCCAACAAACAAACTAAAAATACAAAGTTTTTTATGAAAGGGTTAGAGGTTAAGTTAAGGGTTAGGGGTTAAGTTAAGGGTTAGGGGTTAAGCTACCACTCATAATACTCTGTTCACATGTTGCATCTGTAGGTCTGACTGACAGTATAATCTGCAGAAGTGGACTTTTTATCTGAGACTTTCCACTGAGACTCCCTGAATCTGTTCACAATATTCTGCAAAATGTTTAAACGCAGTAATTAACGGTTCACATGCATTACTACGAGTTACGCTGAGCATCTCCGGCTTGGTCCATCACTGTGGATGAGAAAGCATTGTTTGCTAGCATCTGCTGCTAACTTACAGCTAACTGCTAACTTCTAACTTACAGCTAACTGCTAACTCACAGCTAACTGCTAACTTACAGCTAACTGCTAACTTCTAACTCACAGCTAACTGCTAACTTACAGCTAACTGCTAACTCACAGCTAACTGCTAACTTACAGCTAACTGCTAACTTCTAACTCACAGCTAACTGCTAACTTACAGCTAACTGCTAACTCACAGCTAACTGCTAACTTACAGCTAACTTCTAACTGCTAACCAGATTCAAGGAGCTACTGGAACCTCTCCAGTAGCTCCTTGAATCTGGTTCACACTGAAATAATTCCACAGTTCTGGAATAGTTCCATAGTTCCACTAATTCTCACTGTTCAGAAACTTTCTTGAAGCCGATCAGCTGGAACAGCTGATTAGCAGTCGGGGGAGGGGGAGGCCCTTGTCTACCCTATCTGGAATGGCTCAAAATATGGCAAAGACAGAGAGCAACTGAGCTTAAACCAAAAGGTATTCAGACCAAAAGTGTGTCTCACAGAATACAGTAAGCCCTCAGAAAAGTGTCCCCTGTAAACTAGTTAGTTCATTAGTTAGTCACCTGACTAACTAATGGCTGCTTTAACTGTTATAACTGTGACATGTCGATTGAACGGGATGGCGATGGTGCGGTCTGCCAGATCACAGAAAACAGTTTTTATCATTTCTCTGAGTCTGTCTGATACTGGGAGCTGATGCTTCTCTCACAGATAGTTCAGTTCTGTCGTTTTTTCACAACATAAAGTAAAAGTGGAAGATTTAAAAGGTTCCCGTCTGACGGTGGTGCAGAGGCTGAGTCTCCTGGATCTGTGTCCTCATGCACCAGCAGACATCCTGAGAAGTGGCTCCAAACCGCTGCAGCCTGAGTTAAAGTCCATCAATGAAGTCTGAAAGGCCTGACAGACAGAATAAAGTTCGGCCTTGGTCCTGAAACGGAGTGTTTGTGCACAGGTGAAGGGCAGCGATAAGAGCTCAGACAAAACAGCTGAAACCAACTGAACCGACTTCTTCTGCAGGAAACTCGCTCTTCACCACAGGAGCAAAGCAGCGATGGATCCTGTCAGAACCCGAAATGGGATCAGACTTGTTTGTTTTGTCTTCTGCGGCCTGAACTGAGCTCCGGTTTCAGCTGTTGTTTTTATCTCTGACAGAAACTTTGGATGAACCAGAACCAGAGTCTGAAACCAGCGAGGAAACTGTGAGATCCACCAGACGGGACCGCATTCCCGTCCCGACCCGTCTGTGTGAGTGTGTGTGTGTGTGTGAGTGTGTGTGTGTGTGTGTGTGTGTGAGTCCACAACACTCACACACACTCACAGTCTGGCTTTAGTTAACCCGGCCCCCTTCCTGTGTTTCAGACAAAACAAGCCAGCCGCCCTTCCTCCTCCTCCTCCAGGAGGATCCAGGGGTCTTTCTGTTTCACTCGACTCAGAAACTCAGTGCTTCCAACCAGAAATCAGCTGCAGGAGGCTCTGATTGTTGTCCTTCGTCTGTTTTCAGCCTCTTTAACTCCTCTGACTCGCACAGCTGAGGTCACTAAAAACAGGTCGATAACCTCAGCGGGACGACCAGCTTCAACACCAGTTAAATCAAATCTGAAGAGAAGAAACATCCAAACGTGCTGCGTTTGCTGGAAAAGGAAACAGAACAGCTTAAAGCCGCTGGTATCAGATCGATATCATCCATAAACATGTTTATCACACATGAGAAGCCGTGATGTTTGAGGCTGTCTCAGGGAACCCTGTCATGTGACTGCGGGGGCGGGGCCGTACAGGTGTGTAAGTACAGCTGTTTGCTTAGAATAAGCCTCTGAGGATGAAGAGGAAGAAGAAGATCCATCGCCTCAAATATCGAACAGGTTGAGTCACTGATGTTGTTGGGACTGAGGCTGCAGCCAACGATCATTTAGATAATCAATAATTCCATTCCATAATCGGATAAGAAATATTTTTGTAATATTAAATCTTGAAAAGAGAAAATCTACATCATGAACCAGCTTTTAGTCGCAGTCATTGCTGGGAGATTTGACCAAAAACATATTCATCTCCAAACATTCCTCCCCCGGATACTGATGACTGAGATCAGATTTATTTTTCATGCATACACATGAACTATAGAAGAGCAGCTGTTAGCTTTCTAGCTAACCTCCAGCTGTGTTAACATCTGTTAGCTTCTCTCCTCCTGTCTCTGCTTTCATAAACTGTATTTTACTAAGGCTGAAATCCTATAAAAGCCTCTTATTTCCTGTTTTATTGGAGACAGAAATGAAAAAGTGTCTCTACCACCCATCCCAAGCCTCAGATTCCTTCTGTTCTCTGCTAGCTTCCTTCTGTTCTCTGCTAGCTTCCTTCTGTTCTCTGCTAGCTTCCTTCTGTTCTCTGCTAGCTTCCTCCTGTTCTCTGCTAGCATCCTTCTGTTCTCTGCTAGCTTCCTTCGGTTCTCTGCTAGCTTCCTTCTGTTCTCTGCTAGCTTCCTTCTGTTCTCTGCTAGCATCCTTCTGTTCTCTGCTAGCTTCCTCCTGTTCTCTGCTAGCATCCTTCTGTTCTCTGCTAGCTTCCTCCTGTTCTCTGCTAGCTTCCTTCTGTTCTCTGCTAGCTTCCTTCTGTTCTCTGCTAGCATCCTTCTGTTCTCTGCTAGCTTCCTCCTGTTCTCTGCTAGCATCCTTCTGTTCTCTGCTAGCTTCCTCCTGTTCTCTGCTAGCTTCCTTCTGTTCTCTGCTAGCTTCCTCCTGTTCTCTGCTAGTATCCTTCTGTTCTCTGCTAGCTTCCTCCTGTTCTCTGCTAGCTTCCTTCTGTTCTCTGCTTGGTTCCTTCTGTTCTCTGTTAGCTTCCATATGTTCTCTGCTAGCTTCCTTCTGTTCTCTGCTAGCTTCCTTCTGTTCTCTGCTAGGTTCCTTCTGTTATCTGCTAGCATCCTTCTGTTCTCTGCTAGCTTCCTTCTGTTCTCTGCTAGCTTCCTTCTGTTCTCTGCTAGCTTCCTTCTGTTCTCTGCTAGCTTCCTTCTGTTCTCCGCTGGCATCCTTCTGTTCTCTGCTAGCTTCCTTCTGTTCTCTGCTAGCTTCCTTCTGTTCTCTGCTAGCTTCCTTCTGTTCTCTGCTAGCTTCCATATGTTCTCTGCTAGCTTCCTTCTGTTCTCTGCTAGCATCCTTCTGTTCTCTGCTAGCTTCCTTCTGTTCTCTGCTAGCATCCTTCTGTTCTCTGCTAGCTTCCTTCTGTTCTCTGCTAGCATCCTTCTGTTCTCTGCTAGCTTCCTTCTGTTCTCTGCTAGCTTCCTTCTGTTCTCTGCTAGCTTCCATATGTTCTCTGCTAGCTTCCTTCTGTTCTCTGCTAGCATCCTTCTGTTCTCTGCTAGCTTCCTTCTGTTCTCTGCTAGCTTCCTTCTGTTCTCTGCTAGCATCCTTCTGTTTTCTGCTGGATTCCTTCTGTTTTCTGCTAGCTTCCTCCTGTTCTCTGCTAGCTTCCTTCTGTTCTCTGCTGGATTCCTTCTGTTTTCTGCTGGATTCCTTCTGTTTTCTGCTAGCTTCCTCCTGTTCTCTGCTAGCTTCCTTCTGTTCTCTGCTAGCTTCCTTCTGTTCTCTGCTAGCATCCTTCTGTTCTCTGCTAGCTTCCTTCTGTTCTCTGCTAGCTTCCTTCTGTTCTCTGCTAGCATCCTTCTGTTTTCTGCTGGATTCCTTCTGTTTTCTGCTAGCTTCCTCCTGTTCTCTGCTAGCTTCCTCCTGTTCTCTGCTAGCTTCCTTCTGTTCTCTGCTGGATTCCTTCTGTTTTCTGCTGGATTCCTTCTGTTCTCTGCTAGCTTCCTTCTGTTCTCTGCTAGCATCCTTCTGTTCTCTGCTAGCTTCCTTCTGTTCTCTGCTAGCTTCCTTCTGTTCTCTGCTAGCTTCCATATGTTCTCTGCTAGCTTCCTTCTGTTCTCTGCTAGCATCCTTCTGTTCTCTGCTAGCTTCCTTCTGTTCTCTGCTAGCTTCCATATGTTCTCTGCTAGCTTCCTTCTGTTTTCTGCTGGATTCCTTCTGTTTTCTGCTAGCTTCCTTCTCAGTTAACAGGCAGACTCATTTCCTAAAATGCTAACATGAGATGTTTCCTTGTGTTTGTTCCGCTCTGTGGACTCGACATGTGAACTGGCTGCTTTCTTCTGAGATGCTTTAGCATTGACGGTGTGCTATCGTGCTAAGCTAACTGGCTTTTACAATGGACACACTGTGCAGTATTTTCTCTATTCTTTTCTTTGAAATGCTCCCAAAGTTTAGACATTTCTCCTCTTTTTCTCAGATTTTGCTCCTCGTTGTTTTCTCCAGTTTCCCCCATCAATTGAAGCTCAGAAGGTTCTGGCTGTTTGGACCATCCTGAGGTCCAGAATCACTCTCACACACTTCAGACTGTTAATATTCACAGACCAATTCACAGATTAACTATCTTAACATCCTCCATGTTACTACAGGAGCCCAGAAGGGACAACATCTGGAGATGTTCCATCTGCAGAACATCTGGACCCGACTGAAACGGACCACATGAGCAGAGCAACAACCAGTCACATGACTCACGAACGCCATCAGGTGACTCACAACCTGATGGGAGCGTCAAATGTATTTCTATTGTATTACCACAGAGGTCAAAGGTCACGTTAACGCAGCAAACTAAGGTTTAAAACCATCACATGACTGAAGGTGAAGAGTTCACTACTTTCCTTTGAAATGACGTCAGTAAAGAGCTTTCACTCAGTCTGCAGCTCCAATCAGTTTAAAGTAATTCGTTATAGTTTCTCCCCACTTCTTGCACTCAGATGGTTGGTTCAGCCTCATCTTCGGCTCACCTGACAGCACCTGACAGATCTGTCATCCAAACTCAACGGCTCATTGGTCGGTTGGGTTCTGATCAAAGGCCAGGCTTCTGTCTGCGGTGCTTAAAGTGTTTAACCAGCCTTCGGTCCTGCATCACATGACCCCTGAGGGTGCTGCACTCTGGGCTGACAGGGTGTGAACAGCACAGGTGTGATTCAAACCGACACGTTTACCTGCCGTAAGGCTCTGAAAGGGAAGGATGACATCGAGTCTCAGCTCGGTCACAGCCGGGTTCCCTTCATTATGAAGCAAATCTGGAAAAATCTTTAAAAATTTAAACGTATTTTAAGCTTTTGGCATTTTACACCGTTTAAATTGTATAAATATTCAGGGTTCAGGCAGGAGTTCAGGCGGGTTAGGGTTAGGTAAAATGACGCCACATGACTTGGCGTGCGGCGCCTCTTCATGAGGCCGAGGCTGTCAGCCGGGCGTAAAACCTGATTCACTTCAGGTGTAAAACAAACTTTGGTGTCACAACGACGGTGTAAAGAAGCTGTTGTGCATGAAGTCCCAGTCACACCTGCAGCCTACCTGCAGCCGGCCGTCCAGCGTCCTCTGGATGGTGACGCACTTGCTGGGGTGGACGCCGTTGGTGGTGACGGCGGTGATGAGCGAGTCCAGCTCGTCCTTCTTCTCCTTCAGCTTCTTCACCAGACTCTCGATGGCTCGCTTGGCGAAGCCCTCGTTCTCGCCGCCCTGTCGGTGACACATCAGGCTGTGGACGATGCTGAGGCAGGCGTCAGCGCTGCTGGGGGCGGGGCTTAGCACCGACATGGTCACCTGAGGGGAGGGCGCTGCGTCACATTCACCGTGAAGAATGAACGAGAGTTTTAACTCATTTCTATCAGATTCATGACAGACAGACAGGTGGACAAGGACAGACAGGTGGACAAGGACAGACAGGTGGACACAGACAGATGTGGACACACAGACAGATGTGGACACACAGACAGATGTGGACACAGACAGGTGGACACAGACAGACAGGTGGACACAGACAGACAGGTGGACACAGACAGGTGGACACACAGACAGATGTGGACACACACAGGTGGACACAGACAGATGTGGACACAGACAGGTGGACACACACAGACAGGTGGACACACAGACAGATGTGGACACAGACAGGTGGACACAGACAGATGTGGACACACAGATGTGGACACAGACAGGTGGACACAGACAGGTGGACACACACAGGTGGACACAGACAGATGTGGACACAGACAGGTGGACACACACAGACAGGTGGACACACAGACAGATGTGGACACAGACAGGTGGACACAGACAGATGTGGACACACACAGACAGGTGGACACAGACAGGTGGACACAGACAGATGTGGACACACACAGACAGGTGGACACAGACAGGTGGACACAGACAGATGTGGACACAGACAGGTGGACACACACAGACAGGTGGACACACACAGACAGGTGGACACAGACAGATGTGGACACAGACAGGTGGACACAGACAGATGTGGACACAGACAGACAGGTGGACACAGACAGATGTGGACACACACAGACAGGTGGACACAGACAGACAGGTGGACACAGACAGGTGGACACACAGACAGATGTGGACACAGACAGGTGGACACAGACAGATGTGGACACAGACAGGTGGACACACACAGGTGGACACACACAGACAGGTGGACACAGACAGACAGGTGGACACACACACACAGGTGGACACAGACAGATGTGGACACAGACAGGTGGACACACACAGACAGGTGGACACAGACAGGTCGACACACACAGACAGATGTGGACACAGACAGATGTGGACACAGGCAGACAGGTGGACACAGACAGATGTGGACACAGACAGACAGGTGGACACACACAGGTGGACACAGACAGGTGGACACAGACAGATGTGGACACACACAGGTGGACACAGACAGGTGGACACACACAGACAGGTGGACACAGACGGTGGACACACAGACAGATGTGGACACAGACGGTGGACACACAGACAGATGTGGATACAGACAGACAGGTGGACACAGACAGGTGGACACACACAGGTGGACACACACAGACAGGTGGACACAGACAGACAGATGTGGACACAGACAGGTGGACACACACAGACAGGTGGACACAGACGGTGGACACACAGACAGATGTGGACACAGACGGTGGACACACAGACAGATGTGGATACAGACAGACAGGTGGACACAGACAGGTGGACACACACAGGTGGACACACACAGGTGGACACACACAGACAGGTGGACACAGACAGACAGATGTGGACACAGACAGGTGGACACACACAGGTGGACACACACAGGTGGACACACACAGACAGGTGGACACAGACAGACAGATGTGGACACAGACAGGTGGACACAGACAGGTGGACAAGGACAGATGTGGACACAGACAGACAGGTGGACACACAGACAGATGTGGACACAGACAGGTGGACACAGACAGATGTGGACACAGACAGGTGGACACAGACAGGTGGACACACACAGGTGGACACACAGACAGATGTGGACACAGACAGACAGGTGGACACACACAGACAGGTGGACACAGACAGACAGATGTGGACACAGACAGGTGGACACAGACAGATGTGGACACAGACAGATGTGGACACAGACAGGTGGACAAGGACAGATGTGGACACAGACAGACAGATGGACACACAGACAGATGTGGACACAGACAGGTGGACACACAGACAGGTGGACACAGACAGACAGATGTGGACACAGACAGGTGGACACAGACAGGTGGACAAGGACAGATGTGGACACAGACAGACAGGTGGACACACAGACAGATGTGGACACAGACAGGTGGACACACACAGACAGGTGGACACAGACAGACAGGTGGACACAGACAGATGGACACAGACAGGTGGACACAGACAGACAGGTGGACACAGACAGGTGGACACAGACAGATGTGGACACAGACAGACAGGTGGACACAGACAGATGTGGACACAGACAGATGTGGACACAGACAGACAGGTGGACACAGACAGACAGGTGGACACAGACAGGTGGACACAGACAGACAGGTGGACACAGACAGATGTGGACACAGACAGGTGGACACACACAGACAGGTGGACACAGACAGATGTGGACACAGACAGGTGGACACAGACAGACAGGTGGACACAGACAGATGTGGACACAGACAGGTGGACACAGACAGGTGGACACAGACAGATGTGGACACAGACAGACAGGTGGACACAGACAGACAGGTGGACACAGACAGATGTGGACACAGACAGGTGGACACACACAGGTGGACACAGACAGACAGGTGGACACAGACAGACAGGTGGACACAGACAGATGTGGACACAGACAGGTGGACACAGACAGACAGGTGGACACAGACAGATGTGGACACAGACAGGTGGACACACACAGACAGGTGGACACAGACAGATGTGGACACAGACAGGTGGACACAGACAGACAGGTGGACACAGACAGGTGGACACAGACAGATGTGGACACAGACAGACAGGTGGACACAGACAGACAGGTGGACACAGACAGATGTGGACACAGACAGGTGGACACACACAGGTGGACACAGACAGACAGGTGGACACAGACAGACAGGTGGACACAGACAGATGTGGACACAGACAGACAGGTGGACACAGACAGGTGGACACAGACAGACAGGTGGACACAGACAGATGTGGACACAGACAGGTGGACACAGACAGACAGGTGGACACAGACAGATGTGGACACAGACAGACAGGTGGACACAGACAGGTGGACACAGACAGACAGGTGGACACAGACAGATGTGGACACAGACAGGTGGACACAGACAGACAGGTGGACACAGACGGTTGGACACAGACGGTTGGACACAGACAGATGTGGACACAGACGGTTGGACACAGACAGGTGGACAAGGACAGGTGGACACAGACAGACAGATGGACACAGACAGACAGGTGGACACAGACAGATGGACACAGACAGACAGGTGGACACAGACAGACAGGTGGACACACACAGATGTAGAATCACAACAAAATGAAAAATCTCTCATCACAGGTGACATTTTTTTCCAAATATCTGATTAAATCAGTAAATAATAACTGACGTCACTGTCACTGATTAGTGACATCGTCAGAAGCCCCATCAGTCTGACTATCGATCCCTGATCGATGACCGGCTGTCTTTCTGTCGCGCTGCAGCAACAGTTGTTCAGAAACCTCCGCGCCCTCAGCGGCTCTCTCAGCTGCACTCACCGGGACTCGGCGCGCTCCGCTCGGCTGTGATCAGCTGCCTGTGTCGGTGAAGCTGCCGCAGCTCCGTGTCTCCGTGAGTCCGCGTGTCCTCCGTCTCCAGACTGTCTGTGTCTGCGGGCGCCGGGGGTGGAGGCAGGCAGGCAGGGAGGGGGCTGTATCACGCTCCCCCGACAGCCAGACATAACAGGAAGTCTGGTCATCAGTGCGTGTTAGGAAAATAAGAGCACGCTGTGAAACGCGTCATTTCTGAGATTTCCTGCTCTGATTCCGCTCTGACGGAGTCATCGCGGCCCGGTTTCTGTTCTCCGGGCTCAAACACACACCTGCCCCCCACACCTGAGGCAGACTGCGCCACGTCACTGATTCATTAGCACTTTCATGCATTTGTGGTCAAATGATGGTTAATGGCGGGAAAATGACGCTGTGAGTTCTTCCAGAAGTCTGATTTCCTACCAAACATCACGTTTGAACGCGCGCGGACTGCATCCAGTGACGTTAAAAACGGACAAACTGATGAAAGAAGCTGAAACTGAGCTTTGAATTTGAAGGCGGCCGAGAAGCGCCCGCGCGCCACCCCGCAAGGTCTGTTTGTGCGCGTGACGTGTGGGAGAGAGCCAATCAGTACTCTCCGTGCCTGCGTGTGTGGTTGCCCGGGGTTACGCGGTGACGTCAGGCCGTGAATCGGAGCCACCTGGTGGTGAAGAGAGGAACTACAGGTTGTACCAAACTGAACGAGGAACTTTAACTTTGATCAATTAAAAACACGTTATTTTTTCCAAAGGCAAATTATACGATTATCACTGTAATAACAATAATTATAATGAATAACAACAACAGAAATAAACTCTATGTTTTTATAACTGTTTTATTATCTGTAAGAGAACCGTTTCAGTACATTTAAAACTCAGGAGGAACCAGATGTTATCATTCATTTTATGTCCATATACATCCCATTCAATGCTGCATGTCTGTATGTTTATTTCCTGTCCTGTGTTTTCTCGTTTGTGTTTTGTTTCATGTGTTGTTTTTCACAGATGTAAAGCAGCCTTTTGGCTAAATATGGAATATTTCCATTGATAGTTCATAAGCAGCTGTAATGAACACTCTGATGGTCAGAATGTAGGATCTGCACTTTACTGCCGATAAGAGCAGCGACACAGTGAGGTCCAACTCGGACCAGACAAATAACAACGACTTCTTTATAATGACTATAAACGGTCATTTGGTCATGTCAGCCGATAATGTAAAACAACCGACTGTGACGTATAAGTTCATCGTCTCCCTCAGGCTCCCCCAATGCTATCGGTGCCATAGACTGTACCCATGTATGCATCCAGGCCCCCGCTGCACCTGTGGAGGCTGACTACGGTAATGTTTCCATAGCCTGAACGTACAGGTTCGTATCGGGGATAATTCACTCTGAACTGGATTCCTCATTTGGAAAAACACCACATCAACCCTTTGAGTAATGCTGAGAAATGTTCCATTAATGCCCCGTGAAACCAAGCAGCTCATCGTGGACTCCTGTCCTCCATGCATACAGATGATCTGAGATGGAGGAAAGTTCCAACACTGAGGCTAAATGGATCAGTTCATGATTCCAGGATATTCGAGCATCCTCACTGGCTCAGAGGTTTGCACAAAGTGAGAATTTTACTTACCCAAAGGAGCGTACTTTATAAGTAAGGTGTGTAGAGCATAGTTTTGGTAATCTAATGAGAGGTCAGGTGTAGAGGTCAGGTGTAGAGGTCAGGTGTAGAGGTCAGGTGTGGAGGTCAGGTGTAGAGGTCAGGTGTAGAGGTCAGGTGCAGAGGTCAGGTGTAGAGGTCAGGTGTAGAGGTCAGGTGTAGAGGTCAGGTGTAGAGGTCAGGTGCAGAGGTCAGGTGCAGAGGTCAGGTGCAGAGGTCAGGTGTAGAGGTCAGGTGTAGAGGTCAGGTGTAGAGGTCAGGTGTAGAGGTCAGGTGTAGAGGTCAGGTGTGGAGGTCAGGTGTAGAGGTCAGGTGTAGAGGTCAGGTGCAGAGGTCAGGTGTAGAGGTCAGGTGTAGAGGTCAGGTGTAGAGGTCAGGTGTAGAGGTCAGGTGTAGAGGTCAGGTGTCGAGGTCAGGTGTAGAGGTCAGGTGCAGAGGTCAGGTGCAGAGGTCAGGTGTAGAGGTCAGGTGTAGAGGTCAGGTGCAGAGGTCAGGTGCAGAGGTCAGGTGCAGAGGTCAGGTGTAGAGGTCAGGTGTAGAGGTCAGGTGTAGAGGTCAGGTGTAGAGGTCAGGTGTAGAGGTCAGGTGTCGAGGTCAGGTGTAGAGGTCAGGTGCAGAGGTCAGGTGTAGAGGTCAGGTGTAGAGGTCAGGTGCAGAGGTCAGGTGCAGAGGTCAGGTGTAGAGGTCAGGTGTAGAGGTCAGGTGTAGAGGTCAGGTGTGGAGGTCAGGTGAGGAGGTCAGGTGTAGAGGTCAGGTGCAGAGGTCAGGTGTAGAGGTCAGGTGTAGAGGTCAGGTGTAGAGGTCAGGTGTGGAGGTCAGGTGTAGAGGTCAGGTGCAGAGGTCAGGTGTAGAGGTCAGGTGTAGAGGTCAGGTGTAGAGGTCAGGTGTAGAGGTCAGGTGTCGAGGTCAGGTGTAGAGGTCAGGTGCAGAGGTCAGGTGTAGAGGTCAGGTGTAGAGGTCAGGTGTAGAGGTCAGGTGTAGAGGTCAGGTGCAGAGGTCAGGTGCAGAGGTCAGGTGCAGAGGTCAGGTGTAGAGGTCAGGTGTAGAGGTCAGGTGTAGAGGTCAGGTGTAGAGGTCAGGTGTCGAGGTCAGGTGTAGAGGTCAGGTGCAGAGGTCAGGTGTAGAGGTCAGGTGTAGAGGTCAGGTGCAGAGGTCAGGTGCAGAGGTCAGGTGTAGAGGTCAGGTGTAGAGGTCAGGTGTAGAGGTCAGGTGTGGAGGTCAGGTGTAGAGGTCAGGTGTAGAGGTCAGGTGCAGAGGTCAGGTGCAGAGGTCAGGTGCAGAGGTCAGGTGTAGAGGTCAGGTGCAGAGGTCAGGTGCAGAGGTCAGGTGCAGAGGTCAGGTGCAGAGGTCAGGTGTAGAGGTCAGGTGCAGAGGTCAGGTGCAGAGGTCAGGTGCAGAGGTCAGGTGCAGAGGTCAGGTGTAGAGGTCAGGTGTAGAGGTCAGGTGTAGAGGTCAGGTGCAGAGGTCAGGTGTAGAGGTCAGGTGTAGAGGTCAGGTGTAGAGGTCAGGTGTCGAGGTCAGGTGCAGAGGTCAGGTGTAGAGGTCAGGTGCAGAGGTCAGGTGCAGAGGTCAGGTGTAGAGGTCAGGTGTAGAGGTCAGGTGTAGAGGTCAGGTGTCGAGGTCAGGTGTAGAGGTCAGGTGTAGAGGTCAGCTGTAGAGGTCAGGTGTAGAGGTCAGGTATAGAGGTCAGGTATAGAGGTCAGGTGTCGAGGTCAGGTGTCGAGGTCAGGTGTAGAGGTCAGGTGTAGAGGTCAGGTGTAGAGGTCAGGTGTAGAGATCAGGTGTAGAGGTCAGGTGCAGAGGTCAGGTGTAGAGGTCAGGTGTAGAGGTCAGGTGTAGAGGTCAGGTGCAGAGGTCAGGTGCAGAGGTCAGGTGCAGAGGTCAGGTGTAGAGGTCAGGTGTAGAGGTCAGGTGTCGAGGTCAGGTGTAGAGGTCAGGTGTAGAGGTCAGGTGCAGAGGTCAGGTGTAGAGATTAGGTGTCGAGGTCAGGTGTCGAGGTCAGGTGTAGAGGTCAGGTGTCGAGGTCAGGTGTCGAGGTCAGGTGTAGAGATCAGGTGTAGAGGTCAGGTGTCGAGGTCAGGTGTAGAGGTCAGGTGTAGAGGTCAGGTGTAGAGGTCATACTTTATTATAGATGCCATATGTCTTAACAGATGTATATCTAACCAACATTTCCCTTATTCTGCAGCAGAGTTCAGTGCCGTCCTGCTCGGGGACAGAGGCTCTGCATGCTGCCGCACCTCCTCAGGCCACATCCTGATCCAGGAACAGGGGCGGAGAGGGCGCTCAACCGTGCACGTGCTAAAACAAGCGCACGGAGAGAAATTACCTTTGGCCAAATTAAATCCAGGTTCATTGCTTTAAGTCAGGAAGTCAGGCACCGTGGCTGACTTCCGACAGAGCTTCTTAAATTAATAGTAACTTCATATTTTGTATATTTTGGCTTGTGGACAGTTTTCAGGCTGAAATCTTTTCCTGCTTGATTCCCTGCAGGTTCCAGAGCCTGAAAGGACTCAGTTCCTCCTGACACTGAGGGATCGACACAGGGACACGGTCCTGTTGATCCTTATTGTTCAGACCTTTGAGTTAGAACTTCTTTTCATAATTTAGCTTTGACACAGCAGCAGTTTAAGCTAAAACAAGTGTAAGAAGGCTAAATGAACAGAGATCATTTATAATTTTCCAAACGTTGGGTCATGGCGCCCCACTGTGATTATAAATGTAGAAACAAATTTCTTTGCATGAACCGTACAATAATGACAAGTTTCAAGTTAAAGTTGTGTTGAATTGTTTAATTATTCATGTTTTTCAAGCTGTGGAGAGAAAACAGAATTAAATAGAGTTCACACCATGACCTTCTCCTTTGTCAGAGTTTATACTTATATCCCTCAAACTCCATTTGTACAGAGTTCGGATAAATCAGACATACGTTCTGATAAAAGCAGCAGGTGATTAATAATGTGATCAGTTAAATTCAGAGTTTTCATCCAGTGAATACAATCTCTGACGGCTGGAGTTCTTCAGCGGTCGGCGGTCCTTATCACCTTGTCGTACTGACCAGGCGTCGCTGTCTGTAAACAACAACGGTTCAAACAGCAAATAAAACATCTGTTTGTTTAAACATAACCTCATGACCTCCCACCTGAACAACATACCTGGTCGAGGTCCTTTGGAGGGGGCGGGGCCTCTGAGATGGGCGTGGGTTCATATGTGTGTTGAGTCAGTGTGCTGGGCGGAGTCTGTGAGGTGGGCGTGGGCTCATATATGGGCGGAGCCTGTGAGGTGGGCGGGGCCGTTTGTGTCTCCACAGTAGCTTTGAATGTTGGGTTGACCACGACGACCGGCTGCAGCAGAGAAGACAGACTGAGGTGTTATCAGGTGACTTCACACTGAGCTTCTGCTGGACTCAGGTGTACTCACCTGATCTGTGGAGCGGCAGGAAAATTTACTGGCAATTACGGCGACTAGGACGGAGATGAAGAAATCCACGATGGACAAAACAACCAAACCACACAAGAAGCTATGAGAAAAGAACTGAGAACAGATCACAACTCAGTTATTCTCTCAGACGAACACCTGTGGAGCAACAAAGGGCGGGCAGCCGAGGTCCGAGGACCATCCTGCACCTTCAACACATGCAACAGATCTATGGTCTTTAGGATCAGGTTTAAAAAACATCTCAGCCAGCTGGGACTCATCCTGTAGGACACTGAACTGTGAGGTCTCACCTCGAATCCATAAGAATTCCAAAACTGATGGCAAGCATCGATAGTGAAGATGGCGGCAGCGATAACAGAAGTAAGACCGGAAATGAGGGCGAGGCCCAGGGCAGCTTTAACCTGCAGAGCAGAAACACCAACTGTCACCTCACTCTTCTCTGTTCCTGATCACCTGAGCTGCAGGTGTTCCATGACATCACAGTGATGATTACTGACCAGACAGTTGGTCATCAGCTTCCCAGCAGCCAACGTCACCGCTCCAGCCGAGATGAACTGTAAGGAACCAGAACACATGTCCTGTGAGAATGACACCATCTATCCAACCTTTGAGCCCTGCCCACTCACATCCACGCTGCTGGATGCATGAAGCCAGCTTCTGGTGGACATGAACTACAGCCAACAGTCCAAAGGAACCAAATCCTCCATAAAACTAAATGATTATTCAGATTCAGTTCAGGATAAGATTTCAAAGGGACTGTGTGATTTTGGTGCTAACTTCTGAGAGTTCCATTGACTTGGATTGAATCAACTGAACTGGCTCTGACTGGACAGAGAGTCTACAGCTTGCAAAAGCTGGACAAAATGAATCTAAGATATGGTGAGAAAATTAGTTTAATTCATTGAAACAGCGCAAACTGTAGCTTACCAGCCTTTGAAGAGTAAATAAAGTGCAGAATTACAATGAACAATGGAGAGTTAAAGTGCAGGAAGTGGCCTACCCTACCTTTACCTTACCTACCCTACCCTAACGTACCCTTACCTTACCTACCCTACCTTACCCTACCCTACCCTAACGTACCCTAACGTACCCTTACCTACCCTACCCTTACCTACCCTTACCTTACCTTACCTACCCTACCCTAACGTACCCTTACCTACCCTACCCTAACGTACCCTTACCTACCCTAACGTACCCTTACCTTACCTACCCTACCCTACCCTAACGTACCCTTACCTTACCTACCCTACCCTAACGTACCCTTACCTACCCTACCCTTACCTACCCTACCCTAACGTACCCTTACCTACCCTAACGTACCCTTACCTTACCTACCCTACCCTACCCTAACGTACCCTTACCTTACCTACCCTACCTTACCCTACCCTACCCTAACGTACCCTTACCTACCCTACCCTTACCTACCCTTACCTTACCTTACCTACCCTACCCTACCCTAACGTACCCTTACCTACCCTACCCTTACCTACCCTACCCTAACGTACCCTAACGTACCCTACCCTACCCTAACGTACCCTTACCTTACCTTACCTACCCTACCCTAACGTACCCTACCCTACCCTAACGTACCCTTACCTACCCTACCCTAACGTACCCTACCCTACCCTACCCTAACGTACCCTTACCTACCCTACCCTTACCTACCCTAACGTACCCTTACCTTACCTACCCTACCCTACCCTACCCTAACGTACCCTTACCTTACCTACCCTACCCTACCCTACCCTAACGTACCCTTACCTACCCTACCCTTACCTACCCTAACGTACCCTTACCTTACCTACCCTACCCTTACCCTGCCCTAACGTACCCTTATCTTACCTACCCTACCCTAACGTACCCTTACCTACCCTACCCTTACCTACCCTACCCTTACCTACCCTACCCTTACCTACCCTACCCTTACCCTACCCTACCCTACCCTACCCTACCCTACCCTACCCAACCCTACCCTACCTTACCCTACCAACAGCTGAGTGCCACTGTGATTAACTCAAGAGGTATTTGGACCAAAGCCTGTCTCATATATTTAAAAAAGACGTGAGAAAATTATTATTTAAAAAAAAGGTCAGAATATGTCTCCTTAATGTTTTGTTCTATAAGTAATGAGACAGTGTAATAAGTCACATTGTTGGTCATCTGAGGTTGGATTTACTGAAACATTTCACTGGTTCATAAAACCAGTAGATGAGTCACAGCAGCATGAAAACATGATCTGTTCAGGCATTCAGAGGGAAAACTGTTTGAACTCACACTCAGAGATCCCCAGACGAGAACTCTGCTGTCTGAAGTAAGAGAATAGGGATCTCCAAACATAGAGCTCCCGTTGTAACCAACATCAGAACCACGATGAGGAAGCACAAAGCTCCCAAACAGGAGGACCACCAGGCTGATCAGGATTTGTATCTTCTGCTGGGACAGAGAGACGCTCACAAACAGATCCTGAACTAAGGGAAACTTCAGAATAGTCAGCAGATACTCACCCCCAGCACCTGAAGCCTTCTTCCTGTTGATTTTGGGTAGTTTTGACTTGAAGCCGCTTGAGATGCTGAATCGACACTGAACTGAGCAGTTGTCTGAGATGCTGGGATCAAACAAGGGACCACGAGCATGCCGCTGCCGGCCGGAGCTATAGATGAGGGCGCTGACATGTTTGAGGTGAAGTGTGAGAAGCTGCGGTGAGCTGCAGCTACATAGCTGAGCTCAGTTAATAATCAACAGGAACTGCTTCCTTCTCTGCGCTCTGTGGTGGATTCCCGCTGCAGGCCGGCGGCTGGAATCTTTGAATGTGAAGAAGGAAATTCAGCTCAGAAAAATAAAGCTGGCTGGCACCATCTCTCTGAAATTCTGCTGTTTCTTCAGATATCAATCTGAGCTCGTTAATAACTAATAGACTCGGGTAGGACAGAGAAAGGTTACGTGGAGGTAAGTCATTATGGACTCCAAAGAGAAACTCACCTTGGAAGAAGAGAAGGTCAGATGTGAAGCTTTTTGACACCTTTGTTGCACAGGTTGGACCTACTGAACTCTGATTGGGCCCAGACATGCTCCTGACCCTGACACTTGTAGGGTAACGTGACAGAATATAAACGGTTTACAAATAGTACTGTCACTATTTGAATAAACCTTAATTATCTTGTATATGTGGGCATCACCTTCAAAAGAAGGAAAAAGACAGAATCTTATGATTCTGACATGTTAAACTTAATCAGTCTCAAGTTGCTGCTTCACAAGTTCTCGCTTGAATTGAGCAAAATTACAAAACTAAAAACATGAACCTTAAAGGACAAACAGGAGAAATGGATTGATTACGAAAGACTGTTCTTAGGGAACACTGAGTGATTTAGGGAATACTTAGTGATTTAGGGAACACTTAGTGATTTAGGGAACACTTAGTGATTTAGGGAACACTTGGTGATATAGGGAACACTGAGTGATTTAGGGAACACTGAGTGATTTAGGGAACACTGAGTGATTTAGGGAACACTTAGTGATTTAGGGAACACTGAGTGATTTAGGGAACACTGAGTGATTTAGGGAACACTGAGTGATTTAGGGAACACTTAGTGATTTAGGGAACACTTAGTTATTTAGGGAACACTGAGTGATTTAGGGAACATTTTGTGATTTAGGGAACACTTAGTGATTTAGGGAACACTTAGTGATTTAGGGAACACTGAGTGATTTAGGGAACACTTAGTGATTTAGGGAACACTTAGTGATTTAGGGAACACTGAGTGATTTAGGGAACACTTAGTGATTTAGGGAACACTGAGTGATTTAGGGAACATTTTGTGATTTAGGGAATACTTAGTGATTTAGGGAACACTTAGTGATTTAGGGAACACTTAGTGATTTAGGGAACACTGAGTGATTTAGGGAACACTGAGTGATTTAGGGAACACTGCGTGATTTAGGGAACACTGAGTGATTTAGGGAACACTTAGTGATTTAGGGAACACTGAGTGATTTAGGGAACACAGTGATTTAGGGAACACTGAGTGATTTAGGGAACACTTAGTGATTTAGGGAACACTTAGTGATTTAGGGAACACAGTGATTTAGGGAACACTTAGTGATTTAGGGAACATTTTGTGATTTAGGGAACATTTAGTGATTTAGGGAACATTTAGTGATTTAGGGAACACTTAGTGATTTAGGGAACATTTAGTGATTTAGGGAATACTTAGTGATTTAGGGAACACTTAGTGATTTAGGGAACACAGTGATTTAGGGAACACTGAGTGATTTAGGGAACACTTAGTGATTTAGGGAACACTTAGTGATTTAGGGAACATTTTGTGATTTAGGGAACATTTAGTGATTTAGGGAACATTTAGTGATTTAGGGAATACTTAGTGATTTAGGGAACACTTAGTGATTTAGGGAACACAGAGTGATTTAGGGAACACTTAGTGATTTAGGGAACACTTAGTGATTTAGGGAATACTTAGTGATTTAGGGAACACTTAGTGATTTAGGGAACACTTAGTGATTTAGGGAACACTGAGTGATTTAGGGAACACTGAGTGAATTAGGGAACACTTAGTGATTTAGGGAACACTGAGTGATTTAGGGAACACTTAGTGATTTAGGGAACACTTAGTGATTTAGGGAACACTGAGTGATTTAGGGAACACTTAGTGATTTAGGGAACACTGAGTGATTTAGGGAACACTGAGTGAATTGGGGAACACTGAGTGATTTAGGGAACACTGAGTGATTTAGGGAACACTTAGTGATTTAGGGAACACTGAGTGATTTAGGGAACACTGAGTGATTTAGAGAACACTGAGTGATTTAGGGAACACTGAGTGAATTGGGGAACACTGAGTGATTTAGGGAACACTGAGTGATTTAGGGAACACTTAGTGATTTAGGGAACACTGAGTGATTTAGGGAACACTGAGTGATTTAGAGAACACTGAGTGATTTAGGGAACACTGAGTGATTTAGGGAACACTGAGTGAATTAGGGAACACTGAGTGATTTAGGGAACACTGAGTGATTTAGGGAACACAGTGATTTAGGGAACACTTAGTGATTTAGGGAACACTGAGTGATTTAGGGAACACTGAGTGAATTAGGGAACACTGAGTGATTTAGGGAACACTTAGTGATTTAGGGAACACTTAGTGATTTAGGGAACACTTAGTGATTTAGGGAACACAGTGATTTAGGGAACACTTAGTGATTTAGGGAACACTGAGTGATTTAGGGAACACTTAGTGATTTAGGGAACACTGAGTGATTTAGGGAACACTGAGTGAATTGGGGAACACTGAGTGATTTAGGGAACACTGAGTGATTTAGGGAACACTTAGTGATTTAGGGAACACTGAGTGATTTAGGGAACACTGAGTGATTTAGAGAACACTGAGTGATTTAGGGAACACTGAGTGATTTAGGGAACACTGAGTGAATTAGGGAACACTGAGTGATTTAGGGAACACTTAGTGATTTAGGGAACACTTAGTGATTTAGGGAACACTTAGTGATTTAGGGAACACTGAGTGATTTAGGGAACACTTAGTGATTTAGGGAACACTGAGTGATTTAGGGAACACTTAGTGATTTAGGGAACACTTAGTGATTTAGGGAACACTTAGTGATATAGGGAACACTTATCACTGAACTGAGGAGAACGCTGATTTTCTTTGGAGGAAAAACTAACGATGTTAAAAACGACGAACGAAACTAACGAAAAACACAAAAAACATACATCTTTCTATTACTATTCTGTTTCTTTCTTCACTTGGATCTTTTTCTTCTTCCACATCTCTAGATCCTTACATCTTTTCATCTGTCATTGCTTCTTTCTTCTTATGACTTCCAATCCAACTTCTGATAATCTTCTCATCTTCTTCTTGCAGGTCTCCTGAGTTTGATTCACAGAGGCAAAATGCAGCTTCTGATATCACTGAAAATCTGAAAGAAAAGGTATGAAGAAATAAACACAGTTTTAAAATTCAACTGAAAGTGAATCTGAAGAGAATATTTTGAGAGTTCTGTGAGACGTTTTTCTCTCCTCTGCTGGATCAAAGCACAGAGGCGTCTCCTTTGATTTATGTTGTCCAAATAAGAAGGAACAGTTAGTCTGGTGGGTTTTTGTTTGTTCAACTTAGTTAGCATTAGGGTAGCACTAACTTACAGCACACAAAGGTTATGGGCAGGTCTGGTGGGAGAGAGTCTCCCAAAGTCGTCTCCAAAGGACAAAGTTGTGGTAAATAAGTAGATGTCTGTCTCTTCTCGGTGTGGGAATCCCCATCTGCGTCACAAACATTACCACACAGGAATGTTGCTGGGCCTGCCAAAGGTTAAGTTTCGTATTAAAAACACACTTGAGTTCACTACCCACTTCAACCCAGATGTTTGATCTGAGACAAATCTGTGGTTCGGTTGACCGCCATTGGTCACTCAGATGTATAACGAAATATCTCACACGTTAGGTTGTTTCAAACATTTGTTAAATTGTTAAAAAGGGCAGAAAATGTCTTGATTAAGGCAGCTTCTGTACTTTGAGGAGCTGTTGTAGGCAGCTTTTCATTATATAATGCATAGAAATGAAAAAATTAAACCAAAGTAGAAAAGCAAGTATGGCAAAGTTATTAATTCACCAACACTGGTGATTATAATCAAACTAGATTCAATTATATGATCCTCCGAGACTCTTTGAGAACATTTGAAGATCTTGTGTTTCCAGTGGTGAGAGTTTTGTGCTTTTACCAACAAGATGAGGACAGGAGGTGTAAAACTGAAACAAACCCAGAATATAAGCAGCCAGAGTCTCAGGATGGGACCAATCAAGAATCAATAAGTTAATCCATCCTGTGATGGTTGTCTTTACATCCAACTTATTATCTAATCTTATTGTACAAGTTTGAAATTATTCACTGTCAGAATTCAGGTTTTTACCACTTTTCACCATTAAAATGTGAGTCTTTTCTTTCTATTTTAAGCTCAAATTTTATATTTTAAAAACAAATCTGAGGTAGTACCTCAGAAATAGGGGTACAGTACAAGTCACTAATGTATTCCCTAGGGTTAATTATTGGACCTTAAGATACATATATGTACCTTTTTGAGGGTCCAAAAGGTACATATATGTACCCAAGTGGTAAAAGGTACATATATGATATATGTACCTTTTTTTCTACATACTGGGGTACAATAAACAGTCTGTGTTAGGCTCTACAAATGGCAGTAGCCTAAATTTTAATATTTTTTATTAATTGTTTTGTATTTCTTCAGTAGTTACACTTTTTAAATGTGAAGGGTTCACTGTTTCCTTAAGTTTTCAATGAAGATTTTATCTTTTAAGACATTTTTGAGTATATTTGAAGTAATTTTTTTGTGAGCAAATTTGCAGGTATGAAAAATTACTTATCATTCAGTCAGTTTTGTATGTTATTATATTCACAAATGCACAGTAAAATCAGCTACCATAAAGCCTGCAGACAGCGCAGGGAAGGCTCAATTCAGTGCAGCTCCCTGACTGCCTGACAGACCGTGCGCAGGTGAAAGGTGCAGGTGAAAGGCTCAGGTGAAAGGCGCAGGTAAGGTCGCCGGCCGGCTGTGTGACGACACATTTTGCGGACCGTCTTTCGCCACTTTCGCTCTCTTTGGGATCTAAGGATGTTTCTTAGTTCATCAATTTGACAACTGACAGCTTTACTCTCAGGTAAGTCAGTAAGTTTTTTCTGACAAATGAATCAGGACAAAGTAAGCTTGTTTAAGTGTGTTTGTCTCAAATTCACGGTTATAATAACATGACTGTTGGCACCAACTCAAACACTAACGTGCCAGAGCTCTGTGCCTGTTGCTGGGCAGTTCAGGCAGCTTTGCCTCTGATTGGTGCGTTTCACACGCAGCGCGAACGTGATTGGTTGTTGTACTTGACAGTTGACAAAAACGACTGTTTCCAGAATTTTGTCCTGTTTCCGGCGGCTTCCCCGAAATAACTCAGACCATAGACCAGGACCTCATTACAAAGTTTCGTGAGGCAGGTATAGAGGTGACCGAAGTCGAAGCACAGATTCAGATGTAAATTCATAAAAAAAAATTAATGTTAGGTGACAAAATGTTAACGTTAGCGTGCTAGCTAATTAAAAACCGGTATCTAGCCAGCTAACATTAATTGTAAAATTGCGCCTTGAGTAACTACTTTCTTAGCTAAAGCAAAATTGCACAAATGGCTCAGAAAGATTGTATATTTTTTATTGTAAAGTGGTACATGTAACGTTAGCTCGTAGGCAAGTCTTACTTTTAAATTCAGTATTAATGTAAAATTGAAGCTTTTTGCTAGCTAGCAGGCCAGCTAGCTATCTTCACTAAACTCAAAGAGCGCCACAACTAAAATGGCGCGAATGACGCATAAAGACTAATATAAAGATGGGTGCTGACAAGACTGGGGCCGCCATGATTGTTAATGTGGACATAATGGTTCCTATTTTGAGTTGCATGTGTATTTGAATTCTTTTAAGGCATCAAGTGTTCTTGGTGAGGATCCATCCTCCGTTGATGCTCGAAGATGTTACATAACCGGTACCAGAACACCATCCAGACCCCATGATTGTACAGGAGCATATGCAGCAAACCTTTGCATGGTGGCAAAAGGAGACAGAAGACTGAGGACACCGACTGGGGTAAGTGGAAATGCATCATAAAGTAATAGCTGGGATTCTTAGCTATATAATATCATTAATGACAGTTAATTTCTAAGGTTTTAGGGCATGAAAAGTTGCATATTTGGACTCGGATACTGATTAAATTTCCCATTTTTCACCTGTAGTTGTGCAATGAGTTGGAACGGATCCATCCATCAATAGGAAACGTGTCAGTGGTTCAATGAAGGCTTCAGCTGTGTGTGTCAAAGGTTTTCCATCTGGCTCAGGGGACACCCCCACTGTCTGAACTCTACCTGAGAGGCTCTCACAGAGGATCTACCAGGTGCTGATTATATAATGAATAAAGTTAAAATTGTGTGTACAAATTTAACTTCCTGTTTACGTCATTTTTGTGGTTTTAATATTGGATGGATACTTGTTTGCTATCTTGATGAACAGCAGTTTTAACTCATTGTTGGGATGTTTTCTTCATGTTTGCATTATATTGACTCTCAGTTGCAGAGTGTATCTGTGCTTTACTGTAAAAGACTCTTTATCCTGACTTTATCCACACTCCCTGAAAGGAGAATGATGTGAAGTGTTTTCTATTTACAAATGTTCATTTTTGCACCCGTCTCTGGTTCTGTGGGGAAAGTACCAGTTTGATTAGTAGCTCGCTGTCGGATCTTAAAGACATTGGATGAAGTTGGTTATTAACTTGAGATAAACCTGGTTAAATAATTGAGCATATTGTGATTGCAGTGGACCAAACAGACAGTTACAGCCTCCCTTTACCTCTCCTCCATAGAATAAATGCTGTTATTTAAGTGCATCTTATGTCTTGCAGATATTGACTTCAGAGCAGCGTCTTTCTGCCACACCTTCAGGGAGAAGTTTGGTTGCTTTATTACTCTTGGAGAGGTACGTCTATCCTGCATCTTTTCAATCACCTCACAATACGAAACAGACCCACTGATGGAAGGATACTTTAGATTCAGGGCAGAAAAAGTAACAGATCTGAAATCACTACCATGTTTAACCTGATTTGGTCTTTCTTCCTTTTGGTTTGGGTTAGAGGGATCCTGCCGCTCCAGTTAATGGCTCCAGACTGGACTTCACCAGGAGAGCTCCGACTGTTCGGATGTTCCTCATTCAGAGAGAATTCCACTCTTTTGGCAAATCGAGTACATTTTGAACACCGATACGCTGTGGATCCTCTGGTGAAATGCTGGTTATGTCACTTTCATGCATACAGTTTAAAGGAGATTTACTGAAACCAGGTGATGAAATGGGCTTCTGGGCGTTGGACACTTACTGTGGATAAGTTTTTATGACGTGGTTTTTAAAGATGAAAAGATATTTTGTCTTGTTATTTTGATGTATGTAGCTTTAAAGTTTGTGCAAAGTGGAGCTGCCTGTAAAGAATGTTACAGTTGAATAATGTTACATTTCCTAAAGTGAAATTAAGTTGAAATGGGAAAATAAAGACCTTCTGATAAAGTGAAAATCTGTCTTTTGTGTAATGTAGAAAAAAATATATAGAATAATAATTAATGATACTATACTGAACCCTTTTTAAAGGCCCATTTTTGTACTTATAAGGGTGCAAGACTTATCACCCAGTGTGAAGGGTACAAACTGTACCTTCTGCCCCAGTGAAGAGCCGTTATACCCCCGAAGGTACAATTCTGTGCTTTATCTTCAGAGTTAACACTTTTAATTGATTATGATCATTTTAAATGTTCAGAAACATTCAGTTTTACTGCTGCTGGTCACTTTAGGTATAATATTAAAGTCTTTAATCGCATTGTTATACGCAAAAATGCAAGAATGAATTCAAAAGCAGCATAAAACGCACTTTTATTTAAACTTTTATCATGAGCGAAGTGATGAGACAGTCTTACAGATAACTTTGTAAAAGTCCCGGAACCTTCTCCATGTTTGTTTAACCGCTTCATTCTTCTTCTCTGTTTCCTGTGAGCCGCAGCAGGAAGCGACACACTGGGCTCGCGCACCGTGGACTTTTTCAAAATAAAACAGACAATAAAGATATAAAATAATAAAAACTGATTTGGGAGACAAATAATTGTGGGCGATAATCATTAATTAGTTAATGTACCCAGGACTAGTATTGATTTATTAGTAATTAGATCATTTAATTATTGGAGGAGCCCCCAAACTAACTAATTTTATCCCTTCATTGGTTCAAATGTGATTTAAAATTTAATTTCTCGTATTGAAACAATTTATTTGACTTTTTCATGTTAATTTACAGTAAATTGGGGTTCTGGGTCTGGGCCGAGCCGAGCCGAGCCGAGCCGTCTGTATCCGGTTCCATCCGGTTGGAGAAGCCCAGAATGTTCCGGAACCAACATGGACTCCAACTTGACCTCAAACCTGACAGCGAGCAGCGGCTTTCCGGACACTCAGTGAAGCCAACCTAACCTTCAGGTTACCGGATCAACAGCTGGGAGGTTGGACAGGTGGTTCGCTCAGCTCACCTGTGAGGTTAGTTAACAGTTTAACTCATTAACCTGTGGTTGGTTAGCTGAAGCTGCACCGTTAGCATCAGAGCTAATAGACGTTTCTGATCACATTGACGCCGCCGAAGAGTAAATTCGTTTTATTGGAGCTTAATTATTTAAATCCTTCTCCTGGAAACAGAAAATGGTGGCGCGAGTAGCAGCGCGAGGACAGCAGCACGCGCTCGGCTCCCACGGGCCGTACTTAGCGGAGACAAAATGGCGGCGGTGAAACTGAACCTCGAGCATGACGCGGTTTCAGCTCTCCGCGCGCCTTTGAGTCGCACGGGTGCGGACACCAGCACGGTCACGGTCAGTCGGTAAATATCACGTTTCTCCTCCGCGGTGTCGGTTAATGAGTCCTTGGCGCTGAAGTTAGCTTCTTCTGTGGAGTTGACGCCATTTAATGGGACCAAAACCACTTTAGCGCGGGTCCAGATTCAAAACCAAGTCCCTTAAACTGGTCCAACCCGGACTAGATTCTCATGAACAAACTAAGTAATGATTTTTAATCGTGGAAATATAAATAAAAGGGGAATTTAACAGCTTTTGACCACATCTGACCCAGAAGACTTCGGTTTCTGATGCTTGATCACAGGATTGTCTGTATTTTATTCCTCTGCAGGTGAACTCCATTCATCTCAGCTATGTTACGTTTCCTGCAGGACGATAAAAACCTGATGGATTTATCCGGCTCGTTCTACCTGAGGAGCACCTCAGCGGTTTCCCTCGATGAGCGGTGAGACACACACCTGTTCACAGGTGATTCAGTCAGCTGGTTCCAGGTTGTTTTTATGTAAACATCTGAATCTGTCACAGATTCTCTCAGGTTCTGAAGGGCCAGCTGGTCCGGTCCAGGATAAAGACTTGTAAGCTCGTTCCACTGCATCAGAGGAAGATGGTGCTGCTGTTGAAGAGGGAGCCTTCAGCACCGCTCAACACACAGGTGGGTGGCAGAGCCAATCAGAGGAGGCCATCCAGCCAGGTGAGGGCTGGTGTCCAGCAGGTGGCGCTGCAGGTTAATGCTGTGCTGAAATAAACAGACAAACTGTTAAATGTACAGATACAAATAAACAGACAAACGGTTAAATATACAGATACAAATAAACAGACAAACGGTTAAATATACAGATACAAATAAACAGACAAACGGTTAAATGTACAGATACAAATAAACAGACAAACTGTTAAATATACAGATACAAATAAACAGACAAACGGTTAAATATACAGATACAAATAAACAGACAAACGGTTAAATGTACAGATACAAATAAACAGACAAACGGTTAAATATACAGATACAAATAAACAGACAAACGGTTAAATATACAGATACAAATAAACAGACAAACGGTTAAATGTACAGATACAAATAAACAGACAAACGGTTAAATGTACAGATACAAATAAACAGACAAACGGTTAAATATACAGATACAAATAAACAGACAAACGGTTAAATATACAGATACAAATAAACAGACAAACGGTTAAATATACAGATACAAATAAACAGACAAACGGTTAAATGTACAGATACAAATAAACAGACAAACGGTTAAATATACAGATACAAATAAACAGACAAACGGTTAAATGTACAGATACAAATAAACAGACAAACTGTTAAATGTACAGATACAAATAAACAGACAAACGGTTAAATATACAGATACAAATAAACAGACAAACTGTTAAATATACAGATACAAATAAACAGACAAACGGTTAAATATACAGATACAAATAAACAGACAAACGGTTAAATATACAGATACAAATAAACAGACAAACGGTTAAATGTACAGATACAAATAAACAGACAAACGGTTAAATGTACAGATACAAATAAACAGACAAACGGTTAAATATACAGATACAAATAAACAGACAAACGGTTAAATGTACAGATACAAATAAACAGACAAACGGTTAAATATACAGATACAAATAAACAGACAAACGGTTAAATGTACAGATACAAATAAACAGACAAACGGTTAAATGTACAGATACAAATAAACAGACAAACGGTTAAATATACAGATACAAATAAACAGACAAACTGTTAAATATACAGATACAAATAAACAGACAAACTGTTAAATGTACAGATACAAATAAACAGACAAACGGTTAAATGTACAGATACAAATAAACAAACAAACTGTTAAATGTACAGATACAAATAAACAAACAAACTGTTAAATGTACAGATACAAATAAACAGACAAACGGTTAAATGTACAGATACAAATAAACAGACAAACGGTTAAATGTACAGATACAAATAAACAGACAAACGGTTAAATGTACAGATACAAATAAACAGACAAACGGTTAAATGTACAGATACAAATAAACAGACAAACGGTTAAATGTACAGATACAAATAAACAGACAAACGGTTAAATGTACAGATACAAATAAACAGACAAACGGTTAAATGTACAGATACAAATAAACAGAAACGGTTAAATATACAGATACAAATAAACAGACAAACTGTTAAATGTACAGATACAAATAAACAGACAAACGGTTAAATGTACAGATACAAATAAACAGACAAACGGTTAAATGTACAGATACAAATAAACAGACAAACGGTTAAATGTACAGATACAAATAAACAGACAAACGGTTAAATATACAGATACAAATAAACAGACAAACTGTTAAATATACAGATACAAATAAACAGACAAACGGTTAAATATACAGATACAAATAAACAGACAAACGGTTAAATGTACAGATACAAATAAACAGACAAACGGTTAAATGTACAGATACAAATAAACAGACAAACGGTTAAATGTACAGATACAAATAAACAGACAAACGGTTAAATGTACAGATACAAATAAACAGACAAACGGTTAAATGTACAGATACAAATAAACAGACAAACGGTTAAATGTACAGATACAAATAAACAGACAAACGGTTAAATATACAGATACAAATAAACAGACAAACGGTTAAATATACAGATACAAATAAACAGACAAACGGTTAAATGTACAGATACAAATAAACAGACAAACGGTTAAATGTACAGATACAAATAAACAGACAAACGGTTAAATGTACAGATACAAATAAACAGACAAACGGTTAAATGTACAGATACAAATAAACAGACAAACGGTTAAATGTACAGATACAAATAAACAGACAAACGGTTAAATGTACAGATACAAATAAACAGACAAACGGTTAAATATACAGATACAAATAAACAGACAAACTGTTAAATATACAGATACAAATAAACAGACAAACGGTTAAATGTACAGATACAAATAAACGGACAAACGGTTAAATATACAGATAGAAATAAACAGACAAACGGTTAAATATACAGATACAAATAAACAGACAAACGGTTAAATGTACAGATACAAATAAACAGACAAACGGTTAAATGTACAGATACAAATAAACAGACAAACGGTTAAATATACAGATACAAATAAACAGACAAACGGTTAAATGTACAGATACAAATAAACAGACAAACGGTTAAATGTACAGATACAAATAAACAGACAAACGGTTAAATATACAGATACAAATAAACAGACAAACGGTTAAATATACAGATACAAATAAACAGACAAACGGTTAAATATACAGATACAAATAAACAGACAAACGGTTAAATGTACAGATACAAATAAACAGACAAACGGTTAAATGTACAGATACAAATAAACAGACAAACGGTTAAATATACAGATACAAATAAACAGACAAACGGTTAAATGTACAGATACAAATAAACAGACAAACGGTTAAATGTACAGATACAAATAAACAGACAAACGGTTAAATATACAGATACAAATAAACAGACAAACGGTTAAATGTACAGATACAAATAAACAGACAAACGGTTAAATGTACAGATACAAATAAACAGACAAACGGTTAAATGTACAGATACAAATAAACAGACAAACTGTTAAATATACAGATACAAATAAACAGACAAACTGTTAAATGTACAGATACAAATAAACAGACAAACGGTTAAATATACAGATACAAATAAACAGACAAACTGTTAAATATACAGATACAAATAAACAGACAAACGGTTAAATGTACAGATACAAATAAACAGACAAACGGTTAAATATACAGATACAAATAAACAGACAAACGGTTAAATATACAGATACAAATAAACAGACAAACGGTTAAATGTACAGATACAAATAAACAGACAAACGGTTAAATGTACAGATACAAATAAACAGACAAACGGTTAAATGTACAGATACAAATAAACAGACAAACGGTTAAATGTACAGATACAAATAAACAGACAAACGGTTAAATATACAGATACAAATAAACAGACAAACGGTTAAATGTACAGATACAAATAAACAGACAAACGGTTAAATATACAGATACAAATAAACAGACAAACGGTTAAATGTACAGATACAAATAAACAGACAAACGGTTAAATATACAGATACAAATAAACAGACAAACGGTTAAATGTACAGATACAAATAAACAGACAAACGGTTAAATGTACAGATACAAATAAACAGACAAACGGTTAAATATACAGATACAAATAAACAGACAAACGGTTAAATGTACAGATACAAATAAACAGACAAACGGTTAAATATACAGATACAAATAAACAGACAAACGGTTAAATGTACAGATACAAATAAACAGACAAACGGTTAAATGTACAGATACAAATAAACAGACAAACGGTTGGAAACAACCATGAAAACATATTTCTGCAGAAGGAGCTGTTGGTTCATTTCCTGAATATAATTCTTCTTCTGCGGCTTCTGATTTGGTTACAGCTGAACTTTAAACATCAAACTGTAGAAGCCCTCAGCTCTGACTGTGTCCCATAAAGAAGGAGGCCTGGAAATACCTCAGAGAGCCCCCCCCACAGTGAATAAAGAGGGCTGGACTGGGACAGTGTATGATATTAATTATAATGACTTCATTTCATAGGATTATTGTCTGTTTTAGGCTCCTGTCGCCTCTCAGAGGATGAAGCAGCGTCTCAGGATGAGGAGGAGTGTCTGGACCCGGCTGGGCGGGCAGCAGCTGGCTCGCCGCCTGTCCGCCCGCAGACCGCCGGGCTTCTGGAGCTTCAGGAACAAGTACAGATGGAGAGCAAGGTGCACCGCCTGCTGCAGTGAGTACCTGCTGACCCCGACCTCACCTTTCTCAGAGAAAAAGAGGGAAATGTTTGGCATTTCTGTCTGATGAAGCTGCAGTGAAACACACCTGTGTCCTACCTGTGTTCTGCAGGAAGAGGAAACCAGCGCCGTCAGCTCGGCCCGCGCCGCTTCCTGAGGACGGCAAACCTCCAGAAACTGACTGCAGGTCAGTGTAGCAGAGCTGCAGCACCCTGACCCCACTGAGGTGGACAAAGTTCAGGCTTCATGAGCCTGTTGGTTTCATCAGTAACACTCAGGTTCTGGACCAGTGGGTCAGAACCTCTGCGGCTGGACAGCAGAAGCATCGTGATGCTAACTAACTTTCTTTGGTTTCTCTGCAGGGCGCCGACAGCTGGATGCGAGTCAGAGGGGCGGAGCCAGCACCTCCAGGGGGCGGAGCTTTCACAGGAGGGACGTTCCTAGCAAGAAGCAGCTGGACGCACAGCTGGATGAGTACATGTCCCTGTCCAGGAGCCGACTGGATCAGCAGCTGGACGACTACATGTCCATGTCCCGCAGCCGTCTGGACGCCGAACTGGACGAGTACATGCTGATGGCGGGCCAGTCGCAGGTGGACTGAGACGCTCGGGGGGTGGGGGGGGTTCTGGATCACTGAGGAACAGGTTTGTGTTTTAATGTGGAGCGAGTCCACGGCTGTTTTATTTGGAGAGCAGCAGAAGCTCGGACTTTAGTTTGGTTTCGGCAGGTTTTTGTTGGCGGTTCTGTTGCTTTGTTCATCTGTGGTTCTGTTGTGTGTACTTCACTGACCCGCCTGAGTGTAGGAGCTCTCACAGGCTGGTTCTGTTGTGTGTACTTCACTGACCCGCCTGAGTGTAGGAGCTCTCACAGGCTGGTTCTGTTGTGTGTACTTCACTGACCCGCCTGAGTGTAGGAGCTCTCACAGGCTGGTTCTGCTGTGTGTACTTCACTGACCCGCCTGAGTGTAGGAGCTCTCACAGGCTGGTTCTGCTGTGTGTACTTCACTGACCCGCCTGAGTGTAGGAGCTCTCACAGGCTGGTTCTGCTGTGTGTACTTCACTGACCCGCCTGAGTGTAGGAGCTCTCACAGGCTGGTTCTGCTGTGTGTACTTCACTGACCCGCCTGAGTGTAGGAGCTCTCACAGGCTGGTTCTGCTGTGTGTACTTCACTGACCCGCCTGAGTGTAGGAGCTCTCACAGGCTGGTTCTGTTGTGTGTACTTCACTGACCCGCCTGAGTGTAGGAGCTCTCACAGGCTGGTTCTGTTGTGTGTACTTCACTGACCTGCCTGAGTGTAGGAGCTCTCACAGGCTGGTTCTGCTGTGTGTACTTCACTGACCCGCCTGAGTGTAGGAGCTCCCACAGGCTGGTTCTGCTGTGTGTACTTCACTGACCCGCCTGAGTGTAGGAGCTCTCACAGGCTGGTTCTGCTGTGTGTACTTCACTGACCCGCCTGAGTGTAGGAGCTCTCACAGGCTGGTTCTGCTGTGTGTACTTCACTGACCCGCCTGAGTGTAGGAGCTCCCACAGGCTGGTTCTGTTACTCAGCTGCACTTTTGTTCCCAACGAGAGAAACTTAAATAAATGATGCAACCTGCCACTGTTCCTCAGGTGTTCTGCAGGAGTCTGTGTGTGGAAACCAAACACAAACTAGTTTTTATTGATTATAGAAGCAAATCTGAAGAGGAAAAGAAGAAAACCAACATGAATCAGACACACATCGATGGTTTGAATAAACTGGGCTGTGTCACCAGAGGGGGCGCTGTAGGCTGCGCTGTTCGTGGCTGCAGTTCAGCAGAAGAAATGGTTTTCCTGCATATCTCTGGGATTTCAGAGCAGAAACAGCTGCTGAGATGCTCTTTAAGTTGTTTCCGTCCTGATTTCATCACCTTTTATTGTTCAAATCTAAATAAGAATCAAAATGAGCCATGGAAACATGTTGTAAACTCACTGCTCAGTGACTCTGAGCTTTGAACATTTAAAAAACTCACCACAAGACTCAAATAATTTACACATTTAGTCCTTTTCCTGAGATTTCTTCAGATGTTTCTGTAATTTATTACCAGGTTTCCTCTCTTTTAATGGGCTGAAGGACAGAAACGCTTTAAACAGATTACTGAGTCCAGTTAAAGGAGCTTTGGAGGATATGAGCTCATCTGGCCCGGTTCTGCCAGAGAATCGGTTCTGATGTGCTGTGATGAGGAAACGAACCGTTTTTCTGATTCTTTCGTTCCCTTTGCTGCAGCTCTGTGTTTAAACCTGATATCAGCTGAGGACCAGCTGCTGACCTCTGACCTGTCGTAACTGTTGTTATAAACCGGGAGAACTCAGGAAATCGTGGTGCTGCTTGTTGGCCCGGTTTGGACTCTGGATTCTGGAGGTTGCCTGAACATTTTAGGACCATCAGACACGACTCTTTCCTTTCTGACTCTGTGATTGGTCAATAAACTTGGTGCAGAATGCTGTGGGTAAAATAACCATTTTCCACAGAGAATAACTGAGGTGCTGCTCACCTGCTCCAGGTGTCCTGTTCACTGATTTATATCACATCTGGCCTTTAACCTTTGACCCTCACACTTGTTCTGGTCTGAAACAGGAACCTGCAGAACTCAGAGTGGAGACTCAGCTGTGTGATGATGTCACTATGATGTCATCACACACCTTGTGGGCTCTGAAACAGACTCGGTCTGGATGTCCAGCTTAAAAGTAACTTCTTGTGACTTTCCTAAAACAGGCAGTAACACCTGCTCCTTTGGTCCTGCTGCGATTCTCAAGAATTTACCGCTAACGAGACGAAACAACCGGTCAGAACCAGAGCAGCGTCTGACATCGATCTCTCCTCGCGCTGCAGGGGGGCGTGTGGATGAAGTGGTCCCAGTAGAGTGCCTGTGTAGAAATCCCTCCGTTAGCTCTCCTATAGCTGCAAGTAGCCACATAACAGCAGCTATGAGCTAACAGAGCTATGAGCTAACAGAGCTATGAGCTAACAGCAGCTATGAGCTAACAGCAGCTATGAGCTAACAGCAGCTATGAGCTAACAGAACTATGAGCTAACAGCAGCTATGAGCTAACAGCAGCTATGAGCTAACAGAGCTATGAGCTAACAGAGCTATGAGCTAACAGCAGCTATGAGCTAAAAGCAGCTATGAGCTAACAGAACTATGAGCTAACAGCAGCTATGAGCTAACAGAGCTATGAGCTAACAGAGCTATGAGCTTACAGAGCTATGAGCTAACAGAGCTACGAGCTAACAGCAGCTATGAGCTAACAGCAGCTATGAGCTAACAGCAGCTATGAGCTAACAGCAGCTATGAGCTAACAGCAGCTATGAGCTAACAGCAGCTATGAGCTAACAGCAGCTATGAGCTAACAGCAGCTATGAGTTAACAGAGCTATGAGCTAACAGCAGCTATGAGCTAACAGCTATGAGCTAACAGCAGCTCTGAGCTAACAGAGCTATGAGCTAACAGAGCTATAGCTAACAGCAGCTATGAGCTAACAGAGCTATGAGCTAACAGAGCTATGAGCTAACAGCAGCTATGAGCTAACAGAGCTATGAGCTAACAGCAGCTATGAGCTAACAGCAGCTATGAGCTAACAGAGCTATGAGCTAACAGAGCTATAGCTAACAGCAGCTATGAGCTAACAGAGCTATGAGCTAACAGCAGCTATGAGCTAACAGAGCTATGAGCTAACAGAGCTATGAGCTAACAGAGCTATAGCACACGTTCATTCATTCATTCTTCTTAAAGTATTGGTGAAATAAAGACAGATAATGCCTTATTTAGAGGCTGCATCCTCTAAGCCCCGTTCTCTCCGTTATATGGATCTCCAGTTATCTAAATATCTTCCGAAGGACGCCGACTTTCACCAAACTGTTCTCTGTGAGCAGATGAACGGATTTCATGCCAGAAATAAGGTTTAAAAACACCGGAGTTCCCCTTTAAAGTTCTCTCTTGTTGTGTTGACATGTGGCTGCAACAGGCCGAGGCGGCCCGTGTCTGCGGGCTCGAGCCGCCGCCGCCGCCGTGTGAACCACCTGCCAGCAGAGGTTAAAGTGGGCGGAGCCTCGTGTTCCGGCATCAGACCACAGCTCACTTCACCGCTCATTTTAACTGATTTAAAGGCTGGAAGACGTGCTGCAGCACAGAGTTCTGACTGTTTCTGAACAGAACCAGTTAGTTTATTCTTTATATAAGCTGTCCTCTGCTCTCTGGGTCTGAGTTATTGTCCTATAAACATGTTTTAATGGTCATACGTGTGTTTCTGTTGCAGTCCTGGATCATTCAGAGATGAACACATGAATATTTCTGCTGTGAACCATCAGTTCAGATTATCCACAACCAATCAATAATCTGTAATCAGGGAGTTCTGTGGTCTTTAGCCTGATGCAGATTGGATCCAGTGTTTTCAGACCTGAGCCTTCGGTTCTGTTCATATTCACTCCCCACAGCCGTCCTTTTCACCCTCTGACCACCAGGTGGCGCCAGGTGAGCACAGAGAGGACTGAGTAATTATTTAGCTTTATGGAGGATTTGGTTCCTTTGGACTGTTCTGACTCTGATTCTGTCAGTGTTCAGGGTCAGAGAGCGCCGGTCCAGTCCTGGTTCTGTCCCAGTCCTGGTCCTGTCCCAGTCCTGGTCCTGTCCCAGTCCTGGTCCTGTCCCAGTCCTGGTTCTGTCCCAGTCCTGGTCCTGTCCCAGTCCTGGTCCTGTCCCGGTCCTGGTCCTGTCCCAGTCCTGGTTCTGTCCCAGTCCTGGTCCTGTCCCAGTCCTGGTCCTGTCCCAGTCCTGGTCCTGTCCCAGTCCTGGTCCTGTCCCAGTCCTGGTTCTGTCCCAGTCCTGGTCCTGTCCCAGTCCTGGTTCTGTCCCAGTCCTGGTCCTGTCCCAGTCCTGGTCCTGTCCCAGTCCTGGTTCTGTCCCAGTCCTGGTTCTGTCCCAGTCCTGTCCCTGTCCCAGTCCTGGTTCTGTCCCAGTCCTGGTTCTGTCCCAGTCCTGGTTCTGTCCCAGTCCTGGTTCTGTCCCAGTCCTGTCCCTGTCCCAGTCCTGGTTCTGTCCCAGTCCTGGTCCTGTCCCAGTCCTGGTTCTGTCCCAGTCCTGGTTCTGTCCCAGTCCTGGTCCTGTCCCAGTCCTGGTCCTGTCCCAGTCCTGGTTCTGTCCCAGTCCTGGTTCTGTCCCAGTCCTGTCCCTGTCCCAGTCCTGGTCCTGTCCCAGTCCTGGTTCTGTCCCAGTCCTGGTCCTGTCCCAGTCCTGGTTCTGTCCCAGTCCTGGTTCTGTCCCAGTCCTGTCCCTGTCCCAGTCCTGGTCCTGTCCCAGTCCTGGTTCTGTCCCAGTCCTGTCCCTGTCCCAGTCCTGGTCCTGTCCCAGTCCTGGTTCTGTCCCAGTCCTGGTTCTGTCCCAGTCCTGTCCCAGTCCTGGTTCTGTCCCAGTCCTGGTTCTGTCCCAGTCCTGGTCCTGTCCCAGTCCTGGTCCTGTCCCAGTCCTGGTCCTGTCCCAGTCCTGGTTCTGTCCCAGTCCTGGTTCTGTCCCAGTCCTGTCCCTGTCCCAGTCCTGGTTCTGTCCCAGTCCTGGTTCTGTCCCAGTCCTGGTTCTGTCCCAGTCCTGGTTCTGTCCCAGTCCTGTCCCTGTCCCAGTCCTGGTTCTGTCCCAGTCCTGTCCCTGTCCCAGTCCTGTCCCTGTCCCAGTCCTGGTTCTGTCCCAGTCCTGGTCCTGTCCCAGTCCTGGTTCTGTCCCAGTCCTGGTTCTGTCCCAGTCCTGTCCCTGTCCCAGTCCTGGTTCTGTCCCAGTCCTGGTCCTGTCCCAGTCCTGTCCCTGTCCCAGTCCTGGTTCTGTCCCAGTCCTGGTCCTGTCCCAGTCCTGGTTCTGTCCCAGTCCTGGTCCTGTCCCAGTCCTGGTTCTGTCCCAGTCCTGGTTCTGTCCCAGTCCTGTCCCTGTCCCAGTCCTGGTTCTGTCCCAGTCCTGGTTCTGTCCCAGTCCTGTCCCTGTCCCAGTCCTGGTTCTGTCCCAGTCCTGTCCCTGTCCCAGTCCTGGTCCTGTCCCAGTCCTGGTTCTGTCCCAGTCCTGGTTCTGTCCCAGTCCTGTCCCTGTCCCAGTCCTGGTTCTGTCCCAGTCCTGGTTCTGTCCCAGTCCTGGTCCTGTCCCAGTCCTGGTCCTGTCCCAGTCCTGGTCCTGTCCCAGTCCTGGTCCTGTCCCAGTCCTGGTTCTGTCCCAGTCCTGTCCCTGTCCCAGTCCTGTCCCAGTCCTGGTTCTGTCCCAGTCCTGGTCCTGTCCCAGTCCTGGTTCTGTCCCAGTCCTGGTCCTGTCCCAGTCCTGGTCCTGTCCCAGTCCTGGTTCTGTCCCAGTCCTGGTTCTGTCCCAGTCCTGGTTCTGTCCCAGTCCTGGTCCTGTCCCAGTCCTGGTCCTGTCCCAGTCCTGGTTCTGTCCCAGTCCTGGTCCTGTCCCAGTCCTGGTCCTGTCCCAGTCCTGGTCCTGTCCCAGTCCTGGTTCTGTCCCAGTCCTGGTTCTGTCCCAGTCCTGTCCCTGTCCCAGTCCTGGTTCTGTCCCAGTCCTGGTTCTGTCCCAGTCCTGGTCCTGTCCCAGTCCTGGTCCTGTCCCAGTCCTGTCCCTGTCCCAGTCCTGGTTCTGTCCCAGTCCTGGTCCTGTCCCAGTCCTGGTCCTGTCCCAGTCCTGGTCCTGTCCCAGTCCTGGTTCTGTCCCAGTCCTGGTTCTGTCCCAGTCCTGTCCCTGTCCCAGTCCTGGTTCTGTCCCAGTCCTGGTCCTGTCCCAGTCCTGGTTCTGTCCCAGTCCTGGTTCTGTCCCAGTCCTGTCCCTGTCCCAGTCCTGGTTCTGTCCCAGTCCTGGTCCTGTCCCAGTCCTGGTTCTGTCCCAGTCCTGTCCCTGTCCCAGTCCTGGTTCTGTCCCAGTCCTGGTTCTGTCCCAGTCCTGGTCCTGTCCCAGTCCTGGTTCTGTCCCAGTCCTGTCCCTGTCCCAGTCCTGGTTCTGTCCCAGTCCTGGTCCTGTCCCAGTCCTGGTCCTGTCCCAGTCCTGGTTCTGTCCCAGTCCTGGTCCTGTCCCAGTCCTGGTTCTGTCCCAGTCCTGTCCCTGTCCCAGTCCTGGTTCTGTCCCAGTCCTGGTTCTGTCCCAGTCCTGGTCCTGTCCCAGTCCTGGTTCTGTCCCAGTCCTGTCCCTGTCCCAGTCCTGGTTCTGTCCCAGTCCTGTCCCTGTCCCAGTCCTGGTCCTGTCCCAGTCCTGGTCCTGTCCCAGTCCTGGTTCTGTCCCAGTCCTGGTTCTGTCCCAGTCCTGGTCCTGTCCCAGTCCTGGTTCTGTCCCAGTCCTGGTCCTGTCCCAGTCCTGGTCCTGTCCCAGTCCTGGTTCTGTCCCAGTCCTGGTTCTGTCCCAGTCCTGTCCCTGTCCCAGTCCTGGTTCTGTCCCAGTCCTGGTCCTGTCCCAGTCCTGTCCCTGTCCCAGTCCTGGTTCTGTCCCAGTCCTGGTCCTGTCCCAGTCCTGGTCCTGTCCCAGTCCTGGTTCTGTCCCAGTCCTGGTTCTGTCCCAGTCCTGTCCCTGTCCCAGTCCTGGTTCTGTCCCAGTCCTGGTCCTGTCCCAGTCCTGGTTCTGTCCCAGTCCTGGTCCTGTCCCAGTCCTGTCCCTGTCCCAGTCCTGTCCCTGTCCCAGTCCTGGTCCTGTCCCAGTCCTGGTTCTGTCCCAGTCCTGTCCCTGTCCCAGTCCTGGTTCTGTCCCAGTCCTGGTTCTGTCCCAGTCCTGGTTCTGTCCCAGTCCTGGTTCTGTCCCAGTCCTGGTTCTGTCCCAGTCCTGTCCCTGTCCCAGTCCTGGTCCTGTCCCAGTCCTGGTCCTGTCCCAGTCCTGGTTCTGTCCCAGTCCTGTCCCTGTCCCAGTCCTGGTTCTGTCCCAGTCCTGGTTCTGTCCCAGTCCTGGTTCTGTCCCAGTCCTGGTTCTGTCCCAGTCCTGGTTCTGTCCCAGTCCTGTCCCTGTCCCAGTCCTGGTTCTGTCCCAGTCCTGGTTCTGTCCCAGTCCTGGTTCTGTCCCAGTCCTGTCCCTGTCCCAGTCCTGGTTCTGTCCCAGTCCTGGTTCTGTCCCAGTCCTGGTCCTGTCCCAGTCCTGGTTCTGTCCCAGTCCTGTCCCTGTCCCAGTCCTGGTTCTGTCCCAGTCCTGGTTCTGTCCCAGTCCTGGTCCTGTCCCAGTCCTGGTTCTGTCCCAGTCCTGTCCCTGTCCCAGTCCTGGTTCTGTCCCAGTCCTGGTTCTGTCCCAGTCCTGGTTCTGTCCCAGTCCTGGTCCTGTCCCAGTCCTGGTCCTGTCCCAGTCCTGGTTCTGTCCCAGTCCTGTCCCTGTCCCAGTCCTGGTTCTGTCCCAGTCCTGGTTCTGTCCCAGTCCTGGTCCTGTCCCAGTCCTGGTTCTGTCCCAGTCCTGGTTCTGTCCCAGTCCTGGTCCTGTCCCAGTCCTGGTTCTGTCCCAGTCCTGGTTCTGTCCCAGTCCTGGTTCTGGATCTTCCTCTGGATTTATTAATGCTGTTTTTTTGTTTTTGTTGTTGCAGGAACTTTTGTTTGTGGTGTTTTTCCTGCTGTTTAGTGTGTGTGTGCGTGCATGTGTGTGCGTGCTCGTGCACGTGCGTGTGCACGGGATCAGCTCGGCGGGTATTTGGCAGACGACTGTTCAGTGTTTTGACAACAGAGACTTTCAGGAAGCAGTTTTCCTTGGACTCACAGATGCTCTTCTTTGCTGTTTCTGGAGTTTCCAACTCAGACAAACTCAGGATTTCTTCTTCTTTCTGTCCAATGTCTGCGGCTCCGTGTTACAGATCCACCTAAACTGTAGTTACTGTCAGTTTGACTGGTTTCTGATTCACTTTTAAAAGATGAATGGAGACAACAAAGCTGTTTGAATTAAGAGAATTACTTTATTGTACGTTTTTTGATGCGACTCCAGCAGTTCTGTGTTTTCTTCTTCAGAGGTTCTGGGAAGTCCACTCTGGGTCAGGTGAGGTTGTAAGTTTAAGTTAAGGTTAAGTTAAGGTTAAGGTTAAGTTAAGGTTAAGTTGAGGTTAAGTTGAGGTTAAGTTGAGGTTAAGGTTAAGTTAAGGTTAAGTTAAGGTTAAGTTAAGGTTAAGTTAAGGTTAAGTTAAGGTTAAGGTTAAGTTAAGGTTAAGTTAAGGTTAAGTTAAGGTTAAGTTGAGGTTAAGTTGAGGTTAAGTTGAGGTTAAGTTTAGGTTAAGTTAAGGTTAAGTTAAGGTTAAGTTAAGGTTAAGGTTAAGTTAAGGTTAGGTTAAGTTAAGGTTAAGGTTAAGTTAAGGTTAAGTTAAGGTTAAGTTAAGGTTAAGTTAAGGTTAAGTTAAGGTTCAACGTAAGGCAGCAGATCAGAGACCCAGAGGACACAGAGTTCCCTTCATGTGTGCAGATTATTATCAGCTCACGGCTGTAAAATACAGTAAAGATGCTCTAATGGAGCCTTGCCACACCTGGTTATGAAATGTTGACCCTATACGAGCCGTATTTCCCCGAGGGGGGGGGGGGAATCAGGCTTCTGAAAACATTCATGTTGAGCTCCTCTTTTATTTAATTGTTTAGAACTTTTTAAGCTTTTATTCCCTGTTTCTCTTATCTTTTCTTTGATGGAGTCGGTTTCCTGCACCTGTTCTGTCAGAACTTATTTATAAATAGTTATTATTATTAATGTCTCAGCATCTCTGGGTAAACGGCTTGACTTTTCCCCTCTCGTCCCGTCTCTAAATGGAAGTTTAAACATTCCAGCATTTGCTCCGAGCTTCTGATGAATATCTGATCCTTACTTATTTATGAGAATGCAGAAAACCTTCCATATTGTGTAAAAACTTCCCGTTCCTGGGAGCGTCTGAAGCCACCAAAATCACAGCCCTGGTATTTTGTTTTATTTTGACCAAAGTGTCTCACACATGTTCATTTCTGGGTTAGTTTTTTCCAGACAGCAGAGAAGAAGGAAGCTGGAGGCCGCTTACATAACAGGAATTCCCAGAATCAGTAACAGGAGCTCCAGCTCGCCATCATGTAACATCTGCTTACCCCTCCCATGATGCCGCAGGGCTGCACCTGCTGTACAGTTATGTAAGAGCTGCATCAGACACCTGGAGCACCTGCAACAATAACAGGAGTGATGTAATCAGAACCAGTGAACCCAGACGGTGTCCCTACAGAACCACTGATGGTGGGTTTCTTTCTGTGTTTCCTGTTCTGGAGAAGTTCTAAACTACAGGGAAGCATCATCTGGATCAGTGTGGTTCTGACCCACTCTGTGTTCCTCCAACTGCAGCTGCTGAACCCAAACGGTGTTTCTGTTGTGTGGGGACATGCCTGAACTGAGGCTGTGATTGGCTGAGCTGCTCAGACCCCCCCCCACATTCCTCTGTCTGAGGGGGCGGAGCCTCTGGGAGGAAACAAACCCGCTGAACCCGGCTTCCTGGCTGCCCTCCAACTCCGATCAGAGTTGATCCTCTGGCTCAGAGTTTTCTCTCCGCTGCTCCTGGATCAGCGCCGCCTGGGGCCCAAAAATAGACCCAGCCGTCAGAACAGAACCCAGAGGAGAGTCCACGGTCAGAACCTGCTGCCTGCTGCCGGGTCAGAACCTGCTGCTGGGTCAGAACCTGCTGCCGGGTCAGAACCTGCTGCCGGGTCAGAACCTGCTGCTGGGTCAGAACCTGCTGCCCGGTCAGAACCTGCTGCCGGGTCAGAACCTGCTGCCTGCTGCCGGGTCAGAACCTGCTGCCTGCTGCTGGGTCAGAACCTGCTGCCTGCTGCCGGGTCAGAGCTGCTGCCGGGTCAGAACCTGCTGCCTGCTGCCGGGTCAGAACCTGCTGCCTGCTGCTGGGTCAGAACCTGCTGCCTGCTGCTGGGTCAGATCTGCTGCCGGGTCAGAACCTGCTGCTGGGTCAGAACCTGCTGCCCGGTCAGAACCTGCTGCCGGGTCAGAACCTGCTGCCTGCTGCTGGGTCAGAACCTGCTGCCTGCTGCTGGGTCAGATCTGCTGCCGGGTCAGAGCTGCTGCCTGCTGCCGGGTCAGAACCTGCTGCCTGCTGCTGGGTCAGAACCTGCTGCCTGCTGCTGGGTCAGATCTGCTGCCGGGTCAGAACCTGCTGCTGGGTCAGAACCTGCTGCCCGGTCAGAACCTGCTGCCGGGTCAGAACCTGCTGCCTGCTGCCGGGTCAGAACCTGCTGCCTGCTGCTGGGTCAGAACCTGCTGCCTGCTGCCGGGTCAGAGCTGCTGCCGGGTCAGAACCTGCTGCCTGCTGCCGGGTCAGAACCTGCTGCCTGCTGCTGGGTCAGAACCTGCTGCCTGCTGCTGGGTCAGATCTGCTGCCGGGTCAGAACCTGCTGCTGGGTCAGAACCTGCTGCCCGGTCAGAACCTGCTGCCGGGTCAGAACCTGCTGCCTGCTGCTGGGTCAGAACCTGCTGCCTGCTGCTGGGTCAGATCTGCTGCCGGGTCAGAGCTGCTGCTGGGTCAGAACCTGCTGCCAGCTGCTGGGTCAGAACCTGCTGCTGAGGAGACCAACCAGAAGCTAAATGAATTAAAACATTTAAAAAACAGCTGAGTGTGGGAAATGTTAACGGTTCTGGGTCCAGTGTTGGTGAAACTGGTTCTTTTGGGTCCACAGAATCAGATGATGTCATCGAACAGAAACATGTTTCAGATCAAATTTATTTATTTTATAAACTTATTATAAACTTTATACTTTATTATGATTCATCATCAGATCTGTTTTTAATTAGTTAAATTATTAATTTTTACTTTTTGATCTTTTAATTTTCAAAACTTTTGTGTTTCTGATGTTTCTTCCTCATTGGACCAGAACCGGTCCAGTTTCTGCGTGCACTGACACGCACACACGGAGCAATCCGACCAGAACCGGTTCTGTCCGCTGGCACGAAAACAGAGTCCAGTTCAGACGGAACCCGGAGCGGGTCTCTGCGGTTCTGATGCGGTTCTGTTGGACTGTTTGATCATAATCACCAGGAAGAGGAAGCAGTGCGATGCGCGTGCGCGACACGTGTCTGACTCCATCTGATACCGGATCATTCATGTTTACAGGAGCTGCTGTTGTGTTGCAGGAAGTTTGTGTGGTGTCACGCACACGCACGCGCATCTGAGGCCACGGCGGGGCCTGTGATTGGTTGCCGTACCACGTGGTGGCAGTGATAGTAGCTCCTTATTTGGTCATGAGGACTGAGGAGCAGCGGGTTCACATCGGCTGCTTCTCAGAAACACAACAGTACACCGTGTTCTCCGCGCACACGTGTGCGCACGCGTGCACGCCCAGCTCTCACTGCTATTGTCTCTGTACACACACACAAATCTGTATGAGTAAAATACTCAGACTGTGCGTGTTTGTTGTGCACGCAGGACTGTGGCACCAGGTCCTTTGAGCTGATGGTTCTGTGTGACGTTGCAATGTGTCACCTGGACCCAGGTACAGAACCAGACCAGAGTCATCAGCTGTTTACAGGTTAAAGCACGCGCCTGATCAAACGTGCAGTCAGAAAAAAGCGCGCGCGGGTTCGGCCGTTAATTCAAGCAAAGCCGAGTTTATTTGTTCTGTTGGATCAGCAGTAGCCGCCGACATGTTATGTAATGTTCGTTTGGGCGGAGCAGTCCAACGGCGGGAGGGGGGGGGGCTGAGGTGGGACACCCAGAACCAGAACCAGAACCACCCGGACCTGAGGCGTAAAGGCGGATAAATGTATTAAACACAAAATGTTTGTGTGAAGTGATGAAAAGTGTCCGACATCCCGCTGCGCTGCACCGCAGTGACGCAGCGGAATGCCCCCCCCCCCCCCCCCCCGGCAGGATAATGGTACGGTCCACACCGCGTCATCCATTGTTTACAAATCAAACGGCTTGTTGGTTTGTGCCGAGCGGCGTGCTGAGAGCGAGGAGCGGCCCAGGCTTCATTCATCCCGGCCAACACGACACCGAACCGACCCGGAGCCGACCAGGAACCGACAGAATGCCGTGTCGGAAGGAGAACTACATCCTGCTGGAGCAGTCCGTCACCGTGGACCCGAAGGAGGTAGACGCGCTGGTCACCAAGATCGGCGAAGCGCTGCAGCTCCACAACAACAGCGGCGGCCATCAGAAGACGGTGTCCGTGTCCGTCTCCTGCCTGCACGGGCTCAGCGGCGGGGCCGTCAAAGCCGCGGCCGGCGGCAGCACCGCGGCTCCGGCGCAGAGGAGCTGCTGCATGCGGCTCCGGAGCCGGGGGCACAGGGGCAGCAGCAGGGCCAGCCCCTACCACATCCCCGGCTCAGGCAGCGAGCAGGACTGGGACCACATCAAGCCCTGGAACCGGAAGCGGATCAGCGTGGAGGAGGACGATCCCCACCGGCTGCTCCAGGAGCTGCTTCTGTCGGGGAACCTGATCAAAGAGGCCGTGAGGAGGCTGCAGTTCTCCCCGGACTGTGGAGACTTCCCCCGGGCGGTGGACAACGTGCCCTGCTCATAACAGAACCGGGTCCCCTCATAGTTTCACAACAGAACCGGGCCCCAGGACGAACTGACTTTGCTCAGACTGTCTGAACTGAAACGGACCGGGAGTTCTGGTTCTGATTTGACCCGTTTTCATCGACGTTTCGTCGTGTTTGGGACGCTAACGGTTAGCCGAGCTAGGCTAATCAGCGTGTTTATGTTTGAATGCGCGTGTCGGACGTGCGGGAGGGTGGGGGTGGGGGGGTCACAGCGTTCAGCTGCCGCCATGTTCGGTGTGGACACGTTGATCCGGAACACTGACCCGGAGCAGCTGGCTGAGCGGACAGCGTCATTAACTCTTTGTTTATTTGTTTACGGGGGTGACGTCACTATGGTGCTTTCAAATGTTTGAAATTCCAGGGGGAATTTCCGTTGTTTTTTTATTTGTTTGTGTAAAGAATGATCTCGTGACTGCTTCGTACCGAAGCGTCTGACGGTTCCTGAGTGTTCAGGCTTTCTGTTGTCTTAATAAACACTTTTGTTTTTCCAGCCGTGCACGTGTCTGTGTGTGTTTGTCCCCGCTTCCTCCTCTGCGTGCGCGTGCATGTGAGCGTGGTGCTGAAGGACACGCGCTCATTATCAGCCTATAAATACTTCCTCAGTATGTCACAGAAGCAGGAAAACATGTTTTGGTGGCGGCGGCCCCCCCCACAGGAGGCCGAACCGCCCCCAGCCCGCTGCGGGTTCTGTTGGGCCGGAGCGGACCGGACCGGAGCTCTCACACCGGTCAACAGAACCCCTCAAACTGAAATATGTCATAACTTGCAGTGGAGTTCTTGTTAGGCAGCACAGAACCAGCATATTCCGTTCAATAAAGCTCAGAAACTACAGATCCAACATGAATCAAATCATTTTCTGTCTCAGACTGTTTGGACCGGACCGGCTCCGTGTAACAAGTATGTTTGGACCGGACCGGCTCCGTGTAACAAGTATGTTTGTCCACGTGCTCAACCAGCGCGGCTGTGGGACTGTGATGTCATCACACCGCCGTGGATGTAAGAACACGTGACTCGTGTAAAGCTGCTGAAGGCCGTCTTGTTTTTACTGAGAGCACGTGGAGATAAACGGATGGGGAGTGGATCTGAGAACCACAGCGCCGCCCAGCGGGCAGCGGAGCGAACAGCAGGTTCTTATTTGTTCTGTGTTCAGCTTCTTTTTACAGCTTTCACACCTCAGACAGACGAGACATGTCCTGAACTGGAGCTGTCTGAATAAACTCAACTGAGTTCTGATGAATTCGCACCAAATAACAGGACAGAACAGCAAAAAGCTGTCGTTCCTCCAAACAAAGCTGAAGGGTCGAACTGAGCATGTGCAGCGAGTTCATCTCTTCTTTAATCTGAAGTTACTCACTGAGTTACTGGGGTGGTAAGTTCCCAGCTGCCTTTGAATGCATCGTGGGTTCATTTCAGAGGTCCAGCAGCTCAGTAGCTGCGGGTCAAACAGAACCGCTGACTGGACTGGCCCTGATCCACAGGACTGACACTCACCTTCAAACCGAAACTTGGATCTGATCCATAAAACAAATCAGACTGGTTCGACTGGATCTGGGGGAGAGGGGTCGGCCTCGTATCCCAGAATGCATTGCTGCGTTTTCTCTCAGGAGGTAATGTAAACAGAACCAGAACTCTGCTGCCTGCTTTACTGAGAACACCGAGGCGGAGCAACCTGTTGGCTGAGTTTAGCTTCGACATGTCCCAGATACAGAATAACGGCGACCTCTGACCTGCACTCACCAGCCGAGCCGATGACCCTGATTAAATATAAACTGAGAACCTGTTAAAACCAGTTTTCTGTCTCTGAGTTTCAGTGGAGTAAAAATAAACTGGACTTTAGGTTCTGCTTCAGTGAAAACATCATCCAGGAAGGCTGGTCAGAGTCTGAACTGAACCAGTTCCTTTTTTCTTTCATTTTATCATTAATTATCATATGTTCTGTTTGTTTTTGTCTCAGTTAATCTGTAACTTTGTGTTTTGTTGCTGCCTCCTTAAATCAGGTCCCTGAGACCCTGGTCTCAATGAGACTTTACCTGGATTTACCTGGATTTTACCTGGATTTACCTGGATTTATTTGTATTTTACCTGGATTTATTTGTATTTTACCTGGATTTATTTGTATTTTACCTGTATTTATTTGTATTTTACCTGGATTTTACCTGTATTTTACCTGTATTTATTTGTATTTTACCTGGATTTTACCTGGATTTATTTGTATTTTACCTGTATTAATAAAGGTTAATAACAAAATCCTCAAGTTCTGTTCACAGCTTCTTTAACCGCCTTGAAGGACCCTTTAAACACAGCCTTGTGATGTCAGAGCCCTGCAGCTGAGCCGTCCAATCAGAGGAGACGAGTCACGGAGGTGATGATGAAGCTGCTGCAGAGGAGTCATGGCCCGGTCCAACAGTCCCTTCAGAACCTTTGGGGAACCCTTCTCTTAGAGCTGAATCAGGTGGGAACAGAACCTCAGGTGTGTTTTATTGAGTCATTGAACCCAGACGGACTCTGGACCCTTTGTCCAAATTTCTGGTTTTGATAAAACATTTACAAACATATTTTGTATTTAAATGTGGTTCAATGAGCTTTTGTTGAAGTTTTGTCTCTAAAAACAGATGAAACTTGAGGCATAGACAGTTTAATTTGGGCTTTGTTGGTGTTTTTTATTGTTTGATTCTGTTTTATTCAGCAAATCACCGCCTCTGTCCTGCAGCTCACACCAGGTGTGTGTCCAGGTGTGTGTGTCCAGGTGTGTGTCCAGGTGTGTGTGTCCAGGTGTGTGTGTCCAGGTGTGGACCTGCCATGTAATGACAGTGTTTGTCCTCTGGGGGGCAGCAGAACACCAGGTGTGTGTCCAGGTGTGGACCTGCCGTGTAATGACAGTGTTTGTCCTCTGGGGGGCAGCAGAACACCAGGTGTGTGTCCAGGTGTGGACCTGCCGTGTAATGACAGTGTTTGTCCTCTGGGGGGCAGCAGAACACCAGGTGTGTGTCCAGGTGTGGACCTGCCATGTAATGACAGTGTTTGTCCTCTGGGGGGCAGCAGGACACCAGGTGTGTGTCCAGGTGTGTGTGTCCAGGTGTGGACCTGCCGTGTAATGACAGTGTTTGTCCTCTGGGGGGCAGCAGAACACCGCGAAGCTCCTTCAGGTCTCATTTTTCTGGAGCTGCCAGTTGAAATAAAACAGACACAGAGTCAGCGTTCAGAGAAGAAGAAGTGATCATCAATCAGTCACGTGACTCTGATGAACTGATGATCAATAGTTGGGTCTCACAGAGGTTCAGTTACAGGTGGACTGATCTGTGTCTGACTGTTGGAAAGAAACATGACAAAGAAAAGCTCTGACGTTCATCCCAGCTCCTCTGAATTATGATCTGAGAAACCTGAGCCGCTCTGGGAACTCTTATTGATTTCTGATGTCATTAAACGGCAGATCAGAGGGAAACTGAGACTTCCTGCCAAACAGAAGACAGGAACATCCTGAGGAAGGAGGGTTAGTGTGAACATTCCCATGAATCTCTTACAGGTTTATTCGTGACTCACCAACAGAGTCCTGGCTGCAGAGGCTCGTGTTCCTCCTCCTTCTTCACGGTGAAAACAGATCTGAGAGGATGAATTCACATCCTGTTTATCCTCTGATACCAAATTAAACCGAGAGCCTTTCTGTGCAGTAAATGCCTCCTTCGGTCTCTTCCAGCTTCGCTGTGGAAAACAGCTGGAACACAGCTGGAAAACATCCCGACCAGGAGTCTGCAGCCAGGATCTGTCTGATTAAAGTCCAGCAAAGTCCTGCTGGGATGAACCGATCAGGAGATTTCACACTGATTTCAGATTGAATTCATGTTCCAAACATGTTGAGTTTTTAGCTGTTATCTCACCTGGGTTAGGGTTAGGGGTTATATACCCTGTTTTACAATTATATTCCTGAGCTTTAATTGCACTCAGATACCATAGAAATCATGTGTGATCGTGTATGGATCTTATTCTGCATTAGTTCTAATCATGTGATGATGAACAAAGGGAGATGCTTCCGGAGTTTAACTGAGATCAAACTCCAGCACAATGCCTGATTCAAACTAGTTTGTAGATGTATCTCTTAGAATGATTATCGTCCAGGTCTCACACTCTGAAGTTGCAGATGTGTCTCTAAATGTTAGACAGACGCTCCGAAATGTCTATGAAACCCTTTGTTTTGTAAAGCTCTTCCTCTTTTCTTATCTCTGAATAAAACCAGGCTGCTGCAGGGAGGGAGTCAGGGATTGTTGTTGGTTGCTTAGACACACAAACCTGTGGCTGAACCTTTTGCAAAAGCTGAACTTTATATTGATCTCTTGTGTGGTTCTTTCTGTTTAAGGTGGGTTAATAAGAACGAAAACCCTATCAAAACCTGCTCTGGATTATTATCAGCCTATTTGAATGAATATTAGTACCTTCCCTTCTTTCGTTTCTAACAAAGTGCTTTTAATGAGCTGCTCACACTGGAAAGGAGATAAAAGCAGAAAGATTTCTAATCAGACTGAAATACAGCCATGAATGTACAAATGAGGGGATCATAAATATCATATCATATCATAAAGGGCTGCACAGATGGTTAACTTAATGTAAACCAGATGTAAACCTGGTGTAAACCAGATGTAAACCAACTGTAAACCAGCTGTAAACCAGCTGTAAACCGGATGTAAACCAGCTGTAAACCGGATGTAAACCAGATGTAAACCAGATGTAAACCAGCTGTAAACCAGATGTAAACCAGCTGTAAACCAGATGTAAACCGGATGTAAACCAGCTGTAAACCAGATGTAAACCAGATGTAAACCAGATGTAAACCAGATGTAAACCAGATGTAAACCGGATGTAAACCAGATGTAAACCTGGTGTAAACCAGATGTAAACCAGATGTAAACCAGCTGTAAACCGGATGTAAACCAGATGTAAACCAGATGTAAACCAGATGTAAACCTGGTGTAAACCTGGTGTAAACCTGATGTAAACCAGATGTAAACCAGCTGTAAACCAGCTGTAAACCAGATGTAAACCTGGTGTAAACCAGATGTAAACCAGATGTAAACCAGATGTAAACCAGATGTAAACCGGATGTAAACCAGGTGTAAACCAGATGTAAACCAGATGTAAACCAGCTGTAAACCGGATGTAAACCAGCTGTAAACCAGATGTAAACCAGATGTAAACCAGATGTAAACCAGATGTAAACCGGATGTAAACCAGATGTAAACCTGGTGTAAACCAGATGTAAACCAGATGTAAAACCGATGTAAACCAGATGTAAAACTGATGTAAACCTGATGTAAAACCGATGTCCCGCTCTCGCTGTGCTAACGCTACATTATCGGCATGTTTCTGATAAAGATGGAGGTCTCCAGGTACAACTGTTTAATGAGGTTAATATATCCAAAATGTTTAAACGCAGTAATTAACGCAGAAACGACCACATTCTGTCTCAAACATCTCAATAAGGCCTCAGAAAATGTAGTTAAATTGTTAAAACAGGCAGAATATGTCTCCTTTAAAGTTACCTGCTCATGGTTCCGGTTTGTGCTGATTTCTGTCATGTTGGACTGATCCAGATGAAACATACTGTTGTTCTGCAGCCGACTCCTCCTCTTCATCACCGGGAAACAGTGAAATCCGGTTTGGTTCTGCTCCATCGGAACGGAGGCAGTAAAACAGCTCTGAGGTAAACTGTTGTGACAACCAGACGGCGTCTGAGACGCATCATCCGGGCTTCAGCTCTGAACAAACTGCGGCTGTGTTTACAGAACCAGACACACTGCGTCACAGCAGAGTCCAGAACCAGGCTGAGAGTTCTGCAGCGGTCTGTGGAGGCCGATGGCTCAGCTGTCTGACCCACAGAACTTCAGGGGTGTTAAACTCTGACTGTGATAAATTCACTCTTTATTTTATCCTTTTCTATTCAAGCAGGTGTTTCTACCAGGAAGAAAAACCAGAAGAAGAAGATCTGCTGCGAGGAGACAGGGTTCTGACGGTGGTTCTGACGGTGGTTCTGACGGTTCTGACGGTGGTTCTGACGGTGGTTCTGATGGTGGTTCTGCTTCAGGAGGTTTTTGCATCACACCTGAATGACTGCTGAGTTTTAACGGGACGCTTCTTTGTCTCTGAGGGTTTTATTGTCCTCCAGAGGAAGAAAACTCTTCAGTTAAATTCTGTTCAGCTGCTGTGAGCAGGAGGTGACCTCTGACCTCCTGACTGGCTGCAACGCCGTTTCCTCTGAAAGCGCCGCTCTCTGGATGCAAATGTGCTGTTCCAGTTTCCGTGTTGCTGTGCCGAAGGCATCGAACGCAGAATCCAGGTCAGCGATGAAGGCAGCCAGACAGGAAGTCATCCGATGCTGCAGAAGAAGAAGAGAGGAGGCTGATTTAAACACGGAAAACAGGGCTGACGTGTTCGATTTGAAATCAACACAAACCCCCGGATGTGCCCGAGTTTGAGGCTGTGAAAGTGACCTTCTTACTCCAGGGTTTGTTCTGAACCTGTCACACGGGTTTGGACCCAAAGAGCAGACTGGAAAGCAGGGTGAAAGTTAATTAGTTTTATTTACAGAAGAACGTAATGAAACCACTTTTTCTCCCTTTTACAGATCAACAGTCAGTAAACCGGGTGGAGCTGAGTGCTGCAGCCGTTCTGCTCATATTTCTGAACCAGCCAGAGAGAAACCTTAATATCAGTTAAACTGAGTATGAGAGAGCAGCAGCGTCCCTTTGGCAGCTCTGAGGTCAGCGCCGTGTCTCTCTGACATTTCCAAACAGCGCTCTGACCTCAGGACAGATTTGCTGCTGCATGACTGAGTGGAAACAGGAAGTGAAAAGGAGGCCAAAGAGCCACGAACAGCCTGCAGCTGCATGTGAGCTCTCTGCTCACAGAGCATGCCGCGTCCAGCTGCCGCGTCCAGCTGCCGCTTCCAGCTGCCGCGTCTAGCTGCCGCTTCCAGCTGCCGCGTCCAGCTGCCGCGTCTAGCTGCCGCTTCCAGCTGCCGCTTCCAGCTGCCGCGTCCAGCTGCCGCTTCCAGCTGCCGCGTCCAGCTGCCGCTTCCAGCTGCCGCGTCCAGCTGCCGCGTCCAGCTGCCGCTTCCAGCTGCCGCGTCCAGCTGCGTCCAACAGTTTGAACAGGGTGGAGCCAATAAAATGAGACCCAGGCCGGCTGAATTTACTGCAAGATCCAAATGTTAAGAAACACTGTGAGTGTACAGAAATCCTTCATCGCCTTCACATCATCGCTAATAAACAACATTTGTAAAGCTATGAATAAAAAAGTTAAAACTGTAGATCCAGATAGCTTTTGGCACTAAAATATACTGAAGTCTTGGTCATCCAGGACCATCCTGTCAGCCGGGGGAAGGGACACAGAAGGTATAATTAGGTCTTTATTAACACATCTATTATTAACATATTAGCTCATTAGAAATATAACATGAAACTCACTGTAAATTATGGGGAAAACCGGGTCTAAACCGGTCCAAATGTAAAAGTCTGACTGTATTAAGCAGACGTCAGTAACCACTAACTGCCCCTTAAACATGTTGGATTATTTCATCCAGCTTGGTCTTAATAAGGATCTGAGAAGCAAGATGAACATTAAACTCTGGTGTGGGACAGAAGGGAAGACATCGTTGGAAAGGTCTTCACTCAGGGAGTAACGTGTGTCAGAATGGAAACTGTGGGCAGCTCCTGCTCCTCAGAGGTGACCTTTGAACCTTGAACCTGAGACACTTTGAAGGCTTACAGAGCAGCAACTAAATGGGCTTCAGACCAGATTTAAACAGTTTTGGAGCTCTGGACCTATACTACCATCACCTGAGGGACACCTGTAGGGGGCGCCACTAAGTAGGGTCAAAACCCAGAAAAATTTGATTTTATCCCTTTAACTAAAAGCAAGATCAAATCTGACCAAACAGATGTGCTTCAACCCCAAAACCTGTAATAAGTCTGAAAGTTTCCAGGCTTCCAGGTTCCACATATTAGAGGAAACACATTAGAACTACAAAACATGTGGCGCTGCCCGCCGCTGTGTACGTTAACTTACAGCTAAGTGCTAACTTACTGCTAACTGCTAACTTACTGCTAACTGCTAACTTACTGCTAAGTGCTAACTTACTGCTAACTGCTAACTTACAGCTAAGTGCTAACTTACTGCTAAGTGCTAACTTACAGCTAACTGCTAACTCACAGCTAACTGCTAACTTACTGCTAACTCACAGCTAACTGCTAACTCACAGCTAACTGCTAACTTACAGATAACTGCTAACTCACAGCTAACTGCTAACTCACAGCAACAAAATGAGCTACAGACCAGATGTAAACAGTTATTTTTTTATTTTGAAGGAACTTGTTCCCGATGTTACTTCCTTTTTGATGATGACCCTCAGTACATTCGGTTCCTGGTTCCTGTCAGATACTCACCGTTCTTCTCATTTCATTTTCCAGTCTTTACTTTGTTAATTTATGGTTTTTTGCACTTTTTGTTGTTTTAATGAAATATTCCTGTTTTTGGGTCCTCTACAACAATCCACCACAACAGTTTTTTTGTTGCAAATGTGAATCAAACTAAGTGCATCTTGAACTGTCATTAAATGCCTGATAATCACATTTAGGGATGACACACCGGTCCTCTCCTCACTCTCGCTGTGCTAACGTTACATTATCGGCATGTTTCTGATAAAGATGGAGGTCTCCAGGTACAACTGTTTAATGAGGTTAATATATCCAAAATGTTTAAACGCAGTAATTAACGGTTCACATGCATTACTACGAGTTACGCTGAGCACATCTCCAGCTTGGTCCATTACTGCTGATGAGAAAGCTTCGTTTGCTAGCATCTGCTGCTAACTTACAGCTAACTGCTAACTTACAGCTAACTGCTAACTTATAGCTAACTGCTAATTTACAGCTAACTGCTAACTTACAGCTAACTGCTAACTTATAGCTAACTGCTAATTTACAGCTAACTGCTAACTTACAGCTAACTGCTAACTTATAGCTAACTGCTAATTTACAGCTACCTGCTAACCTACAGCTAACTGCTAACCTATCTATATGTAGAGCGGGAGTGTTTCTGGTTCATTGTGTCTGGAAAGAAAATAAATTAAATATATTTAAATTAATACAAATGAAGCTGAAAACTCAGATCAACACAAACTTTGAATGCAGTTTGAAATTAAAGCAGATTTATTTCACATTCTATACAATAATTTTTACATTTATTTGAACATTTCTCATAATATAAATACATATAAATACCATAAATGGTGTATTAATTTCAGTAAATCTGAATTCTGTTGCTCATCATCTATCAGTCAGAGCAGAGTTGTGTTTTCACCCTGAACTGAGGAAGCAGCTCTTCTTCATGTGTTTATTTCCAGGCAGAACCGCCTCAGTGGGTCGGTCTGGGTGTGAAGCAGCTCTTCTTCATGTGTTTTTATTCATTCAGCCCAAAGCTTCCTGTGAACAGGAGACTGTGGTCAGATCATTCGTGGTGTTTCCCTGCTTCTCGGCTCAGTGAACAGCCACAAAACTCCTGTTTGAGACGTTAAAACCATCTAAATCTGCCTCTTCCTGATCAGTCCGACTGCGTTTCTCTGGGATTTAATAAAGACGTTTTTACTTTGGCAAAAACACCTAAAGATATAATAGAATTATGGTTATAAATGAGATTTTTTCCAGATGACAATAAAAAGGAATAAAATGATTAAATCAGAAATAAAACCATAGATCAGAGTTCTGTTGAGCAGCTCCTCTTTAACTGGGATTAGAAGCCGGATCACATGACTCCAGCCTGGTTTCAGACTGAGTTTATTGCTCACTTTAAGGTTTAAATGGACCGGCACCGGCCTTCCGTCCTGCTCCCTGTGGCCCCTGACTCTCTGTGGCCCCTGACCCTCCGTGGCCCCTGACTCCCTGTGGCCCCTGACTCTCTGTGGCCCCTGACTCTCTGTGGCCCCTGACTCCCTGTGGCCCCTGACTCTCCGTGGCCCCTGACCCTCTGTGGCCCCTGACTCCCTGTGGCCCCTGACTCTCCGTGGCCCCTGACTCTCCGTGGCCCCTGACTCTCTGTGGCCCCTGACTCCCTGTGGCCCCTGACTCTCCGTGGCCCCTGACTCCCTGTGGCCCCTGACCCTCCGTGGCCCCTGACTCTCTGTGGCCCCTGACTCCCTGTGGCCCCTGACTCTCCGTGGCCCCTGACCCTCTGTGGCCCCTGACTCCCTGTGGCCCCTGACTCTCCGTGGCCCCTGACTCTCTGTGGCCCCTGACTCCCTGTGGCCCCTGACTCTCCGTGGCCCCTGACTCCCTGTGGCCCCTGACCCTCCGTGGCCCCTGACTCCCTGTGGCCCCTGACTCTCCGTGGCCCCTGACTCCCTGTGGCCCCTGACTCTCTGTGGCCCCTGACTCTCTGTGGCCCCTGACTCCCTGTGGCCCCTGACCCTCCGTGGCCCCTGACTCCCTGTGGCCCCTGACTCTCTGTGGCCCCTGACTCTCTGTGGCCCCTGACTCCCTGTGGCCCCTGACTCTCCGTGGCCCCTGACTCTCCGTGGCCCCTGACTCTCTGTGGCCCCTGACTCCCTGTGGCCCCTGACCCTCCGTGGCCCCTGACTCTCTGTGGCCCCTGACTCTCTGTGGCCCCTGACTCCCTGTGGCCCCTGACCCTCCGTGGCCCCTGACTCTCCGTGGCCCCTGACTCTCCGTGGCCCCTGACTCTCCGTGGCCCCTGACTCTCTGTGGCCCCTGACCCTCCGTGGCCCCTGACCCTCCGTAGCCCCTGACTCTCCGTGGCCCCTGACTCTCTGTGGCCCCTGACCCTCCGTGGCCCCTGACTCTCCGTGGCCCCTGACCCTCCGTGGCCCCTGACTCTCCGTGGCCCCTGACTCTCCGTGGCCCCTGACTCTCCGTGGCCCCTGACCCTCCGTGGCCCCTGACCCTCCGTGGCCCCTGACTCTCCGTGGCCCCTGACTCTCTGTGGCCCCTGACCCTCCGTGGCCCCTGACTCTCCGTGGCCCCTGACCCTCCGTGGCCCCTGACTCTCCGTGGCCCCTGACCCTCCGTGGCCCCTGACCCTCCGTGGCCCCTGACTCTCCGTGGCCCCTGACTCTCCGTGGCCCCTGACTCCCTGTGGCCCCTGACCCTCCGTCTCTCATGTGTCCCTCAGAGTTGTTATTTTCCTGCAGGGTCAGAGGTCAGAGGTCAGCCAGCCTGGTTCTGGTTCTCCCACCACAGCTCGTCCCCCCGCTGCTGCGGGTGCCGCCCCCTGCAGCCGCAGCACGCCGCTCCCCCCCGGCCCGCGGGCCAGCCTCCTCAGCACCTCGCCCCCCGCAGCACGCCGCTCCCCCCCGACCCGCGGGCCAGCCTCCTCAGCACCTCGCCCCCCGCAGCACGCCGCTCCCCCCCGACCCGCGGGCCAGCCCCCGCAGCACCTCGCCGTGCTGCAGCGCCGCCTCCTTCATCTTCAGCGTGAGGTAGCAGGCGGAGAAGCGGTCGTTGATGATGGCGATGGGCAGCGCCAGGATCAGGACGCCCGACAGGATGCAGAGGAAGGCCAGCAGCTTCCCCGCCGCCGTGTCCGGCCGCACGTCCCCGTAGCCCACCGTGGTCATGGAGGTGGCGGCCCACCACCAGGCGGCGGGCACGCTGGTGAAGGTGGAGGCCGGGAGGTCGTGCTCCAGGGCGAAGGCCGCGGTGGCGAAGATGGAGATGCTGACGGCGAGGAAGAGGAGCAGGAGGCCGACTTCTTCGTAGCACTGAGCGATGGTCAGACCCAGAGACTTCAGTCCTGAACAGGGAACGGGTCAGAGGGTCAGAACCAGAACCAGACAGAACCAGACAGAACCAGAGCCAGAACCAGACAAAATCAGACAGAACCAGACAGAATCAGACAGAACCAGAACCAGACAGAACCAGAACCAGAGCCAGACAGAACCAGAACCAGACAGAACCAGAACCAGACAGAACCAGAAACAGACAGAACCAGAACCAGACAGAACCAGACAGAACCAAACAGAACCAGACAGAACCAGAACAAGACAGAACCAGAACCAGACAGAACCAGACAGAACCAGAACCAGACAGAACCAGAACCAGACAGAACCAGACAGAACCAGAACCAGAACCAGACGGAACCAGAGCCAGACAGAACCAGAGCCAGACAGAACCAGAACCAGACAGAACCAGACAGAACCAGAACCAGACAGAACCAGAACCAGACAGAACCAGACAGAACAAGAACCAGACAGAACCAGACAGAACCAGAGCCAGACAGAACCAGACAGAACCAGAACCAGACAGAACCAAACAGAACCAGAACCAGAAAGAACCAGACAGAACCAGAGCCAGACAGAACTAGAACCAGAGCCAGACAGAACCAGACAGAACCAGAGCCAGACAGAACCAGAACCAGACAGAACCAGACAGAACCAGAACCAGACAGAACCAGACAGAACCAGAACCAGACAGAACCAGAGCCAGACAGAACCAGAACCAGACAGAACCAGAACCAGACAGAACCAGACAGAAACAGAACCAGACAGAACCAGACAGAACCAGACAGAAACAGAACCAGACAGAAACAGAACCAGACAGAACCAAACAGAACCAGACAGAACCAGAACCAGACGGAACCAGACAGAACCAGAGCCAGACAGAACCAGACAGAACCAGAGCCAGACAGAACCAGAGCCAGACAGAACCAAACAGAAACAGAACCAGACAGAACCAGAACCAGACAGAACCAAACAGAACCAGAACCAGACAGAACCAGACAGAACCAGAGCCAGACAGAACTAGAACCAGAGCCAGACAGAACCAGACAGAACCAGAGCCAGACAGAACCAGAGCCAGACAGAACCAGAACCAGACAGAACCAGACAGAACCAGAACCAGACAGAACCAGAGCCAGACAGAACCAGAACCAGACAGAACCAGAACCAGACAGAACCAGACAGAAACAGAACCAGACAGAACCAGACAGAAACAGAACCAGACAGAAACAGAACCAGACAGAACCAAACAGAACCAGACAGAACCAGAACCAGACAGAACCAGACAGAACCAGAGCCAGACAGAACCAGACAGAACCAGAACCAGACAGAACCAGACAGAACCAGAGCCAGACAGAACCAGAACCAGACAGAACCAGACAGAACCAGAACCAGAGCCAGACAGAACCAGACGGAACCAGAGCCAGACAGAACCAGAACCAGACAGAACCAGACAGAACCAGAACCAGACAGAACCAGAACCAGACAGAACCAGACAGAACAAGAACCAGACAGAATCAGAGCCAGACAGAACCAGACAGAACCAGACAGAACCAGAACCAGACGGAACCAGACAGAACCAGAACCAGACAGAACCAGACGGAACCAGACAGAACCAGAACCAGACAGAACCAGAACCAGACAGAACCAGACAGAACCAGAGCCAGACAGAACCAGAACCAGACGGAACCAGAACCAGACAGAACCAGAGCAGGTCAGAACCAGACAGAACCAGAACCAGACAGAACCAGAGCCAGACAGAACCAGAACCAGACAGAACCAGAACCAGACGGAACCAGACAGAACCAGAACCAGACGGAACCAGAACCAGACGGAACCAGACAGAACCAGACAGAACCAGACAGAACCAGAGCCAGACAGAACTAGAACCAGACAGAACCAGAACCAGACAGATCCAGACAGAACCAGACAGAACCAGACAGAACCAGAACCAGACAGAACCAGAACCAGACAGAACCAGAGCAGGTCAGTATTTACCCGTGGAGTGTCGGCCCAGCTTCAGCATGCGCAGGGCCCTGAGGAGGCGGAGCACCTGCAGCACCCGGCCCACGTTCTCCAGCTCGCCGGATCCCCCGTGGACGCTCTCCACTGCCAGGGTCACATAGAACGGCAGGACGGCCAGCAGGTCGATCACGTTGGGGACGCTGCGACTGAAGCGGCACTTGTCTCGGACACACAGGAACCGCAGCGCCAGCTCGGCCGTGAACCACGCCACGCACACGTTCTCCAGGGCGTCGAACAGCTGCGGCGCGCCCAGCCCGCCGTCTCCAGAGTCCTCCCCCAGGTGCAGAGAGAGGAGCACCATGTTGATGACAGACAGCACCACGAAGAGGATGGAGAGCGAGCCGAAGGTGCGAGCGGCGCGGGATGATTCCGGCTTCTCCAGGAGGTCCCACAGGCGCCTCCGGAGCGCCGGGCAGGCGGCCCCCACAAAGTCCTCGTCTCCGGCGTCGGCCTCGAGCTCTCGCTGCACCTGCAGCGCCTCTTTCTGCTGCCTGCGGCGGTGATGGCGCCCGCGGCAGCAGGAGTCGATGCGAAGCTCATCGATCCCCCAGTACTGGATCTCCTGCAGGAAGGAGATCTCACACAGATCCTCCATGACGTGCAGCTGCCCCGTCCAGTAGAAGTTCATCACGTATCTGTCAGCAAGAGCAAGTTCAGAGTGACGGGGGGGGGGGGCAACAGATGCTCTGCTGTGGGAGAAGGAATCTGATCTAAAATAAGCTAACAAAAAGCTAACAAAAAGCTAACAATAAGCTAACAATAAGCTAACAAAAAGCTAACAATAAGCTAACAAAAAGCTAACAATAAGCTAACAATAAGCTAACAAAAAGCTAACAATAAGCTAACAAAAAGCTAACAATAAGCTAACAATAAGCTAACAATAAGCTAACAAAAAGCTAACAATAAGCTAACAATAAGCTAACAATAAGCTAACAAAAAGCTAACAATAAGCTAACAATAAGCTAACAATAAGCTAACAAAAAGCTAACAATAAGCTAACAATAAGCTCCATAGAAGGAACCCAGGAGTCCGACTCTGTCAGAGGGGACAGAGCAGAGATAGGGTGCAGGCATAGAAGGAAGTGCAGAAAGATAAAGGTCAGAGATAGAGGGGGGAGGGAAGTACAAGGTAAGTGCTGGGATAGGAGATGCTCTCTAAGAGCTGGGTTTTCAGGAGCTTCTTGAAGATAGACAGGGACGCCCCTGTTCTGGTAGCGCTCGGTAGGTCATTCCACCATCGTGGGACGACACATGAACAGAGTTTGGATTGTCTTAGGCGTGGTGTAGGAGCTGCTAGACGACAATCCTGGGACCAACGGAGGGACCCAGTTGGGACAGAAGCCTTTGCAAGAGCATTCGAGTAGATGGAGCCGTTCCATTAAGCTCTTTGTAGCTAACATCAGGGACTTGGACCTGATGCTAAGGGTAGAGAAGTTTAAAGTGACCCTGAGGGGGGCAACAGATGCTCTGCTGTGGGAGAAGGAATCTGATCTAAAATCCTTCTCAGGACTCAGGAACTCCTCCTGATCGCATCCAACATAAGAACAGCTGCTATCAACGAGCTTCTTTATCACGTCGGGGGGGTTGAGCTTTGGAAGACGTGCACCTCACTGTGTTCATGTTTCATCAGAGGAGCCTCAGATTAGGAGGGTCTGCGTCTCACTGATGATATAAAACCTGAATTTAGTCATTTTGGATTCTGTCAGAAGGAGAATCTCAGCCTTCATATTCCACCTCCTGAGTTATGTCATCATTTCTCTGAAGATGAGCAGCATCAAATATTTACACCATGATCTGGGCCTCACTGAGCCTCCCTCAGCGTCTGATGCTCTGCAGCAGCGCTGCTTCCAGGCCTGGCAGCTGCTATTCCATCGAAAACACGCTGCTACAGCAGTAAAAGCTGAGTGATCTCTGCTGGCCTCACATGTAAAACTGAAGCAGCTTTAATGAGGATCAGCGGCTTTTTCAGCATCTGGAGGACAGTTCTTTTTGAGAGTGAGAGGAGGAGTGAGAGGATCTATCTACGCTCCGATCTATCTACGCCCCGATCTATCTACGCTCCGATCTATCTACGCTCCGATCTATCTACGCTCCGATCTATCTACGCTCCGATCTATCTACGCTCTGATCTATCTACGCTCCGATCTATCTACGCTCCGATCTATCTACGCTCTGATCTATCTACGCTCCGATCTATCTACGCTCTGATCTATCTACGCTCTGATCTATCTACGCTCCGATCTATCTACGCTCCGATCTATCTACGCTCTGATCTATCTACGCTCCGATCTATCTACGCTCCGATCTATCTACACTCCGATCTATCTACGCTCTGATCTATCTACGCTCCGATCTATCTACACTCCGATCTATCTACGCTCTGATCTATCTACGCTCTGATCGCTCCGATCTATCTACGCTCCGATCTATCTACGCTCTGATCGCTCCGATCTATCTACGCTCCGATCTATCTACGCTCTGATCTATCTACGCTCCGATCTATCTACGCTCCGATCTATCTACGCTCTGATCTATCTACGCCCCGATCTATCTACGCCCCGATCTATCTACGCTCCGATCTATCTACGCTCCGATCTATCTACGCTCTGATCGCTCCGATCTATCTACGCTCTGATCTATCTACGCTCTGATCGCTCCGATCTATCTACGCTCCGATCTATCTACGCTCTGATCGCTCCGATCTATCTACGCTCCGATCTATCTACGCTCTGATCTATCTACGCTCCGATCTATCTACGCTCCGATCTATCTACGCTCTGATCTATCTACGCCCCGATCTATCTACGCCCCGATCTATCTACGCTCCGATCTATCTACGCTCTGATCTATCTACGCTCTGATCGCTCCGATCTATCTACGCTCCGATCTATCTACGCTCTGATCGCTCCGATCTATCTACGCTCCGATCTATCTACGCTCCGATCTATCTACGCTCCGATCTATCTACGCTCTGATCTATCTACGCCCCGATCTATCTACGCCCCGATCTATCTACGCTCCGATCTATCTACACTCCGATCTATCTACGCTCCGATCTATCTACGCTCCGATCTATCTACGCTCTGATCTATCTACGCTCTGATCGCTCCGATCTATCTACGCTCCGATCTATCTACGCTCTGATCGCTCCGATCTATCTACGCTCCGATCTATCTACGCTCTGATCTATCTACGCTCCGATCTATCTACGCTCCGATCTATCTACGCTCTGATCTATCTACGCCCCGATCTATCTACGCCCCGATCTATCTACGCTCCGATCTATCTACGCTCTGATCTATCTACGCTCTGATCGCTCCGATCTATCTACGCTCCGATCTATCTACGCTCTGATCGCTCCGATCTATCTACGCTCCGATCTATCTACGCTCCGATCTATCTACGCTCCGATCTATCTACGCTCTGATCTATCTACGCCCCGATCTATCTACGCCCCGATCTATCTACGCTCCGATCTATCTACGCTCCGATCTATCTACGCTCCGATCTATCTACGCTCCGATCTATCTACACTCCGATCTATCTACGCTCTGATCTATCTACGCTCTGATCGCTCCGATCTATCTACGCTCCGATCTATCTACACTCCGATCTATCTACGCTCCGATCTATCTACGCTCCGATCTATCTACACTCCGATCTATCTACGCTCTGATCTATCTACGCTCTGATCGCTCCGATCTATCTACGCTCCGATCTATCTACGCTCTGATCGCTCCGATCTATCTACGCTCCTATCTATCTACGCTCTGATCTATCTACGCTCCGATCTATCTACGCTCCGATCTATCTACGCTCTGATCTATCTACGCCCCGATCTATCTACGCTCCGATCTATCTACGCTCCGATCTATCTACGCTCCGATCTATCTACGCTCCGATCTATCTACGCCCCGATCTATCTACGCCCCGATCTATCTACGCTCCGATCTATCTACGCTCCGATCTATCTACGCTCCGATCTATCTACGCTCCGATCTATCTACGCCCCGATCTATCTACGCCCCGATCTATCTACTCTCCGATCTATCTACGCTCCGATCTATCTACGCCCCGATCTATCTACGCTCCGATCTATCTACGCTCCGATCTATCTACGCTCCGATCTATCTACGCCCCGATCTATCTACGCTCCGATCTATCTACGCTCCGATCTATCTACGCCCCGATCTATCTACGCTCCGATCTATCTACGCCCCGATCTATCTACGCTCCGATCTATCTACGCTCCGATCTATCTACGCCCCGATCTATCTACGCTCCGATCTATCTACGCCCCGATCTATCTACGCTCCGATCTATCTACGCTCCGATCTATCTACGCTCCGATCTATCTACGCCCCGATCTATCTACGCCCCGATCTATCTACGCTCCGATCTATCTACGCTCCGATCTATCTACGCTCCGATCTATCTACGCTCCGATCTATCTATGCTCCGATCTATCTAAGCCCCGATCTATCTATCTACGCTCCGATCTATCTACGCTCCGATCTATCTACGCTCTGATCGCTCCGATCTATCTACGCTCCGATCTATCTACGCTCTGATCGCTCCGATCTATCTACGCTCCGATCTATCTACGCTCCGATCTATCTACGCTCCGATCTATCTACGCTCCGATCTATCTACGCTCTGATCTATCTACGCCCCGATTTATCTACGCTCTGATCTATCTACGCTCTGATCTATCTACGCTCCGATCTAGCTACGCCCCGATCTATCTACGCTCTGATCTATCTACGCCCCGATCTATCTACGCCCCGATCTATCTACGCTCCGATCTATCTACGCTCTGATCTATCTACGCTCCGATCTATCTACGCTCCGATCTATCTACGCTCCGATCTATCTACGCTCCGATCTATCTACGCTCCGATCTATCTACGCCCCGATCTATCTACGCCCCGATCTATCTACGCCCGATCTATCTACGCTCCGATCTATCTACGCTCCGATCTATCTACGCCCCGATCTATCTACGCCCCGATCTATCTACGCTCCGATCTATCTACGCTCCGATCTATCTACGCCCCGATCTATCTACGCTCTGATCTATCTACGCTCTGATCTATCTACGCTCTGATCTATCTACGCTCTGATCTATCTACGCCCCGATCTATCTACGCTCTGATCTATCTACGCTCCGATCTATCTACGCTCCGATCTATCTACGCCCCGATCTATCTACGCTCTGATCTATCTACGCTCCGATCTATCTACGCTCTGATCTATCTACGCTCCGATCTATCTACGCCCCGATCTATCTACGCTCTGATCTATCTACGCCCCGATCTATCTACGCTCTGATCTATCTACCCTCCGATCTATCTACGCTCTGATCTATCTTTGCTCTGATCGCTCTGATCTATCTACGCTCCGATCTATCTACGCTCCGATCTATCTACGCTCCGATCTATCTACGCTCCGATCTATCTACGCTCCGATCTATCTACGCTCCGATCTATCTACGCCCCGATCTATCTACGCCCCGATCTATCTACGCTCCGATCTATCTACGCTCCGATCTATCTACGCCCCGATCTATCTACGCTCCGATCTATCTACGCCCCGATCTATCTACGCTCCGATCTATCTACGCTCCGATCTATCTACGCCCCGATCTATCTACGCTCCGATCTATCTACGCCCCGATCTATCTACGCTCCGATCTATCTACGCTCCGATCTATCTACGCTCCGATCTATCTACGCCCCGATCTATCTACGCCCCGATCTATCTACGCTCCGATCTATCTACGCTCCGATCTATCTACGCTCCGATCTATCTATGCTCCGATCTATCTAAGCCCCGATCTATCTATCTACGCTCCGATCTATCTACGCTCCGATCTATCTACGCTCTGATCGCTCCGATCTATCTACGCTCCGATCTATCTACGCTCTGATCGCTCCGATCTATCTACGCTCCGATCTATCTACGCTCCGATCTATCTACGCTCCGATCTATCTACGCTCCGATCTATCTACGCTCTGATCTATCTACGCCCCGATTTATCTACGCTCTGATCTATCTACGCTCTGATCTATCTACGCTCCGATCTAGCTACGCCCCGATCTATCTACGCTCTGATCTATCTACGCCCCGATCTATCTACGCCCCGATCTATCTACGCTCCGATCTATCTACGCTCTGATCTATCTACGCTCCGATCTATCTACGCTCCGATCTATCTACGCTCCGATCTATCTACGCTCCGATCTATCTACGCTCCGATCTATCTACGCCCCGATCTATCTACGCCCCGATCTATCTACGCCCGATCTATCTACGCTCCGATCTATCTACGCTCCGATCTATCTACGCCCCGATCTATCTACGCCCCGATCTATCTACGCTCCGATCTATCTACGCTCCGATCTATCTACGCCCCGATCTATCTACGCTCTGATCTATCTACGCTCTGATCTATCTACGCTCTGATCTATCTACGCTCTGATCTATCTACGCCCCGATCTATCTACGCTCTGATCTATCTACGCTCCGATCTATCTACGCTCCGATCTATCTACGCCCCGATCTATCTACGCTCTGATCTATCTACGCTCCGATCTATCTACGCTCTGATCTATCTACGCTCCGATCTATCTACGCCCCGATCTATCTACGCTCTGATCTATCTACGCCCCGATCTATCTACGCTCTGATCTATCTACCCTCCGATCTATCTACGCTCTGATCTATCTTTGCTCTGATCGCTCTGATCTATCTACGCTCCGATCTATCTACGCTCCGATCTATCTACGCTCCGATCTATCTACGCTCCGATCTATCTACGCCCCGATCTATCTACGCCCCGATCTATCTACGCTCCGATCTATCTACGCCCCGATCTATCTACGCTCCGATCTATCTACGCTCCGATCTATCTACGCTCCGATCTATCTACGCTCCGATCTATCTACGCTCCGATCTATCTATGCTCCGATCTATCTAAGCCCCGATCTATCTACGCTCTGATCTATCTACGCTCCGATCTATCTACGCTCCGATCTATCTACGCTCCGATCTATCTACGCTCTGATCGCTCCGATCTATCTACGCTCCGATCTATCTACGCTCTGATCGCTCCGATCTATCTACGCTCCGATCTATCTACGCTCCGATCTATCTACGCTCCGATCTATCTACGCTCTGATCTATCTACGCCCCGATTTATCTACGCTCTGATCTATCTACGCTCTGATCTATCTACGCTCCAATCTAGCTACGCCCCGATCTATCTACGCTCTGATCTATCTACGCCCCGATCTATCTACGCCCCGATCTATCTACGCTCCGATCTATCTACGCTCCGATCTATCTACGCTCCGATCTATCTACGCTCCGATCTATCTACGCTCCGATCTATCTACGCCCCGATCTATCTACGCCCCGATCTATCTACGCCCGATCTATCTACGCTCCGATCTATCTACGCTCCGATCTATCTACGCCCCGATCTATCTACGCCCCGATCTATCTACGCTCCGATCTATCTACGCTCCGATCTATCTACGCCCCGATCTATCTACGCTCTGATCTATCTACGCTCTGATCTATCTACGCTCTGATCTATCTACGCCCCGATCTATCTACGCTCTGATCTATCTACGCTCCGATCTATCTACGCCCCGATCTATCTACGCTCTGATCTATCTACGCCCCGATCTATCTACGCTCTGATCTATCTACCCTCCGATCTATCTACGCTCTGATCTATCTTTGCTCTGATCGCTCTGATCTATCTACGCTCCGATCTATCTACGCTCCGATCTATCTACGCTCCGATCTATCTACGCTCCGATCTATCTACGCCCCGATCTATCTACGCTCTGATCTATCTACCCTCCGATCTATCTACGCTCCGATCTATCTACGCTCCGATCTATCTACGCTCTGATCTATCTACGCTCTGATCTATCTACGCTCTGATCTATCTACGCTCCGATCTATCTACGCTCCGATCTATCTACGCTCCGATCTATCTACGCTCCGATCTATCTACGCTCCGATCTATCTACGCTCCGATCTATCTACGCCCCGATCTATCTACGCTCTGATCTATCTGGTGTGTTTCTGACTTTGAGTCATGGGATCAGACACAGAAACAAACCACCTACTGGAAGGTTTGAGAGCTTCTGTCAAAGAAGAACTCGTTCTCCTGGAAGTTGGCGTCATCACAGAGATCCAGCGCCGAGTCCCGGCTGCAGAGGGCCAGCTGGCCCAGCCGGGTCTCCGGGTAGGACGCCAGCAGCTCCTGTGACAGCATGTAGCGGCTCCCCCCGACGTTGATGGTGAGGATGTCGAGAGGGTCTCTGACGCAGGACGCCGACGCCTCGCTGAAGAAAACGCTGGAGTCCAGAGACGCCACAGAGGCGCCGTCACTGATGACCTCCGACCCCGTCATGGCGCTGGAGGGAAGGCTCCTGGTGGAGGAGGGAGGAGCTGATGGAGAGAAGACAGAACACAGAGTATTTAGGAGGCAGAAGAAGACAGAACACAGAGTATTTAGGGTGCAGAAGAAGACAGAACACAGAGTATTTAGGAGGCAGAAGAAGACAGAACACAGAGTATTTAGGAGGCAGAAGAAGACAGAACACAGAGTATTTAGGAGGCAGAAGAAGACAGAACACAGAGTATTTAGGAGGCAGAAGAAGACAGAACACAGAGTATTTAGGGTGCAGAAGAAGACAGAACACAGAGTATTTAGGGTGCAGAAGAAGACAGAACACAGAGTATTTAGGAGGCAGAAGAAGACAGAACACAGAGTATTTAGGAGGCAGAAGAAGACAGAACACAGAGTATTTAGGGTGCAGAAGAAGACAGAACACAGAGTATTTAGGAGGCAGAAGAAGACAGAACACAGAGTATTTAGGAGGCAGAAGAAGACAGAACACAGAGTATTTAGGAGGCAGAAGAAGACAGAACACAGAGTATTTAGGGTGCAGAAGAAGACAGAACACAGAGTATTTAGGAGGCAGAAGAAGACAGAACACAGAGTATTTAGGAGGCAGAAGAAGACAGAACACAGAGTATTTAGGAGGCAGAAGAAGACAGAACACAGAGTATTTAGGAGGCAGAAGAAGACAGAACACAGAGTATTTAGGAGGCAGAAGAAGACAGAACACAGAGTATTTAGGAGGCAGAAGAAGACAGAACACAGAGTATTTAGGGTGCAGAAGAAGACAGAACACAGAGTATTTAGGAGGCAGAAGAAGACAGAACACAGAGTATTTAGGAGGCAGAAGAAGACAGAACACAGAGTATTTAGGAGGCAGAAGAAGACAGAACACAGAGTATTTAGGGTGCAGAAGAAGACAGAACACAGAGTATTTAGGAGGCAGAAGAAGACAGAACACAGAGTATTTAGGAGGCAGAAGAAGACAGAACACAGAGTATTTAGGAGGCAGAAGAAGACAGAACACAGAGTATTTAGGATGCAGAAGAAGACAGAACACAGAGTATTTAGGGTGCAGAAGAAGACAGAACACAGAGTATTTAGGAGGCAGAAGAAGACAGAACACAGAGTATTTAGGAGGCAGAAGAAGACAGAACACAGAGTATTTAGGAGGCAGAAGAAGACAGAACACAGAGTATTTAGGAGGAAGAAGAAGACAGAACACAGAGTATTTAGGAGGAAGAAGAAGACAGAACACAGAGTATTTAGGAGGCAGAAGAAGACAGAACACAGAGTATTTAGGATGCAGAAGAAGACAGAACACAGAGTATTTAGGGTGCAGAAGAAGACAGAACACAGAGTATTTAGGGTGCAGAAGAAGACAGAACACAGAGTATTTAGGAGGCAGAAGAAGACAGAACACAGAGTATTTAGGAGGCAGAAGAAGACAGAACACAGAGTATTTAGGAGGCAGAAGAAGACAGAACACAGAGTATTTAGGAGGCAGAAGAAGACAGAACACAGAGTATTTAGGAGGCAGAAGAAGACAGAACACAGAGTATTTAGGAGGCAGAAGAAGACAGAACACAGAGTATTTAGGAGGCAGAAGAAGACAGAACACAGAGTATTTAGGAGGCAGAAGAAGACAGAACACAGAGTATTTAGGATGCAGAAGAAGACAGAACACAGAGTATTTAGGAGGCAGAAGAAGACAGAACACAGAGTATTTAGGGTGCAGAAGAAGACAGAACACAGAGTATTTAGGAGGCAGAAGAAGACAGAACACAGAGTATTTAGGAGGCAGAAGAAGACAGAACACAGAGTATTTAGGGTGCAGAAGAAGACAGAACACAGAGTATTTAGGGTGCAGAAGAAGACAGAACACAGAGTATTTAGGATGCAGAAGAAGACAGAACACAGAGTATTTAGGGTGCAGAAGAAGACAGAACACAGAGTATTTAGGAGGCAGAAGAAGACAGAACACAGAGTATTTAGGAGGCAGAAGAAGACAGAACACAGAGTATTTAGGAGGCAGAAGAAGACAGAACACAGAGTATTTAGGAGGCAGAAGAAGACAGAACACAGAGTATTTAGGAGGCAGAAGAAGACAGAACACAGAGTATTTAGGGTGCAGAAGAAGACAGAACACAGAGTATTTAGGATGCAGAAGAAGACAGAACACAGAGTATTTAGGGTGCAGAAGAAGACAGAACACAGAGTATTTAGGGTGCAGAAGAAGACAGAACACAGAGTATTTAGGGTGCAGAAGAAGACAGAACACAGAGTATTTAGGATGCAGAAGAAGACAGAACACAGAGTATTTAGGGTGCAGAAGAAGACAGAACACAGAGTATTTAGGAGGCAGAAGAAGACAGAACACAGAGTATTTAGGAGGCAGAAGAAGACAGAACACAGAGTATTTAGGAGGCAGAAGAAGACAGAACACAGAGTATTTAGGATGCAGAAGAAGACAGAACACAGAGTATTTAGGAGGCAGAAGAAGACAGAACACAGAGTATTTAGGGTGCAGAAGAAGACAGAACACAGAGTATTTAGGAGGCAGAAGAAGACAGAACACAGAGTATTTAGGAGGAAGAAGAAGACAGAACACAGAGTATTTAGGATGCAGAAGAAGACAGAACACAGAGTATTTAGGAGGCAGAAGAAGACAGAACACAGAGTATTTAGGGTGCAGAAGAAGACAGAACACAGAGTATTTAGGGTGCAGAAGAAGACAGAACACAGAGTATTTAGGGTGCAGAAGAAGACAGAACACAGAGTATTTAGGATGCAGAAGAAGACAGAACACAGAGTATTTAGGGTGCAGAAGAAGACAGAACACAGAGTATTTAGGAGGCAGAAGAAGACAGAACACAGAGTATTTAGGAGGCAGAAGAAGACAGAACACAGAGTATTTAGGAGGCAGAAGAAGACAGAACACAGAGTATTTAGGAGGCAGAAGAAGACAGAACACAGAGTATTTAGGATGCAGAAGAAGACAGAACACAGAGTATTTAGGAGGCAGAAGAAGACAGAACACAGAGTATTTAGGGTGCAGAAGAAGACAGAACACAGAGTATTTAGGAGGCAGAAGAAGACAGAACACAGAGTATTTAGGAGGAAGAAGAAGACAGAACACAGAGTATTTAGGAGGCAGAAGAAGACAGAACACAGAGTATTTAGGATGCAGAAGAAGACAGAACACAGAGTATTTAGGAGGCAGAAGAAGACAGAACACAGAGTATTTAGGGTGCAGAAGAAGACAGAACACAGAGTATTTAGGAGGCAGAAGAAGACAGAACACAGAGTATTTAGGAGGAAGAAGAAGACAGAACACAGAGTATTTAGGAGGCAGAAGAAGACAGAACACAGAGTATTTAGGATGCAGAAGAAGACAGAACACAGAGTATTTAGGAGGCAGAAGAAGACAGAACACTAACAGCTCTTCAATAACTCAGGTAACACCCTCACATGCTACTAAGATCCTCTCTGTGACCCCCGTCTCTTTGCCTGTTTGCAGCTTTTGGCTTCAAAAGATCAAGATGGCGATCGTCAAAATGCTGAATTTAAGGCAACAGCTGCTTGTTTTCCTCCTCGTTTGAATTGTTTCTTCATAATTCAGCTTCTTCAAAGAGGAGAAATGTGTTTCCTCTGCTTCGGTCTGAAGTGATAAAATGTGTGAGGGTCCATCTGCAGAGGACCTCCTCACCCTGAAGGCTCCTCGATATGTTTCTAAGTTCAGTAAAGGTCGGAGGATCCAAAGGATCCAAAGGATCCAGAGCGACCCGGGAAGAAGGAACCTCTGAGAACAGCAGGAGCGCTCAGATAAAATGTCTCTGAAATGTATTCATTCATTTCCACATGAGTGCATCTCCTGTCCGCCTGCCGGAGGAAAACATCCCGTTTCAGCTCCTGGACCCCCCCCAGACCAGGGGGTGTCTCACAGAAACTCTCAGAACATCCTCAGTTAACCTCAGCTGAGACGTGGCAGCAGCAGCGAATCAAAGGCAGGAACACAAAGACATGCAGGCGTGTCGCTGTGGTTCAGTAAATATTTCAGCTCCACTGCTCCTGTTATCTCTCCTTCTAGCTGCTGCCATCAAACTCTGTCGCGCCTCTAATTCTTCCACCGTGAATCTTACATGAGAGTCGCTGCTGTGAAGCATGCAGAGAGTCGTTTTTAGTGTTTTCAGCCAACAAACGTGACGTCATGTGATGCAGCTCAGACACAAACGTGTTGCATCTGTCCACAGAGCGCCTGAGGAAGCTGGAGAAGCTGGAGAACCTGAAGAAGCTGAAGAAGCTGGAGAAGCTGAAGAAGCTGGAGAAGCTGGAGAAGCTGGAGAAGCTGGAGAAGCTGGAGAAGCTGAAGAAGCTGAAGAAGCTGAAGAAGCTGGAGAAGCTGAAAAAGCTGGAGAAGCTGAAGAAGCTGAAAAAGCTGATTCCTTCTGAGCCCAAACATCCAGTTAAGGTTAAAGGAGCGACATCCTGAGTTAGTAATTCTAACATGTTTATAGGAGGTGGCGACTGTAATTTAATAGGATTTATAATCAAATCAGTTTCCTGCAGGTTGTGTAAAATATAAAAGTTATTTTACAGCATAAACATAAAGGTTAATAAAGCCAATAAGTTATAGATCATAAGAAGCTGAACACGCTGCACTTAAACTAAAACACTTCCTGTTTCGCCATCACTGCGTTGGAAAACAACACGACCGCCGGCTTTAAAACGACCACGAAAGGTCGCAGCTTTGACCTTAAAGGCCTTAAGCTCACTCACCCTAAAAGCTTACGGTTGCCGCTGTGATGATGTCACGGCGGCCGTATGCAGTTGATTCTTATGAAAGAGAACTTCAGTGGCCATCGGTGCCTTTCAGGCTTTCAGGTTTCGTCCCGCAGCGACGCATCGACTAAAAAACGAGCTGAACCCGAACCGGCTGCAGGAAGAGGCTCAGACCCACAGCAGAGACCTGATCAATGCTGGAAATAAACTGATGGAACTGAGCTTTCCTCCTGTTGGATTCGGGATGTTTTTATGATTCAACTCAGGCTGAAATGTGGAACAAAAACTGCTGCTTCTGCAGTTTGACCAAAAACGAACCAGATTTAATCTGAGTTTCTGATCTAAAGCCTTTAATCTGAGACTTCCGTCTCGTTTTCATGAAGACTCTGATTCAGTAAATATTCTCATGATATCGAGTTTTATCTCAGAAACACTCCACAGAACCACAGATCCTCATCGTCCTCTCTGAGTCTCACCTGCTTTAAATGAAGTCCTGGATGCTGTGAGGTCCTGGAAGAGCTGCTGCTGCTCAGAGCTCCGCTGAACGCTTTAAAGTCTGAGAGGTATGGGGGGTGAAGAGTGACACTGTGAGGAGGAGGAGTGAGGAGTGAGGAGGAGTTAGGAGGAGTGAGAGGAGGAGTAAAGAGGAGTGAGGAGTGAAGAGGAGTTAGGAGTGAAGAGGAGTTAGGAGGAGTGAGAGGAGGAGTGAGAGGAGGAGTAAAGAGGAGTGAGGAGTGAAGAGGAGTTAGGAGGAGGAGTAAAGAGGAGTGAAGAGGAGTGAGGAGTGAAGAGGAGTTAGGAGGAGTGAGAGGAGGAGTAAAGAGGAGTGAGGAGTTAGGAGGAGTGAGAGGAGGAGTGAGAGGAGTGAGGAGTGAAGAGGAGTGAGGAGTGAAGAGGAGTTAGGAGGAGTGAGAGGAGGAGTGAGAGGAGGAGTAAAGAGGAGTGAGGAGTGAAGAGGAGTTAGGAGGAGGAGTAAAGAGGAGTGAAGAGGAGTGAGGAGTGAAGAGGAGTTAGGAGGAGTGAGAGGAGGAGTGAGAGGAGGAGTAAAGAGGAGTGAGGAGTTAGGAGGAGTGAGAGGAGGAGTGAGAGGAGTGAGGAGTGAAGAGGAGTTAGGAGGAGTGAGAGGAGGAGTAAAGAGGAGTGAGGAGTGAAGAGGAGTGAGGAGGAGGAGTAAAGAGGAGTGAAGAGGAGTGAGGAGTGAAGAGGAGTTAGGAGGAGGAGTAAAGAGGAGTGAAGAGGAGTGAGGAGTGAAGAGGAGTGAGAGGAGGAGTAAAGAGGAGTGAGGAGTGAAGAGGAGTTAGGAGGAGTGAGGAGGGAAGAGGAGTGAGAGGAGGAGTGAGAGGAGGAGTGAGAGGAGGAGTAAAGAGGAGGAGTAAAGAGTAGTGAGGAGTGAAGAGGAGTGAGGAGTGAAGAGGAGTTAGGAGGAGGAGTAAAGAGGAGTGAGGAGGAGTGAGGAGGGAAGAGGAGTGAGAGGAGGAGTAAAGAGGAGTGAGGAGGAGTGAGGAGTGAGGAGGGAAGAGGAGTGAGAGGAGGAGTGAGGAGGAGTGAGAGGAGGAGTAAAGAGGAGTGAGGAGTGAAGAGGAGTTAGGAGGAGGAGTAAAGAGGAGTGAAGAGGAGTGAGGAGGAGTTAGGAGGAGTGAGGAGTGAGAGGAGGAGTGAGAGGAGGAGTGAAGAGGAGTGAGGAGGAGTGAGGTCGTCTGAGGTCATTAAAACTATTAAGTTAACCTCATAAATCATGGAACAATTAAACATTCGATTAATCTATATTCCGTAAATAATATATTAATAATTCATAATTAATCCTGATTCAGATCCAGACTGTTTCCACTTCATCGTTCTCATGAACTGATCCCAGTGAGGCAGTGATTATTCTAATGATTTCACAGCAGCAAAAACTGGAATATTTATTTATGCACAACTGAAGGATTTCTTTAGTTTCCCCCTGAACAGACCTTTGGTGAATAAAGAGTTCTATAAACTCCTCTTTAGCCTTTACGGTTCAGATTTAACAAAAGTGGGCTGAAAACATCGACTGAGGTACTAATCACCTCCTATACACGCCTGTTGCTAAGCAACAAACTGCCTCTCAATCAAACTTTAGAAAAATGCAAAAGCTGCTCTCTGCTCGCACAGCGCCACCATGTGGACAGTCAGCACAGGATCCGATGCAAAGCTGCTTCACCACACATATAGGAGTAGTTTTCACTACCCCCCCCCTCCTGTGCTCCGGAGGGACGACATGTTGGGACCTTTTTCATTGCCCCTCTCATGTCTGAGAGCTGAGCCGGTCACATGAAGCTCTTTGAACACGCCACAGTTTGTTTCTGAAGCCTGAAAACCGCCTGAAGCTAAAAGAAAAAGCCCCTCCTGCCTCCAGGAGATGCTGCAGTTTCACTTCTGAACACTAACGAGCTAAACTTTGTCAGTACAGAGACTCTCTGTCCCAGTTTCAGAACAAATGCAAAGTCTGTACTCTCAGAAAAGTCCACATGGCAGCTCAGTGAAGAACTGGACCTGGATTCAACAAGCACAAAACTGGAGTCTTTAAAGGAAACATCATACAATATATTAACTTAAATAGAAATAAATCAAAATACTTTAAATTCAACCAATTAGATTCAAATTCATTGTAATAAAATCACAATCCAATCAAATCCAATTGATCCAAATGAGTCTAATTCATACAGAGCCAACAAAAGTTTCTCAATAAACCAACAGATTTCATAAAAAGTTATTTTCAGTTCAGTCCCCGCCCTGTGCACACTTTCTTTCTTATTAATTAATTAATTTATTCATTAATCTATCTGTGTGTACAGATATATTCTTTGTTGCCCTGTTGTTTCACCGCTCCGACAGAAGGGGGCGGTAATGACACTTTAACGCTGTTTTAACGTTATTTAGAAAACAGAAACACGTTTTACGTCATCAGCTCTGGTCCAATCAGTGAACTAGCCGCCGTATTAGTCCCCGCCCCTTTGAGAAACCGCCATCATGAAATCAAAAACAAGAAAGTGACAGATGAGCGGAGGCTTGGTTCGCTCCAGGTAAACTTTGAGATGTTCTTTGAAACGCGGAAGCCGATGAGACTCGGGCCGTTTGGCCACCTGAACGCAGTTTGTTTGCGCTTCATCCGCTCACAGATGGCGCGAAAAACGCGGGGAAACATTTTGGAGCCAACGTCAATGCTAGCAGCTAGCTGCTCGCAGCGCTTTCCGCCGGTCAAACTTAACGGCTAGTTAGTTTTTAAACTCAGCTGTTAACCAGTTAGAAACCGTTAACTAACCACCAGGCGCTGCGGTGACGTATAAGTGAGCGATGATGTTTGAGTTTGGCGCTCAGTCCGTTAGCGGGCTAATTTACCGGCTAACAGGTTTTAAAACTCAAGTTTCCGCGCGCCAATCCGCGTGCACGTTTATTGTGAAGGAGCACAGACGTTAAGAGCAGGTGGCGTCAGAATAAAAAGGATGAACATGTGTTAAAAACCGCAGCTTCATCAGCTCAAACAGCTGAAAGCATCTCCGCCAGGAGCCAGACTCCATTGAAGAATCATCTGTTTTTACAGATTAACGCGTTTATCCGGTAAAAAGCGGACTTGTTGTTGCACTCAACGACTCATGAGAGCCTCAAATACGGTTCTGCTTACGGCTGAAAGTGAAAAGTAAATCCTCCAGCACTTTGTTCTCAGTTTAATGTACAATGAAAAGCAGTGAAAACATCTGTAATGTATAACATCTGGGATTATGTTTCAGGGTCCAGAGGCACTGATGCTGAAGTTCGGTCACTTCACCTGACGATGTGTTAAATTAGAGCTTTTTATAATAAGTACATTATTATTATAATAATAATTATTACAGCCCAGATACAAAGTAATTAATCAAACACTCAGGTTTTTCAGTTGTTTGAATGTGATTTAGCTGTTTCTGATCCTGTGATGATATGATGCACCTCCTTATATAACTGTGGCACTCTGCCTCCTTCAGGTGTCACAGGCCGATGTTCAGGGTGTGGGGGGTGCATTCAGGGTGTGGGGGGTGCGTTCAGGGTGCATTCAGGGTGTGGGGGGTGCGTTCAGGGTGCATTCAGGGTGCGTTCAGGGTGTGGGGGGTGCGTTCAGGGTGCATTCAGGGTGTGGGGGGTGCGTTCAGGGTGCATTCAGGGTGTGGGGGGTGCGTTCAGGGTGTGGGGGGTGCGTTCAGGGTGTGGGGGGTGCGTTCAGGGTGTGGGGGGTGCGTTCAGGGTGTGGGGGGTGCGTTCAGGGTGTGGGGGGTGCGTTCAGGGTGCATTCAGGGTGTGGGGGGTGCATTCAGGGTGCGTTCAGGGTGTGGGGGGTGCGTTCAGGGTGTGGGGGGTGCGTTCAGGGTGTGGGGGGTGCGTTCAGGGTGCGTTCAGGGTGTGGGGGGTGCGTTCAGGGTGCGTTCAGGGTGTGGGGGGTGCGTTCAGGGTGCATTCAGGGTGTGGGGGGTGCGTTCAGGGTGCATTCAGGGTGTGGGGGGTGCATTCAGGGTGCGTTCAGGGTGTGGGGGGTGCGTTCAGGGTGGGGGGGTGCGTTCAGGGTGTGGGGGGTGCGTTCAGGGTGCATTCAGGGTGTGGGGGGTGCGTTCAGGGTGGGGGGGGGTGCGTTCAGGGTGTGGGGGGTGCGTTCAGGGTGGGGGGGTGCGTTCAGGGTGCATTCAGGGTGTGGGGGGTGCGTTCAGGGTGGGGGGGGGTGCGTTCAGGGTGTGGGGGGTTCGTTCAGGGTGTGGGGGGTGCGTTCAGGGTGTGGGGGGTTCGTTCAGGGTGTGGGGGGTGCATTCAGGGAGTGGGGGGTGCGTTCAGGGTGTGGGGGGTGCGTTCAGGGTGTGGGGGGTGCATCCTTATAGCCGGGGATCAGTTTCTCTTCCTGTGAGCTGCTCTTTCGCAGCTTTGTGTTCACGTTGGTGTGTGAAATCGCTGCTGATCTGAACGGCAGGATTTGTTGACGCTGGACTGACGGCGGCGGCGGCGGTTATGAGTGACGTGGAAGCGATGGACAGCTCTGCGGTGTCCGAGGAGGACGTGGAGGACCAGCAGGAGGCGCCACGGCGGGACGAGACGAGCGTGAACCGCAGCGGCTCCAAAGTATCCGGTAAGAACGATCAGTCAGGGTCAGAGGTCGGGCTGTTCTGAGTGTGGCGCCCGGCTGAATGATGGCGTTACCGTCCGGCGTGTTGTTGCAGCTGTGGGGGAAATCATTGAGGGAAAGCGGGCGAAGAAGACGGTGGAGCGGCTCGATTTCCAGGCGCCGAAGCAGAAGGAGAAGCTGAAGATTGGAGATGGTAACGGATGAATATGGACCTTTATTTCGCTCCGGTCCTGCTGTCCGGCAGAACCTGACGGCTTGCTTCCTTATTTTCAGGCTCTGGGGATAAATTGGGGGAAATTCCTCGCACCGGCTACCAGATCACCAAGATGAAGCCGGCGGATCTGAAGCCTCTGCACACCATCCTGTTCGACCGACCGGGGAAGGTACAGGCCGCAGGGTTTCTCTGTCCGAACCGGAACCGGAAGGTTCTGACGGGCCTCAGAGTAGAAATGACCGAGAGAATGAGTCAGAACCAGCGGTTCGGTTCAGAAGCAGAACTTTCATTAGAGGAGAAAAGAGAGATGAATTCCACCGTGTTTCAGAAAAATCAGACGAATGTCGTTTATTTCTCACCTCAAACATGCAACTGAAACCTAAAAGTGTCCGAATAAGAAATGTTGGTGGTGCCCCCGGGGGGGGGGTCCGGTCCGGTGGCAGCCGGTACCGGCCGTCCACAGTGGATCAGATAAAGTTTCCTTCCTGTTCAGCATCTTCACCGTAATGCAGACGCTCGTCTTTTTATTCAAACGGGTTGAGAGAATCAGCTGATCGCAGGTCATGTGACCCTGAGGCTGGATGTTAATCAGAGGAAGTGATGTCACAGAGTGGTTCAGCAGGTTCTGGTGTGATGTCACAGAGTAGTTCAGCAGGTTCTGGTGTGATGTCACAGAGTCGTTCAGCAGGTTCTGGTTCTGGTGTGATGTCACAGAGTCGTTCAGCAGGTTCTGGTTCTGGTGTGATGTCACAGAGTCGTTCAGCAGGTTCTGGTTCTGGTTCTAGTTGTTACTCCAGAACCTCTTCAGAGTTTCCGGGTCACAGAAACATCATGCTGCTGTTATCATGTCCGACCAGCAGAGGGCGCACCGCAGAAAGTGCTGCTCCGGCTCAGCTCTGGTTCTGCTGGGTCGGGCCCATTAACTCATTAACTTTCTCCTTCTGTCAGATGGCCACGATAAAGAAGAACCTGCGACTGTTTAATGGCTTCCAGTTCGGCGCCGACAGCGAGCAGTTCAGCAGAAAACGGGAGAAGCTCCTGAAGTAGGTTTCAGACGCTTTGGCTTCAGTTTTTAACGTTGTAAACGGCCTCAGCTGCAGGATCACTGCTCTTCATGCAGAAAGCTCTCTTTCCCAAACGCAGGACTTCAAGCCTGACCAACAGCAAGCTGAAGGTCGTCTGCACGGTTCTGGATCTGGAGAAGAAAGGAACCCACTCGGACCTGATCGACAGGATCCTGAGCTTCCTCATCGCCCCAAAGAACAGCGGCAAGGTGAGCCGTGGCGTCCCGAGGGAAACCGGCAGCTTCAAAGTCTGCAGACTTTTATCTTTGGGTTTTCACTCCTGGAGTAAAGCTGTGGGTGTTTGTCCCGCAGCGCGTTCCTGTGAAGAAGAAGAAGAAGTCCAAGAAGAAGCTGACCGGCGACGACTCGAAGGCCAAAAGCAAGAAGAAGAAGAAGAAACCCGAAGCCAGAAGCTCCTCATCCACGCCCAAAAAATCCAAAGCAGGAAGCAAGTCCAAAGCCATCGTCATGGACTCCAGCAGCGATGAAGACGAGGAGGAGGAAGAGGAGAAGGTGGGAGCTGCAGCCGAGGCGGAGGAGAAGGCCTCGGAGAAGGAGGAGCAGCGCTCCGACAGGTCGGAGGAGCAGGAGCAGGAGGTGAGCTCAGCAGAAACACTCTCATTCGCCTGTCTTCATCTGAGAAACCAGACGTCTGGAACTGTGTCTGTGTGTCAGTCCTCCAAACCAAAGAAGAAGAGACCGCGGACACCAGCGAAGAAGACGGGGCCCCCGAAGAAGAGAGCCAAAAAGGAGGCTTCAGACGAGTCTGACGGCGACAGTGAGGCTGAGGAGAAGGTAGAGAAAGGCCTCGATGGGGGGGGTGCTTCAGATTCATCTGCAGGCTCTGACCTCATCACTTCTGCTGCTTTTCAGCCCAAGAAGAAGAAACCTGCCGCCAAAACCAAGAAGGCCGACAGCAGCAGCAACAGAAACAACACAGGTGAGCTGCCAGTCTGCTGCAGGCGAGGCTCACCGGACCGGACCGGACCGGACCGGACCCTCGGGTCCTGTGAGCCTCGCCTGCTCCACCTGGTTCCTGTAGCCTCAAAGCGCCTCGCAGCGGCGCCGTGTCTCATGTCACTTCCTGTCTCCAGCGGCGGACGACAGCTCGGACGACGAGCCGCTGATCAACATGATAAAGAAAGCTCCGACAGACGAGCAGCTGAAGGAGACGGTGCAGCGGCTGCTGAAGGAGGCCAACCTGGAGGAGATGACCATGAAGCAGATCTGCCAGCGGGTACGGAGCGCGCTGCCTGTGATGTCATCGCTCTGAGGCGGCGAGCTTCACCACAGCTTCCTTTCTGTGTTTCAGGTGTTTGACACGTACCCGGAACACGACCTGAGCAGCAGGAAGGACTTCATCAAACAGACGGTCAAATCTGTGAGTACCCAGCACGGGCACGTGCACGGGCACGTGCACAGACACGTGCACGTGTGCAAGCGCACGCAGGCGCAGCTCAGCGCCACACAGACGCCTCAGGGCCCGGTCCAACGGGCCTCAGAACCTTCCTGACTGAGGGAAGCTGGAAGCTGTCTGAGCAAATACTGAGGAAAGGAAGAAACACCTTTAGGAATCCTTTAGGAAACTCCTTTAGGAAACACCTTTAGGAATCCTTTAGGAATCCTTTAGGAATCCTTTAGGAATCCTTTAGGAAACTCCTTTAGGAAACACCTTTAGGAATCCTTTAGGAATCCTTTAGGAAACTCCTTTAGGAATCCTTTAGGAAACACCTTTAGGAATCCTTTAGGAAACACCTTTAGGAAACACCTTATGAAACACCTTTAGGAATCCTTTAGGAAACACCTTTAGGAAACACCTTTAGGAAACCTTTAGGAAACACCTTTAGGAAACTCCTTTAGGAATCCTTTAGGAATCCTTTAGGAAACCTTTAGGAAACACCTTTAGGAAACACCTTTAGGAATCCTTTAGGAAACACCTTTAGGAAACACCTTTAGGAATCCTTTAGGAAACACCTTTAGGAAACACCTTTAGGAAACCTTTAGGAAACACCTTTAGGAAACACCTTTAGGAATCCTTTAGGAAACACCTTTAGGAATCCTTTAGGAAACACCTTTAGGAAACACCTTTAGGAAACACCTTTAGGAAACACCTTTAGGAAACACCTTTAGGAAACACCTTTAGGAATCCTTTAGGAAACACCTTTAGGAATCCTTTAGGAAACACCTTTAGGAAACACCTTTAGGAAACACCTTTAGGAAACACCATTAGGAATCCTTTAGGAAACACCTTTAGGAATCCTTTAGGAAACACCTTTAGGAAACACCTTTAGGAATCCTTTAGGAATCCTTTAGGAAACACCTTTAGGAATCCTTTAGGAAACACCTTTAGGAATCACCTTTAGGAATCCTTTAGGAAACACCTTTAGGAATCCTTTAGGAAACACCTTTAGGAAACACCTTTAGGAATCCTTTAGGAAACACCTTTAGGAATCCTTTAGGAAACACCTTTAGGAATCCTTTAGGAAACACCTTTAGGAATCCTTTAGGAAACACCTTTAGGAAACACCTTTAGGAAACACCTTTAGGAATCCTTTAGGAAACACCTTTAGGAAACACCTTTAGGAATCCTTTAGGAAACACCTTTAGGAAACACCTTATGAAACACCTTTAGGAATCCTTTAGGAAACACCTTTAGGAAACACCTTTAGGAAACACCTTTAGGAATCCTTTAGGAAACACCTTTAGGAATCCTTTAGGAAACACCTTTAGGAAACACCTTTAGGAATCCTTTAGGAAACACCTTTAGGAAACACCTTTAGGAAACACCTTTAGGAATCCTTTAGGAAACACCTTTAGGAATCCTTTAGGAAACACCTTTAGCAATCCTTTAGGAAACACCTTTAGGAAACACCTTTAGGAATCCTTTAGGAAACACCTTTAGGAATCCTTTAGGAAACACCTTTAGGAATCCTTTAGGAAACACCTTTAGGAAACACCTTTAGGAAACACCTTATGAAACACCTTTAGGAATCCTTTAGGAAACACCTTTAGGAATCCTTTAGGAAACACCTTTAGGAATCCTTTAGGAAACACCTTTAGGAATCCTTTAGGAAACACCTTTAGGAATCCTTTAGGAAACACCTTTAGGAATCCTTTAGGAATCCTTTAGGAAACACCTTTAGGAATCCTTTAGGAAACACCTTTAGGAAACACCTTTAGGAATCCTTTAGGAAACGCCTTTAGGAAACACCTTTAGGAATCCTTTAGGAAACACCTTTAGGAATCCTTTAGGAAACACCTTTAGGAATCCTTTAGGAAACACCTTTAGGAATCCTTTAGGAATCCTTTAGGAATCCTTTAGGAAACACCTTTAGGAAACACCTTTAGGAATCCTTTAGGAAACACCTTTAGGAAACACCTTTAGGAATCCTTTAGGAAACACCTTTAGGAAACACCTTTAGGAATCCTTTAGGAAACACCTTTAGGAATCCTTTAGGAAACACCTTTAGGAATCCTTTAGGAAACACCTTTAGGAATCCTTTAGGAATCCTTTAGGAATCCTTTAGGAAACACCTTTAGGAATCCTTTAGGAATCCTTTAGGAAACACCTTTAGGAATCCTTTAGGAAACACCTTTAGGAAACACCTTTAGGAATCCTTTAGGAAACGCCTTTAGGAAACTCCTTTAGGAAACACCTTTAGGAATCCTTTAGGAAACACCTTTAGGAAACACCTTTAGGAAACACCTTTAGGAATCACCTTTAGGAATCCTTTAGGAAACACCTTTAGGAAACACCTTTAGGAAACACCTTTAGGAATCCTTTAGGAAACGCCTTTAGGAAACACCTTTAGGAATCCTTTAGGAAACACCTTTAGGAATCCTTTAGGAAACACCTTTAGGAAACACCTTTAGGAAACACCTTTAGGAATCACCTTTAGGAATCCTTTAGGAAACCTTTAGGAAACACCTTTAGGAATCCTTTAGGAAACACCTTTAGGAATCCTTTAGGAAACAGCTTTAGGAATCCTTTAGGAAACACCTTTAGGAAACACCTTTAGGAATCCTTTAGGAAACAGCTTTAGGAAACAGCTTTAGGAAACTCCTTTAGGAAACACCTTTAGGAAACAGCTTTAGGAAACTCCTTTAGGAAACACCTTTAGGAATCACCTTTAGGAATCCTTTAGGAAACCTTTAGGAAACACCTTTAGGAATCCTTTAGGGAACACCTTTAGGAATCCTTTAGGAAACACCTTTAGGAAACAGCGGACCGTCCTTTATGACAGACAGAACTCTGATAATAAAGTAATATTCCATATTATCTCTGATATTATCTCTGAGGACCTTCCTGTAACCACAGATCAGATCCGTCAGATGAAGCTTCTGCAGCTGTTTCTGCAGAACTTTTACTGAACATCTGGAGCTTCAGACCCACTTTCAGACTTATTGACATTTGTTTTCCATGTCCTCACAGCTCATCACATGAAGACCTGCAGAACTCCAGCAGAACAAACTTCTTCTTCTTGGTTTCATGTCATGTTTGTTTCACACGAAGCTGTTTTTTAGGACTCGTTCTGACGAGCTCAGCGGTTCTGAGACGTCTGCGGTCCAAAGCGAAGACGAAGAGTTACTGAACTGGATGTTGGACCGTCAGAACGGTCTTAGGAGTGTTCAGAGAAGGATTCTCCAGTTGACTTGGAGCGGGTCAGAACCAGCAGCTGGGCTTCAGGAGAACTCATGTTTTATAGATTAGTGGATCTTTGCTTCAGACTCAGGACATTTTCATGTGTGTTCTGATCAGGTGACCCAACAAACTGTTTCTTTGTACCTGTTCTGTTCTCAGTGATTAACTTTCTGATTAAAGTTGGACATTTTTGGACAAAATTGTGTTGAAGTGGTTTAAAATGTGCAGAAGCATTTCAGGAGGTTCTGTTCTCCGGTGTTTTTAAACCTTATTTCTGGCATGAAATACGTTCATCTGCTCACTGAGAACAGTTTGGTGAAAGTCGGCGTCCTTCTGAAGATATTTAGATAACTGGAGATCCATATAACGGAGTGAACGGGGCTTAGAGGATGCAGCCTCTAAATAAGGCATTATCTGTCTTTATTTCACCAATACTTTAAGAAGAATGAATGAATGAACGTGTGCTATAGCTCTGTTAGCTCATAGCTGCTGTTAGCTCATAGCTCTGTTAGCTCATAGCTGCTGTTAGCTCATAGCTCTGTTAGCTCATAGCTGCTTTTAGCTCATAGCTCTGTTAGCTCATAGCTGCTGTTAGCTCATAGCTCTGTTAGCTCAGAGCTGCTGTTAGCTCATAGCTGCTGTTAGCTCATAGCTGCTGTTATGTGGCTACTTGCAGCTATAGGAGAGCTAATGGAGGGATTTCTACACAGGCACTCTACTGGGACCACTTCATCCACACGCCCCCCTGCAGCACAGTTTATTCACTCCGTGCTCTGTGACAGTCGGCTAACTTCACACAGAGTTTGCTGCTGATAGTTTTGTGCAACATGGCAGGATATTTATCAGATTTTGACGACGTGAACGACGACTTTTAGTAAGATGGACGTCATTACCGGAGTGAATGAGCTGTGCTATGTTTACCACAGCTGAAGTGAGTATGAGGGTGCATGGTTATTTGTCTTGTTCATCTCTGTGTTGGACCTGTGATGGGCTCGGACCTGTCCCATGTGTACCTTGTCCCATGTGTGCCTTGTCCCATGTGTGCCCTGTCCCAGGTGTGCCCTGTCCCATGTGTCCCCTGTCCCATGTGTGCCCTGTCCCATGTGTACCCTGTCCCATGTGTGCCCTGTCCCAGGTGTGCCCTGTCCCTGGTGTCCCCTGTCCCATGTGTGCCCTGTCCCATGTGTGCCCTGTCCCAGGTGTGCCCTGTCCCTGGTGTCCCCTGTCCCAGGTGTGCCCTGTCCCATGTGTGCCCTGTCCCAGGTGTGCCCTGTCCCAGGTGTGCCCTGTCCCTGGTGTCCCCTGTCCCAGGTGTGCCCTGTCCCAGGTGTGCCCTGTCCCAGGTGTGCCCTGTCCCAGGTGTGCCCTGTCCCAGGTGTGCCCTGTCCCTGGTGTCCCCTGTCCCAGGTGTGCCCTGTCCCATGTGTGCCCTGTCCCAGGTGTGCCCTGTCCCAGGTGTGCCCTGTCCCTGGTGTCCCCTGTCCCAGGTGTGCCCTGTCCCAGGTGTGCCCTGTCCCAGGTGTGCCCTGTCCCAGGTGTGCCCTGTCCCAGGTGTGCCCTGTCCCTGGTGTCCCCTGTCCCATGTGTGCCCTGTCCCATGTGTGCCCTGTCCCAGGTGTGCCCTGTCCCTGGTGTCCCCTGTCCCAGGTGTGCCCTGTCCCAGGTGTGCCCTGTCCCATGTGTGCCCTGTCCCAGGTGTGCCCTGTCCCAGGTGTGCCCTGTCCCAGGTGTCCCTTGTCCCATGTGTACCCTGTCCCAGGTGTGCCCTGTCCCAGGTGTGCCCTGTCCCTGGTGTCCCCTGTCCCATGTGTGCCCTGTCCCTGGTGTACCCTGTCCCTGGTGTACCCTGTCCCAGGTGTACCCTGTCCCAGGTGTGCCCTGTCCCAGGTGTCCCTTGTCCCATGTGTACCCTGTCCCAGGTGTGCCCTGTCCCAGGTGTGCCCTGTCCCATGTGTACCCTGGCCCATGTGTGCCCTGTCCCTGGTGTACCCTGTCCCAGGTGTGCCCTGTCCCAGGTGTCCCCTGTCCCATGTGTGCCCTGTCCCTGGTGTACCCTGTCCCAGGTGTACCCTGTCCCAGGTGTGCCCTGTCCCAGGTGTCCCTTGTCCCATGTGTACCCTGTCCCAGGTGTGCCCTGTCCCAGGTGTGCCCTGTCCCATGTGTACCCTGGCCCATGTGTGCCCTGTCCCTGGTGTACCCTGTCCCAGGTGTGCCCTGTCCCAGGTGTCCCTTGTCCCATGTGTACCCTGTCCCATGTGTGCCCTGTCCCAGGTGTTCCCTGTCCCATGTGTGCCGTGTCCCAGGTGTGCCCTGTCCCATGTGTACCCTGTCCCAGGTGTGCCCTGTCCCAGGTGTCCCTTGTCCCATGTGTACCCTGTCCCAGGTGTGCCCTGTCCCATGTGTACCCTGTCCCAGGTGTGCCCTGTCCCAGGTGTTCCCTGTCCCATGTGTGCCCTGTCCCAGGTGTGCCCTGTCCCATGTGTACCCTGTCCCAGGTGTCCCTTGTCCCATGTGTACCCTGTCCCATGTGTGCCCTGTCCCAGGTGTTCCCTGTCCCATGTGTGCCCTGTCCCAGGTGTGCCCTGTCCCATGTGTACCCTGTCCCAGGTGTGCCCTGTCCCAGGTGTCCCTTGTCCCATGTGTACCCTGTCCCAGGTGTGCCCTGTCCCATGTGTACCCTGTCCCATGTGTGCCCTGTCCCAGGTGTTCCCTGTCCCATGTGTGCCCTGTCCCAGGTGTGCCCTGTCCCATGTGTACCCTGTCCCAGGTGTGCCCTGTCCCAGGTGTTCCCTGTCCCATGTGTACCCTGTCCCAGGTGTACCCTGTCCCATGTGTACCCTGTCCCAGGTGTACCCTGTCCCATGTGTTCCCTGTCCCATGTGTCCCCTGTCCCATGTGTGCCCTGTCCCAGGTGTTCCCTGTCCCATGTGTGCCCTGTCCCAGGTGTGCCCTGTCCCATGTGTACCCTGTCCCATGTGTGCCCTGTCCCAGGTGTTCCCTGTCCCATGTGTGCCCTGTCCCAGGTGTGCCCTGTCCCATGTGTCCCCTGTCCCAGGTGTGCCCTGTCCCTGGTGTACCCTGTCCCAGGTGTGCCCTGTCCCAGGTGTTCCCTGTCCCATGTGTACCCTGTCCCAGGTGTACCCTGTCCCATGTGTTCCCTGTCCCAGGTGTGCCCTGTCCCATGTGTACCCTGTCCCAGGTGTCCCTTGTCCCATGTGTACCCTGTCCCATGTGTACCCTGTCCCATGTGTACCCTGTCCCATGTGTGCCCTGTCCCAGGTGTTCCCTGTCCCATGTGTGCCCTGTCCCAGGTGTGCCCTGTCCCATGTGTACCCTGTCCCAGGTGTGCCCTGTCCCAGGTGTCCCTTGTCCCATGTGTACCCTGTCCCAGGTGTGCCCTGTCCCATGTGTACCCTGTCCCATGTGTGCCCTGTCCCAGGTGTTCCCTGTCCCATGTGTGCCCTGTCCCAGGTGTGCCCTGTCCCATGTGTACCCTGTCCCAGGTGTGCCCTGTCCCAGGTGTTCCCTGTCCCATGTGTACCCTGTCCCAGGTGTACCCTGTCCCATGTGTACCCTGTCCCAGGTGTACCCTGTCCCATGTGTTCCCTGTCCCATGTGTCCCCTGTCCCATGTGTGCCCTGTCCCAGGTGTTCCCTGTCCCATGTGTGCCCTGTCCCAGGTGTGCCCTGTCCCATGTGTACCCTGTCCCATGTGTGCCCTGTCCCAGGTGTTCCCTGTCCCATGTGTGCCCTGTCCCAGGTGTGCCCTGTCCCATGTGTCCCCTGTCCCAGGTGTGCCCTGTCCCTGGTGTACCCTGTCCCAGGTGTGCCCTGTCCCAGGTGTTCCCTGTCCCATGTGTACCCTGTCCCAGGTGTACCCTGTCCCATGTGTTCCCTGTCCCATGTGTACCCTGTCCCATGTGTGCCCTGTCCCTCACCTGCTGGATGTGTCGGTGTATGGAAGAGGACATTTTCTTAAATTAAGGTTCAGGACTTTTAGAACTGTGTCTACCAAAGTAAATATCTGACCTGCCAGTAGTTTCAAACATTTTCTGCGAACAAAATATGATCCCTTTGCTGTCAGCCAATCAGATGCTTCTGTGCTGTCTAACAGTCTAACTCTGGTCTTCTTCCTGCCATCAGATGCATGTGAGCTGACACTGGATCCAACACAGCAGTAACTCTGTTGCAACAGTCTGGAAACATTTGATTTACTGCATGTGTGGACAAAAGGAAAGAGGCCTTTTGTGTAGCTAAAAGATGGAGACTTCATGTCAGTTCTTATTCCAACGTTTTTTTAGCCTTTTCTTTTGTTTTTTTTAGTCTCTCTCTGATGGCAGGCGTACCTTTGTGTGTTTCTCATTCATTCACGGTACAAACTCTGTGGGTCGATGAACCCAAACCACTTAATGATCCTTCCGTCACACACTGACTTCATTTCAACTTTTTATTCCAAAACACACAGAAACGTGAATATTTACAGAGAATTAACTCTAAACTGAGCTCCACCAACAGCCCTGGTGATACAGAACAGGATGCGGCTGGTGGCGGATCATGTGACAGATCATGTGACAGATCATGTGACAGATCATGTGACAGATCATGTGACAGATCATGTGACAGATCATGTGACAGATCATGTGACAGATCATGTGACAGATCATGTGACATCACTGCAGGGAGACGGTCACTAAGGACAAGCTCAGGTGATCAGAGGTGAAGGAAACACCTGAGCATCACTGTACAATAAAACTGAAAACACTTCATCATGTTTCTGTGGCTGCTGGGAGGGAAACTGCAGCTGTTTGCTCGGTACCAGAGGATGTTTCCTGTCCTACAGCCTGGGGGGGGGGGGTTAAATTAGGCCTTTTTCATCATCCTCACCCAGCTCCATTCAGAAAAACAGCAACCCAGACAGAAGCAGAGGAGCAGAAGAAGAACATACAGCAGGAGATGCTCTGCTTTGGGGGGGGGGGGGGGGGTTCGGTTTTACCGGATGAGGAAGATGAGCCGGTTGGTTTATTGTCCTCAGAACTTACAGAGAGTCCTGCCACCTTTCCTGGTTCTGCCGTCTCACACCAGCTCTTCTCCCTCCTCTCCTGTTCTTCATCTGGTGTTTTTTTACAGCTTCGTGTTCCTCAGAACGTACCGCTACTTTCCTCCCTGTGCTCCCGTCTGAAGCTGTTCGGGTCCTTTTGGTCAAAGAAAAGAAGCCAACAGGAAGTGAAACGCCATCAGAGATCTGCTGCAGGACCATGAAGGCGTCTGAGAGCAGTCTGTCCTTCCTCATATCCTTCCTTATGTCCTTCATGTCCTTCATGTCCTTCATGTCCTTCCTCATGTCCTTCCTCATGTCCCTCATGTCCTTCCTCATGTCCTTCATGTCCTTCCTCATGTCCCTCATGTCCTTCCTCATGTCCTTCATGTCCTTCCTCATGTCCCTCATGTCCTTCCTCATGTCCTTCCTCATGTCCTTCCTCATGTCCCCTCCTTTCCTTTCCTAGTCCCTTTATCTTCATCTCTTCCCTCCGTCCTTATTCACTCTATCCTCTCCCGTCCTTCGCTGTCTGTGCTGCCTCCTCATTGGCTGTCGCTCTCTCCCAGCAGCCAATAGGTGGTCATCTTTCCTTTGCCCTTAATGTCCAGGTCTCCTCTCAGCTCCAGCTGGAAGCAGTTGAACTCCATCAGGACGTCCCGGGTCGCCGCCGACACGTGGATCTTCAGTGCTGCACACACACACACACACACGCACACACACACACACACACACACACACACACACACACACAAACACACACACATGCACACACACACACACACACACACAGGTAACCTTCAGTGATGACCTTTCACATGAATAACATGAAGACATTTCCAGTTCTACTGATAGTTTCCACATCATTTACTGTCCCGACTCGCTGTGTTTGATGTGGCAGCAGTGACTGAAGTCACCTTCTCCGCTGGACTCCATGCGAGACGACGTGTTGACGGTGTCACCGAACAGACAGTAACGAGGCATCTTCAGACCCACGACTCCCGCACACACCGGACCTGCACACACACACAGGCTCGGTAAGAGGCTGCTGACACCAACCTGCAGCTTCCAGACGCCTCAGTAACATCTGGGGCATCCAGAGGTTTCAGCTCTGTTGGTCCTGAACAGAGAAGCTCAAACTGGGGAGACAGATGAAACGGACTGAGCTTCTCCAGCAGGAAAAGGTCATAAAACCGTTCCATGAAGGCTGTTTGGGCGTGAAAAGCTCTGAGCTAACGATGGAAGTGCATCCTCTGGGGAGCTCCTCCTAAAATCTCAGATCGTCTCCTCGGTTTTTAAACCGACGTCTCACATCAGTCGGTGAGTTCTGCAGCTTCTGGGACGAGTTTAATAATTAATAATGTTTAATTATATTATGTTTAATCTGTTTAATAATTAATTAAGACTTTAATAATGTGGCTCCCAACACCTTCAAGGGGACTGTGGGCCCACTTTATCCTGCCATGGTCCCCCAAAGACCAACGACCTCTCAAAGGTCCAACAGAAAATGTGCTGAAAGATCAGGACCAGGACTCAGCCTTTTTTTTACTAGATGACAGAAAGGAAAACCCAATGTTCAGCTGATGGTGGCTGAACCTGAGGATGATGTAAAAATGTGAAGCAGCAGCTTGGATTTCTGTTTGATTATCAGAGAAAACAGAAAGAAAAAGAGAGACCAGCCATGTGGGCGTGATTATGATCAGAATGAGCCTCCTGCAGAGAGACAGAAATCCTCCGGTTAAACAGGAGTGTGCACGTGCACGTGCACGACCCTCACCGCTGTGTATTCCTATCCTCAGCTTCAGCTGCTGCTCCTGCCGGTGACGGATCTTGAAGGTTCGGACGGCGTCCAGCAGAGCCAGCGCCATGCGGGCGATCTCTCTGCCGTGCAGCTTCCCGTTCCTCACCGGCAGCCCCGACACCACCATGTAGGCGTCGCCGATGGTCTCCACCTGGGGGCGCCACAGCACCACGAGTTAGCTGACCGGCACAGAGCTGCTGCTCTGATACAAAACATGGCAACAATGGTGGGCTCATCCCACCTGGAGGATGTTCAGGAAAACAAACACAGATACGACACTAAAGGATTTTATTTAATACCTCAAAATCCTCACTTTCAGTCATTTTTAAAAGTTTATTTTTCAAGTAGAAGTAGAAGAAAAATTATAGAATAATGAATGTAAAAACAAAGTCTCATTTTCTGTTCTCAGACGTGTTGCTTTGAGTTTTCTGTCCCGACTCTTTGACCTGAACGTTTCCCTTTTACAAGCTTCTCATCTTCTTTGTTCTTGCTCTAAATCTCAGAGCAGCTGACTGGGAACATCCAACATCTTCTGCCTCTGAGCCGAGTTCCCTTCCTGGAGGAGTTTCTGATCCTTTCCACTGTTCCACGGACAGCTCTGTGGTCTGCTGTCAGTCAGCAGCTGGAACAGCTGGTTCCACTAGTGAAACAGCTGGTTAAACTAGTGAAACAGCTGGTTAAACTCATTAAACAGCTGGTTAAACTAGTGAAACAGCTGGTTAAACTAGGGAAACAGCTGGTTAAACTAGTGAAACAGCTGGTTAAACTAGTGAAACGGCTGGTTAAACTAGTGAAACAGCTGGTTAAACTCATTAAACAGCTGGTTAAACTCATTAAAACAGCTGGTTAAACTAGGGAAACAGCTGGTTAAACTACTGAAACAGCTGGTTAAACTAGTGAAACAGCTGGTTAAACTAGGGAAACAGCTGGTTAAACTAGTGAAACAGCTGGTTAAAGTCAGGAAACAGCTGGTTAAACTAGTGAAACAGCTGGTTAAACTCGAGAAACAGCTGGTTAAACTCAGGAAACAGCTGGTTAAACTCAGGAAACAGCTGGTTAAACTAGTGAAACAGCTGGTTAAACTAGTGAAACAGCTGGTTAAACTAGTGAAACAGCTGGTTAAACTAAGGAAACAGCTGGTTAAACTAGTGAAAAATCTGGTTAAACTAGTGAAACAGCCGGTTAAACTAGGGAAACAGCTGGTTAAACTAGTGAAACAGCTGGTTAAACTAGTGAAACAGCTGGTTAAACTCGAGAAACAGCTGGTTAAATTAGTGAAACAGCTGGTTAAACTCAGGAAACAGCTGGTTAAACTAGTGAAACAGCTGGTTAAACTTGAGAAACAGCTGGTTAAACTAGTGAAACAGCTGGTTAAACTAGTGAAACAGCTGGTTAAACTAGTGAAACAGCCGGTTAAACTAGGGAAACAGCTGGTTAAACTAGTGAAAAATCTGGTTAAACTAGTGAAAAATCTGGTTAAACTAGTGAAACAGCTGGTTAAACTAGTGAAACAGCTGGTTAAACTCAGGAAACAGCTGGTTAAACTAGTGAAACAGCTGGTTAAACTAAGGAAACAGCTGGTTAAACTAGTGAAAAATCTGGTTAAACTAGTGAAACAGCTGGTTAAACTAGGGAAACAGCTGGTTAAACTCAGGAAACAGCTGGTTAAACTAGTGAAACAGCTGGTTAAACTCGAGAAACAGCTGGTTAAATTAGTGAAACAGCTGGTTAAACTCAGGAAACAGCTGGTTAAACTAGTGAAACAGCTGGTTAAACTTGAGAAACAGCTGGTTAAACTAGTGAAACAGCTGGTTAAACTAGTGAAACAGCCGGTTTAAACTAGGGAAACAGCTGGTTAAACTAGTGAAAAATCTGGTTAAACTAGTGAAAAATCTGGTTAAACTAGTGAAACAGCTGGTTAAACTAGTGAAACAGCTGGTTAAACTCAGGAAACAGCTGGTTAAACTAGTGAAACAGCTGGTTAAACTAAGGAAACAGCTGGTTAAACTAGTGAAAAATCTGGTTAAACTAGTGAAACAGCTGGTTAAACTAGGGAAACAGCTGGTTAAACTCAGGAAACAGCTGGTTAAACTAGTGAAACAGCTGGTTAAACTAGGGAAACAGCTGGTTAAAGTCAGGAAACAGCTGGTTAAACTAGTGAAACAGCTGGTTAAACTAGTGAAAAATCTGGTTAAACTAGTGAAACAGCTGGTTAAACTAGTGAAACAGCTGGTTAAACTAGTGAAAATCTGGTTAAACTAGTGAAACAGCCGGTTAAACTAGGGAAACAGCTGGTTAAACTAGTGAAACAGCTGGTTAAACTCGAGAAACAGCTGGTTAAATTAGTGAAACAGCTGGTTAAACTCAGGAAACAGCTGGTTAAACTAGTGAAACAGCTGGTTAAACTTGAGAAACAGCTGGTTAAACTAGTGAAACAGCTGGTTAAACTAGTGAAACAGCCGGTTAAACTAGGGAAACAGCTGGTTAAACTAGTGAAAAATCTGGTTAAACTAGTGAAACAGCTGGTTAAACTAGTGAAACAGCTGGTTAAACTAGTGGAAACAGCTGGTTAAACTAGTGAAAAATCTGGTTAAACTAGTGAAACAGCTGGTTAAACTAGGGAAACAGCTGGTTAAACTAGGGAAACAGCTGGTTAAACTAGTGAAACAGCTGGTTAAACTAGGGAAACAGCTGGTTAAAGTCAGGAAACAGCTGGTTAAACTAGTGAAACAGCTGGTTAAACTAGTGAAAAATCTGGTTAAACTAGTGAAACAGCTGGTTAAACTAGTGAAACAGCTGGTTAAACTCCTGAAACAACTCTGTTAACTACAGACTCATTTACATATTTACACTCATGCAGGTGGTTTTGTTAGAAATGCTGATTTAATGATTTTTTCCTCTACTTTACCTGAAAAAGCAACAAAGCCAGAACATTCAGCTGTTTTAACCAGATCTTTTTGTGTCATATCTGTGAACATCCTTACGTGTTTCTATCGTCTTTGACAGGTTGATCTTTTTCATTAAAGAGTTCATGTTTGGAGGAACCTGATTAAAAAGTATTGGATCTTCAGCTAAACAGCAGCTGCAGGAACTCTTTCCAAACAGTGGAACTTCTCACCTTGTAAACATCAAAGTTGTCGATGATGGCATCAAAGCAGGTGTACAGGTCATTGAGCACAGCCACCACCTGTGCACAGATGTGTTTTACTGTAACTAACAGAAAGCTGCTCCACCTAAAAACACACGCTTTAAAGGCTGAAGCACGTACAGAAGCACAGTTTGAACCCTTAAAGGCTCAAACAGCAGGTGTGCTCACCTGCATGGGAGTGCTCTCTGCAGATAGGGCAGTGAAGCCCACGATGTCGCTGAAGTAGATGGTGACCGAGTCGAAGGCTTCGGCCTGAACGGTCTCTCCACGCTTCAGCTGCTCCGCCACCGGGCTGCACACAGAGAGACACTTTTATGTCAGACTGACCCACCCGATGTGTTGCCTCCTGAACATTAAGATCCACAGATTCAGGCCTGAAGAACCCAACAGAACCACATCATCTGCAGAAAGCAGAGATGGAACCCTGAGGACCGGCAGCCTGGTGGAGTCCAACACACACTGAACCAGAACCACTCTGGACCCAGGATGTGGACCCAGGTCTGACTGTGTCACACAGGGACTGGATACCTGCTCCTTCTGAATCTGAGGCTCAACAATCAGTCGAGTCTCTGCCTCAGCTGGAGCAGTTTCAGCATCTCTGGACCTCAGTGATGGTGAGTTGGAGTCAGAGATGGACAGACGGATCGGGGCTTCCTCCCCCCAGATGGTGGAGCTCCTCCCTGTAGTACTTACTGTGGTAGTATCTGGTACAGCAGAGCCTCGGCCTTGCGCTTCTCCTCGTGATAAGCCTGCGTTCGTTCCTCCACCAGCTCCTCCAGGTTGTTGGCGTACTGCTCCATCCGGGACAGCAGGTTATCCAAGATGTTGCTTCTCGACTCCCTGAACACACACACACAGGTTAACCTTACCTCCTGAGGACCGAGGACCACCCCAGGACCACCCGAGGACCACCTGAGGACCACCTGTATTTTTGGGCACATGAACCGGCAAACAAGCAAAAAAATCCCCACAGACGGGACACATGCTGACACATGGATTAGTTTTGCTGTTGACCTCTTGGAAAAGAGATGTTTAATCCCAAGAGTTTTTATTTCTGGTTAAATGAAGCTGACTGAATGAATGATCTGAGCATGAATGTCCCAACAGAAACAGAGTAGTTTTGGGATAGTCCCGTCCTTCCTGTCCTCTCAGCCCCAGCTGGTCCAGGCAGATGGACCCTTCCCGGTTCTGGTCTTACTTGTTGTGTTTGCGCAGCAGCAGCCGGATGTGGTTGAAGTCGGGCCTCTCGGTGGGCTCCTCGGCCCAGCAGCGCTGCATCAGCTGACCCAGCTCTGGGGTGTGGCTCTGCGGGTCGATGGTCGGCCTCAGGCAGGGCCACTCGCCCAGAATCACCCGGTCCACGATCTCTGCAGATTCAACAGGTTCAGTTCACACTTAAAACCACAGAATACAGACTAAATGAGCTTAACTACAACACAGGGATTCATTAACTGCAGCAGTCTCAGTTCTGTCATCGTTCCTCAATATGAGGATCGGACCTGCGGCAGCTGGTAAAACATGGAGGGTTTGAAGTGCTCAAACCCGGTCAGTTTGGATCTGAAAATGTGTCCAGCAGTGATCAGATCTACAGGGACGGCTCTGAAGCCTTTCCTTTGCTCAGCTGAGGACTGATTAACGTTGGCCTAATGTATGGAAACATATCCCGTTAGCATCTTAATGTGTTCTGGTCGATGTCCCGCCTCCTTTCAGGAGCACCTGTGTTTTACCTTTGGGGCTGAGCGGGTCCCCCTCCAGGTAGAAGGCTCCCCGCCGCAGCGCCACCTCCTGGAGGATGATGCCGAAGCTGTAAACGTCTCCTTTCTGGGTTCCCTGAGGAGGAGGAGCCTCCATCCGGAGCAGCTCTGGAGCCATCCACAGCTTCTCTGCAGGGAACCAGATCATTACTGAAGGATCCAAGGAACCTTCTGACAAATCTGCTACACGTGAAGAAGAAGAAGAAGAAGAAGAAGAAGGAGGGTAACCTCCACCAGCAGCGACTCACGGGCGTAGTAGGCGTGAGCGTCGCTTCCCGAGTCGCTCTGGGACCGGAAGCTGGACAGACCGTAGTCGGTGATCTTCAGGACGAAGCGGTTGTCCACGACGCAGTTGGAGGACTTGAGTTTGCCGTGAGAGAAGATGACGCTGTTGTGGAGGAACACCATGCCCTGCAGAGAGAGCAGGTGAGGGAACACCTGGTCCAAAGTGACTCAGGACTCACAGCAGCAGGAAGTTACCTTTATGATGTCATTGATGAGGGAATATTTGAACATCCACTCCAGAGTGATGCTGTCGTTCTCCAGGATGTCCTGAAGACACACAGAGAGTTCAACGGGTGGAGGGAAGGGTGGAGGGAAGGGGGAGGAGGAGGGAAGGGGGAGGTGGAGGGAAAGGTGGAGGAGGAGGTGGAGGAGGAGGGGGAGGGAAGGGTGGAGGGAAGGGTGGAGGGAAGGGGGAGGAGGAGGGGGAGGGAAGGGTGGAGGGAAGGGTGGAGGGACAGGTGGAGGAGGAGGTGGAGGGACAGGAGGAGGGATGGGTGGAGGGACGGGTGGAGGGACAGGTGGAGGGATGGGTGGAGGAGGAGGTGGAGGGACAGGAGGAGGGATGGGTGGAGGGACGGGTGGAGGGACAGGTGGAGGGATGGGTGGAGGGACAGGAGGAGGGACGGGTGGAGAGACGGGTGGAGGGACGGGTGGAGAGACGGGTGGAGGGACGGGTGGAGAGACGGGTGGAGGGACAGGTGGAGAGACGGGTGGAGGGACGGGTGGAGGAGGTGGAGGGACAGGAGGAGGGATGGGTGGAGGAGGAGGTGGAGGGATGGGTGGAGGGACGGGTGGAGGGACAGGTGGAGGAGGAGGTGGAGGGACAGGAGGAGGGATGGGTGGAGGAGGAGGTGGAGGGACAGGAGGAGGGATGGGTGGAGGGACAGGAGGAGGGATGGGTGGAGGAGGAGGTGGAGGGACAGGAGGAGGGATGGGTGGAGGAGGAGGTGGAGGGACAGGAGGAGGGATGGGTGGAGGGACAGGTGGAGAGACGGGTGGAGGGACGGGTGGAGGAGGTGGAGGGACAGGAGGAGGGATGGGTGGAGGAGGAGGTGGAGGGATGGGTGGAGGGACGGGTGGAGGGACAGGTGGAGGAGGAGGTGGAGGGACAGGAGGAGGGATGGGTGGAGGAGGAGGTGGAGGGACAGGAGGAGGGATGGGTGGAGGGACAGGAGGAGGGATGGGTGGAGGAGGAGGTGGAGGGACAGGAGGAGGGATGGGTGGAGGAGGAGGTGGAGGGACAGGAGGAGGGATGGGTGGAGGGACAGGTGGAGAGACAGGTGGAGGGACGGGTGGAGGAGGAGGTGGAGGGACAGGAGGAGGGATGGGTGGAGGGACGGGTGGAGAGACAGGTGGAGGGACGGGTGGAGGAGGAGGTGGAGGGACAGGTGGAGGGATGGGTGGAGGAGGAGGTGGAGGGACAGGAGGAGGGATGGGTGGAGGGACGGGTGGAGGAGGAGGTGGAGGGACAGGAGGAGGGATGGGTGGAGGAGGAGGTGGAGGGACAGGAGGAGGGATGGGTGGAGGAGGAGGTGGAGGGACAGGAGGAGGGACAGGAGGAGGGATGGGTGGAGGAGGAGGTGGAGGGACAGGAGGAGGGATGGGTGGAGGGACGGGTGGAGGGATGGGTGGAGGAGGAGGTGGAGGGACAGGAGGAGGGATGGGTGGAGGGACGGGTGGAGGGACAGGTGGAGGGATGGGTGGAGGAGGAGGTGGAGGGACAGGAGGAGGGATGGGTGGAGGAGGAGGTGGAGGGACAGGTGGAGGGATGGGTGGAGGAGGAGGTGGAGGGACAGGAGGAGGGATGGGTGGAGGGACGGGTGGAGGGACAGGTGGAGGGATGGGTGGAGGAGGAGGTGGAGGGACAGGAGGAGGGATGGGTGGAGGGACGGGTGGAGCAGGTGGAGGAGCAGGTGGTGGAGCAGGTGGATTTACCTGCAGACTTCCTCGGGGGCAGTACTCGGTGACGATGCAGATGTTCGGGGGGTCGATGCACGCCCCGATGAACCTGGTCAGGTGCTCGTTCTGAACGTCTCGCATCTGCAGAGACGTCAAAGTCATACGATTTATACCCGAAACCTGGAGCACCTGGAAAACTCTGGACCAGGTTTTCCAGGACTGCAGAAACTAACCACTGCTGAGATGTTCAGGCAACAGACCAGATCACAGACAGAATGAAGGCGAACTGTTCATCTACACCTGATCCACGAGTCCGGGTCTGAAGTCAGACCAGCTGAGGCCTGAGGCCTGAACCGAGTCCGGGTCTGAAGTTAGACCGGCTGAGGCCTGAGGCCTGAACCGAGTCCAGGTCTGAAGTCAGACCGGCTGAGGCCTGAGGCCTGAACCGAGTCCGGGTCTGAAGTCAGACCGGCCTGAGGCCTGAACCGAGTCCGGATCTGAAGTCAGACCGGCCGAGGCCTGAGGCCTGAACCGAGTCCGGATCTGAAGTCAGACCGCCTGAGGCCTGAGGCCTGAACCGAGTCCGGGTCTGAAGTCAGACCGGCTGAGGCCTGAGGCCTGAACCGAGTCCAGGTCTGAAGTCAGACCGGCCTAAGCCTGAGGCCTGAACCGAGTCCGGATCTGAAGTCAGACCGGCCTGAGGCCTGAACCGAGTCCGGGTCTGAAGTCAGACCGGCCGAGGCCTGAGGCCTGAACCGAGTCCGGATCTGAAGTCAGACCGGCTGAGGCCTGAGGCCTGAACCGAGTCCGGGTCTGAAGTCAGACCGGCCGAGGCCTGAGGCCTGAACCGAGTCCGGATCTGAAGTCAGACCGGCCGAGGCCTGAGGCCTGAGGCCTGAACCGAGTCCGGATCTGAAGTCAGACCGGCCGAGGCCTGAGGCCTGAGGCCTGAGGCCTGAACCGAGTCCAGGTCTGAAGTCAGACCGGCTGAGGCCTGAGGCCTGAACCGAGTCCGGATCTGAAGTCAGACCGGCCGAGGCCTGAGGCCTGAGGCCTGAACCGAGTCCAGGTCTGAAGTCAGACCGGCTGAGGCCTGAGGCCTGAACCGAGTCCGGATCTGAAGTCAGACCGGCCGAGGCCTGAGGCCTGAGGCCTGAGGCCTGAACCGAGTCCGGGTCTGAAGTCAGACCAGCTGAGGCCTGAGGCCTGAACCGAGTCCGGGTCTGAAGTCAGACCGGCTGAGGCCTGAGGCCTGAACCGAGGATCTGCTGAGCGTTTGCTAACAAAACGCTTTTCAGCTCAAACAACACGAAAAGAAGTGAGAAACTTTTGGTTATTGGAAGGAAAGAGAAACATGTTCTGTCAGTTATTCACTAAAAATCACGTGTTTGATCCTGACTTTATTCAGAATTTCCAGACTGAAGGTCCTGTTAAAGCTGGTGGCCCCCCAGAGAAGGCAGGATTCCTGACCCTGAACTGAATCAGACACTCACATGTTTGAGTTGAAAGAGGACGTCCCTGTTCAGCTCCATGCGTTTCCTGTTCGTGTATTTGATGGCCACGATGTTTCCCTGGAGTGGAAAAACACTTTCAGGTCAGGAACAACCATCTTCTCACCGTCATGTTGGACAGAGACACTTCTATATATAAGAGGAACAGTGATTATTTACTCCTGTCCCACAGACTAAAGCAGGTTTTATGGGAAAAACCTCCTGATCTGCAGGTCTGACTGAATCAGTCACAGGTGAAAAGCTTTTTCTCTCTGCTTCAGTCTGTTTTTAACAGCAGATGATCTGTTTTTAACAGCAGATGATCTCAGATGATCTGTTTTTAACATCAGATGATCTCAGATGATCTGTTTTTAACAGCAGATGATCTGTTTTTAACAGCAGATGATCTGTTTTTAACATCAGATGATCTGTTTTTAACGGCAGATGATCTCAGATGATCTGTTTTTAACAGCAGATGATCTGTTTTTAACGGCAGATGATCTGTTTTTAACATCAGATGATCTGTTTTTAACAGCAGATGATCTGTTTTTAACATCAGATGATCTGTTTTTAACGGCAGATGATCTCAGATGATCTGTTTTTAACAGCAGATGATCTGTTTTTAACGGCAGATGATCTGTTTTTAACATCAGATGATCTGTTTTTAACGGCAGATGATCTGTTTTTAACGGCAGATGATCTGTTTTTAACAGCAGATGATCTGTTTTTAACAGCAGATGATCTCAGATGATCTGTTTTTAACAGCAGATGATCTGCTTTTAACAGCAGATGATCTGTTTTTAACGGCAGATGATCTGTTTTTAACAGCAGATGATCTGTTTTTAACAGCAGATGATCTGTTTTTAACAGCAGATGATCTGTTTTTAACAGCAGATGATCTGCTTTTAACAGCAGATGATCTGTTTTTAACAGCAGATGATCTGCTTTTAACAGCAGATGATCTGTTTTTAACAGCAGATGATCTGTTTTTAACAGCAGATGATCTGTTTTTAACAGCAGATGATCTGTTTTTAACATCAGATGATCTGTTTTTAACAGCAGATGATCTGTTTTTAACGGCAGATGATCTCAGATGATCTGTTTTTAACAGCAGATGATCTGTTTTTAACGGCAGATGATCTGTTTTTAACAGCAGATGATCTGTTTTTAACAGCAGATGATCTGCTTTTAACAGCAGATCATCTGTTTTTAACAGCAGATGATCTGACAGAGGAGACGAAGGGCTGCTTCACCTTGTAGTATCCAGTCTTTGCAAAGACCTGCAGGTTTCCGTCTCCGGTCATCAGGGAGCCGTAGTTCGAGCCTCTCTGAGGATAGAAACACATAAAGGTTATAGTTAGGGATGGCTCAGGTGACCCTGAAACATCCCATAGTTCTGCTGCTACAGGCCCAGGCTGCTGGGGGAGCTCCCATGATGCACCTCTCCTCCCTCCATGTTCTGCTGCTATAGGCCCAGCCTGCTGGGGGAGCTCCCATGATGCACCTCTCCTCCCTCCATGTTCTGCTGCTATAGGCCCAGCCTGCTGGGGGAGCTCCCATGATGCACCTCTCCTCCCTCCATGTTCTGCTGCTATAGGCCCAGCCTGCTGGGGGAGCTCCCATGATGCACCTCTCCTCCCTCCATGTTCTGCTGCTGTAGGCCCAGCCTGCTGGGGGAGCTCCCATGATGCACCTCTCCTCCCTCCATGTACAGATGACATCATTGCTGTCATTAACTTGTGTTTCTCTCTCTCAGCAGGTGTCTCTGGCCTGGTGTTACGCTGCTTGTTGTCCCCTCTTTCCTGTCCTCTCAGCCCCAGCTGGTCCAGGCAGATGGACCCTTCCTGGTTCTGGTTCTGATGGAGGTTTCTTCCTGGTTCTGGTTCTGATGGAGGTTTCTTCCTGTTAAAGGGAGTTTTTTCTCTCCATGCTCACCAGCGACAGCGTGATCCTGCTGCCGCTCCGCAGCACCTTGTCCAGGTTGCTCATCTGGATGTTCTCCCAGGAAATCCTCCAAAGCTGAGCCACCAGCTCCTTCTCCAGCTTCATCTTCCTGCAGCAGAGAGGTTCAAACAGTGAAACAGCAACTAATAATCAGATAAATCATTCAGATAAACTCCGTCTGTCTTTAAAAGTCTCCTCAAAACATTCAGAAACATTTTAAGAAGATTTCAGCTTTTCTCAAATAAGTTTCACCAACATCCAGCCAGAGTCACAGAGAACCTCCATGAGTAGAACCGAATGACAAGCTAAGAACAATAACACAACCGAACCTGAGCCGAGACCGAGGCCGAGACCGAGGCCGAGACCAAGACCGAGGCCGAGGCCAAGGCCGAGACCGAGGCCAAGACCGAGGCCAAGACCGAGGCCAAGACCGAGGCCAAGGCCAAGACCAAGACCGAGACCGAGACAAAGACCAAGGCCAAGGCCGAGACCGAGACCAAGGCCAAGGCCGAGACCAACACCAAGGCCGAGACCTAGACCAAGGCAAAGACCAAGACCAAGACAAAGACCAAGGCCGAGACCGAGACCAAGGCCGAGACCGAGACCGAGACCAAGGCCGAGACCTAGACCAAGGCCGAGACCGAGACCTAGACCGAGACCAAGACCGAGGCCGAGACCGAGACCAAGACCAAGGCAAAGACCGAGACCGAGACCGAGACCAAGGCCAAGGCAAAGACCAAGGCCAAGGCAAAGACCGAGACCGAGACCAAGACCGAGGCCGAGGCCAAGACCAAGACCGAGACCGAGACCTAGACCGAGGCCAAGACCAAGGCAAAGACCGAGACCAAGACCGAGGCCGAGACCGAGACCGAGACCGAGACCGAGACCGAGACCAAGACCAAGGCAAAGACCGAGACCGAGGCCGAGACCGAGACCAAGACCGAGACCTTGAGTCTTGAGTCCCGTTGTTGATGTTTTCCAGGTTAAGAGTTCAGGAAAAGATGAAAGAACAGCGACTGTTATCAGACAGATTGAGATTCCTTCCTCTTCCTCCTCCTGTGAGGAAGTAATCAGGTGCATGACGCAGCTCTCACCTGCAGATGAAGATGGTGACGGTCAGGGTCATGGTGAGGATGAAGAAGACCACGATGGAGACCATCTGGTGGATGGTGATGGTCTCTGTGAGAGAGACAGAAACAGTTTCAGAGAGAGGCAGCTGATCCATCCTGAATCTCCTCACCTACAGTATCTAACACATGTTCTCAGAGGGATGAAGACGGCTGCTTTGTAAGAAGTTTCAGGGAACACTTTCAGAAATGGAGGATCGTTTATCCACTCATTACGATTGATTATGTATCACCTGAAGAGGCAGCTTGAATCGACCTCTTCAAAGAGGAGAAAACATGAAGAAGACAAACGTCTTCTTCATGTTTTCTCCTCCGCAGGTGATTTAACCTGCAGATATAAATGCAGTCTCCAATCTGACCACTAGATGGCAGTAACTGCTACAGTGTTAGTTCGTCTGCATCATGCAAATAGAGCTGTTATCATTTTCAGTAATCTCCATTCTGTGTTTTAATATCTTAAAATGCTTCTTCTGGTGTTTCTGTTCATGTGAAACTTGTGAACTTTGACTTGTGATGCGCTGTTTTTCCACGGCTGATCTCTCAGGGACTGACTTGTGAGGCAGACGGGGTTGTCGTTCTTGAAGCCGCAGACGGGAACATCAACAGGAGGAGCTCCGCCCAGCCAGTGCAGAGCTGTTCCAGGAACTGCCGTCAGCTGCTCCTCGGAGCTGTTGTACTCCATAACGATCTGCAGGAACAAGGCAACAGCAGGGTTCAGTCCGGTTCATCCAGTTCATCCAGGTCAGTTCAGTTCAGTCCAGTCCAGTCCAGTCCAGTTCAGTCCAGTTCAGTTCAGTCCAGTCCAGTTCAGTTTTGTCCAGTTCAGTCCAGTTCAGTTCAGTTCAGTCCGGTTCTGTTCAGTTCAGTTCAGTTCAGTTTTGTCCAGTTCAGTCCAGTTCAGTTCAGTTCAGTTTTGTCCAGTTCAGTCCAGTTCAGTTCAGTTCAGTTCAGTTCAGTCCCGTTGAGTTCAGTTCAGTTCAGTTCATTTCAGTTTTGTCCAGTTCAGTCCAGTTCAGTTAAGTTCAGTTCAGTTCATTTCAGTCCAGTCCAGTTCAGTTCAGTTCAGTTCAGTTAAGTTTTGTCCAGTTCAGTTCAGTTCAGTTCAGTCCCGTTCAGTTCAGTCCCGTTCAGTTCAGTTCAGTTCAGTTCAGTCCCGTTGAGTTCAGTTCAGTTCAGTCCAGTTCAGTTCAGTTCAGTCCGGTGCTGTTCAGTTCAGTTCAGTTCAGTTTTGTCCAGTTCAGTCCAGTTCAGTTCAGTTCAGTTTTGTCCAGTTCAGTCCAGTTCAGTTCAGTTCAGTTCAGTCCCGTTCAGTTCAGTTCAGTCCAGTTCAGTTCAGTCCCGTTGAGTTCAGTTCAGTTCAGTTCAGTCCAGTTCAGTTCAGTTCAGTTTTGTCCAGTTCAGTTCAGTCCAGTTCAGTTCAGTTCAGTTCAGTTCAGTCCAGTCCAGTTCAGTTCAGTTCAGTTCAGTTTTGTCCAGTTCAGTCCAGTTCAGTTAAGTTCAGTTCAGTTCATTTCAGTCCAGTCCAGTTCAGTTCAGTTAAGTTTTGTCCCGTTCAGTTCAGTTCATTTCATTTCAGTCCAGTCCAGTCCAGTTCATTTCAGTCCAGTCCAGTTCAGTTCAGTTAAGTTTTGTCCCGTTCAGTTCAGTTCAGTTCAGTTCAGTTCAATTCAGTTCATTTCATTTCAGTTCAGTCCAGTTCAGTTTTATCCAGTCCAGTTAAGTTAAGTTTTGCCCAGTTCATTTCAGTTCAGTCCAGTTTAGTCCAGTCCAGTTATTCCTTCCAGCAGCCTCCAACAACAGCTACACAGTCAGATTCATGACGGAAATGAACAGTTAGTTTAAGTAGTTTGTGGGCGAATCAGCCAATGATCGAGGTATTTTGAACATTTATTCTGATAATGGAGACCGGTTTGGACTCTACAGATCTGTGGGATCTCAGATTGGTGAACTGACAGCTGGAGGGGTGGCGGTCCATCTCCTTGCCACGGCCGAGGTGCCGTTGAGCAAGGGCCCCATGCTATGCTGTGAATGGCTGCCCACCGCTCCAGTGTATGGCATCTGTGACCCTGTGCATGTTCAACAGGTGCCGGCGTGGTTGGGTTAAATAGGAGTAGATTTCCTGACTCTACATGACAATAAATCTGTTGTTATTCCATCAAATTCCAGAGTTTTGAAGGTCTTCCATCAGTTGGTCCTTTTTATGTCATAATATCGCCTGTGAATCTTATAGAATAGAATAGATATTATATAGCATGTATACAACAAAATATTAATTAGAGCTTCTCTCATTTGTTTGTTAAATCCAAAAGTAGTTCTAAGCAATAATTAAGAAAGAACAACAGTAAAACTCATAAAACAGACATAAAATCCTTCCTTCACACATAAATATCTTGTGGATCAGACAGTTAGTCCTGCAGAAGGTTAAAAGGTTGAAAGATTTGACCCATGGTGTACCTCAGGGACGTATATTGGGTCCTCTTTTGTTTGGGTCAGTTTTGAGGCTTTACCTCCTGCTGAAACCTGAGATTGTCCTATAAACCCTGAACAAAATGTGTTTCTGGTAATATAAATGGATATGAAACTCTGTTATATTTGAGGCCGTGTGGTTGTGAAATTACTGAGAATCACACACAAAGAGCCTCACACCGAGCTAAACCCAATTCCACCCTCCAAGCTTTCTCCTTCCCAACTGCCTCAATGAATTAAAATCCTGCCTTTCCTCAGATTTCCATGATAAAACTGAAATCCTTCTAATTGGAACCAAATCAACACAATCCGAGGCTGGCTGGGAGTATTTCCATCTACAGTAATCATCTCCGCCCCCCTGTTCTGCAGCAGCTTCACAGGCTCCTGTTTAAACTAATGGATCACAAACCGGCACATTTCAGGCCATCCATCACCTCGTTGCTCCCTCAGATCCTGGAACTCCTGACCACCGGACATCAGAAATATGGACTCGCTTTTCAAGCCCAAACTCCTGTTCAACGCAGCATTCTGCACTTAATTTCTGCTGCACTGTTAATTGTGTGGTTTTGTGAAGGAACCTACCAATAAAATACATTATTATTATAACTCATATCTTCCCTGAGACTCCCCTGTGTCAGCTGTGCTAAAACACAGGTTCACCTCAAACCCAACAAATCAAATATGTGTGGAGCCTGATGGGAAGTTGGATTATCACACTGAAGTTAAAGAAAAGTTTTTCATTTTTATTAAGTATGTATTTCAGATTACAAGATTAGTACAAGATTAGTATTTTGTGATTTAAATGTATTTCAGCAGGTCAGAATATTTTCATTACAGAACATCTGGTTTGTTTGTTTTAAATCTGATTTTTCTATCTCTGACGACCAGAGAGCCGGACGTCTGTCTGTTCACCTGGAAGATGCTGCTGTTGATGTCGGTCAGGTCCCACAGAGCGAAGTCCGTCTCACGGTCCCCGTTCTCATCGAGGTGGACCAGCCCCGTTACACCTGAGGAACCACGGGGGGGGGGGCAGAGTTAGAATAAAGAAGAAGCTAGGAGCAAATGCTCAGTGTGAACCGCAGGAATCATCTTTTTAATCTTTCTGTGGCTCATCAGGCCCAATCATCAGTGTTTGAGCAGCTGTGATGATCCAAAGTCCTCGAAGCAGCAAATGAATGAAGCAGCAGCCAGAACTTCATTATCCTAAATCAGTTAATTAGCTCTGATTAAATCCCCGCTGCAGGGACCTAACCCTGCCCAGCAAAGTCAAATAAACATGTTCCAAATCCTTTTTATTACCATTTAACCCTGCAGAGCTGCAGCAAACCGCACATCCTCAGGCCCACTGATGGCTCTGTAAAATCCTGAACATGTTACCAGATGGTGCTGTTTCAGCTGGTTAAACTGGTGAAAGAGCTGGTTAAACTGGTGAAACTGCTGGTTAAACTGGTAAAACAGCTGGTTAAACTAGTGAAACAGCTGGTTAAACTAGTGAAACAGCTGGTTAAACTGGTAAAACAGCTGGTTAAAGTCAGGAAACAGCTGGTTAAACTGGTGAAACCGCTGGTTAAACTGGTGAAACAGCTGGTTAAACTGGTGAAACAGCTGGTTAAAGTCAGGAAACAGCTGGTTAAACTGGTGAAACCGCTGGTTAAACTGGTGAAACTGCTGGTTAAACTGGTAAAACAGCTGGTTAAACTAGTGAAACAGCTGGTTAAACTAGTGAAACAGCTGGTTAAACTGGTAAAACAGCTGGTTAAAGTCAGGAAACAGCTGGTTAAACTGGTGAAACCGCTGGTTAAACTGGTGAAACAGCTGGTTAAACTGGTGAAACAGCTGGTTAAACTAGTGAAACGGCTGATTAAACTGGTGAAACAGCTGATTAAACTGGTGAAACAGCTGGTTAAACTGGTGAAACAGCTGGTTAAACTGGTGAAACAGCTGGTTAAACTAGTGAAACAGCTGGTTAAACTGGTGAAACGGCTGGTTAAACTAGTGAAACAGCTGGTTAAACTGGTGAAACAGCTGGTTAAACTGGTGAAACGGCTGGTTAAACTAGTGAAACAGCTGGTTAAACTAGTGAAACGGCTGGTTAAACTGGTGAAACGGCTGGTTAAACTAGTGAAACAGCTGGTTAAACTAGTGAAACAGCTGGTTAAACTGGTAAAACAGCTGGTTAAAGTCAGGAAACAGCTGGTTAAACTAGTGAAACAGCTGGTTAAACTGGTGAAACAGCTGGTTAAACTCCTGAAACAGCTGGTTAAACTCCTGAAACAGCTGGTTAAACTGGTGAAACGGCTGGTTAAACTAGTGAAACAGCTGGTTAAACTAGTGAAACAGCTGGTTAAACTGGTGAAACGGCTGGTTAAACTAGTGAAACAGCTGGTTAAACTGGTGAAACAGCTGGTTAAACTGGTGAAACGGCTGGTTAAACTAGTGAAACAGCTGGTTAAACTAGTGAAACGGCTGGTTAAACAGAACGCCACAGGAACGCTTTATAACTCCTCCCCTTTCTGCCAGAGCAGCAACACCAATGTTATGCTCATTCTCTTTATCACGTGGAATATACTTCTGTCACATCGTGTTCTATAAGATGATATAAGATATATTATTTCACTTTAAACCGTCAACCAAACGTCTGCTTTGTAGGAAACGTGTCTTTCTACTCATCACACTTTATGATGTTATTGCAGTGTTGGAGCCATCTGGCTCTGGAGAGTCCTTCAGGATGAAGAAACTCATCTTACTGGAAATGTGGTAAACTGTTGTTGGAACTTCCAGAAGAAGCAGATTTTCTGACCATCTTTGTACCGACAGGTGAGAGAGAAGCTGTTCAGTCTCACCTGTGAGAGACAGCGGATTCAATCTTAGATCCAGCTGCTTTCACAGAGGGGGGGGCTGAGTGTGTGTCTGTGCACGTGAGCGCGCATGTATTTGTTCGCTGGGAGTGTTTCTCGGTGGATGGAAAAATGAAAGGGGCCGTCAGAGGTTAATTACAGGCAGTTAGAAGTGAGTGAGTCAGGCTGATGATGCGTCGTCTCCGTGGCAACAGAGCATCTGGATCACAGAGGGCAGGCTGTGATTGGTCAGGGAGGTTGCCTGGAGAGGACTGCTTCTACCTGAGAGCGTCACAGCAGAATAATCACCGCTGTTGTGAGGAGGCGGGGTCAGAGGTCACGTTATGGGGCGGGGTCAGAGGTCACGTTATGAGGGGGAGCGTGTGGGTCAGAGGATGACATTTAGAAAAGTGCTGAAATGCCAGCGAGCTGAGAGCTTATCAACGCCGCGTTAAACTCGCTCCGACCCGTCTGCAGACTGATGGCGTTTCTGCAACCTCTCAGAAGGTCTCAGTTTGAATTCTGGTGACTTTTGGGCGAAATTTCATTCATAAAGCACCAAAACACAACAAAAGTCATCTCAGGACACTTTGGAGGTACAGTCCAGTTCCATCCATCCATGTCTGCTGTTGGTTCTCATCAGAACTCATCAGGACTCATCAGAACTCATCAGAACTCTGGCTGCAGCATTTTGGGTCACTGAAAGGGGGCGGAGCTAAAACGGAGTCGGAGGCATTAAACCAGTCACTAGAACAAGCCCCGCCTTCTAAATCACGAGCCACCCAACATCAGAGTTCAGTTCTGTTCAGAACCAGTTCAGCCCAGTTTGAAAGCTGAGATGAAAGCATTTCAGAGCTCAGAACATCTGCAGAAGCTCTTGGTCTGAAACACCGAAATAAAACAGAAGGTGTTCGAACTTTTCTGCATTCATTGTTCTAAAATCTTAGCCCGAGTAACGGATCTGATGAAGGTCTGACAGGAAGTGCAGCAGAGCTGTGACCTTCGTCATCATCACAGTCAGCTGTTCTCCAGAGAGGGCCGGGCCCCCGCTGCCAGGAGCCGGGCCCCCGCTGCCAGGAGCCGGGCCCCCGCTGCCAGGAGCCTAAACCTAAAAAAACCTAAAAGTGATTCATGAGGACCTGCAGGAGGAAGTAAAAGAAGCTCAAACACATGTGGTCACATGACAGTGGTCACATGACAGTGGTCACATGACAGTGGTCACATGACAGTGGTCACATGTGTGTTTCTATGTAAAAACACGCCAAAGACGACGGTTAACGACGGCTCAAAGGATGAATCATTGATCTGAATCACTGACGTCTGTCTTCACCTGAGGGTGAACCTCACCTGTGAGACAGCAGGAGTCAGAACCAGTGAGGAGCTTCTGAGGGGCAGAACCGGGTCTCACTGCTTCCACTGACCCGATCCGGAGAGCAGAACTGTGTGAACAGCTGTTGATTTTTATCTGGGTTCATTCAATTTTACCATCATATTTCTGATTTAAACTTCTCAGGACGCCCAGGACCTCGTGCACGCTCAGGACCTCGTGCACGCTCAGGACCTCGTGCACGCCCAGGACCTCGTGCACGCTCAGGACCTCGTGCACGCTCAGGACCTCGTGCACGCCCAGGACCTCGTGCACGCTCAGGACCTCGTGCACGCCCAGGATCTCGTGCACGCCCAGGACCTCGTGCACGCTCAGGACCTCGTGCACGCCCAGGACCTCGTGCACGCCCAGGACCTCGTGCACGCTCAGGACCTCGTGCACGCCCAGGACCTCGTGCACGCTCAGCATGGGGATCGAAGCAATCAGCTGGTTTCTGTTGTTTAAATGGGGTTCGACAGGATTTATCTTTGTGCCTTTTGTTTTATTTGGTGTTTTATAAAATAAAACTGAGCTGAAATTAATTGAATTGGTAGAATTTGCCGAAAAGTCAGATTATTTTTGCTTCCATCTTGTTTTGTGTCTTTTCAAAGAACTCGTGTGGTTGGAGGGACATTTGACCCAGATGGAGCCAGTTATCATCGTCAGAATGGCGCCGCCTCGGCGCCGCAGCTCTGAACAAGTTAACAAGGTTTGATCTGATGTCTTCCATCATCCGGTCGGAGCGTCCTCCGCCCTCTGTGGTCGGAGCTCACACTTCAGGAAAGGTGTGAAGGTGCCGAGGCTCCTCATCTGGAGGAGCTCAGGCTCATCTGTGATCCAATCTCAGGTGTAAATGGAATCTGAGCAGGTGACCCGATGCCAGCAGTGAGGGCAAAAAGCAGCAGCTTTAAATGCCAGCTGCAGCAAGACGGCATGAATCAGAACCAGAGAAGTTCTGGGAAGCAGGTGAAACCTCTTCAAACAGACAGGTGTTGAATCGGTCCTCCACAGCTGGATCACATCTGTATAAACACACAAGCTGCTGAGATATTTCAGCAGCTGTGGACCAACATTCCTCCGAGCTGTGAGCTGGTGTCACCGTTTCTAACAGAGAGGATCCAGAAACTGTCCGGCCGGTCAGAACCGGTGATGAAACAGCTGGCAAACAGCTGGCAAACAGCTGGCGAACAGCTGGCAAACAGGTGGCAAACAGCTGGCGAACAGCTGGCAAACAGCTGGCGAACAGCTGGCAAACAGGTGGAAAACAGAAAATGACCAATTATACAACGAGTGGCTCCAAAGCCCAGTAACGGGTAACAGCATCATAACCGAGTCCAAAACTACCAGAACCAAACCAGAAGTGAAGCCCAACACAGAGGCTTCGGGCACCTTGTTTTTCTCAGTATCTTAGACCAGGTTCTGACCCAGTTCTCCTGTCTGAGCGGTTCTGTTTCCCTCCTGTCAGCTGTGACTCGGGCCGATCCCACCGGCCTCTCTGCTCCACTTCAGCTGGTTTAGGTGTTATTCTGGTAATAATCCCAACCTTTTTACTCAGGCATTGCACTCAGATCTGCTCAAACTCAGTCTGAACATCCTGAAAATCTTACTTTTCTTTAATGTTCTGGTTTTTCATCCTGGGAGCTTCGTGCCCTGAAACCTCACTGAAAAATGATTAAAAGCTAATTAAGCTGCTCCTCTCTGAGTGAAAAACTGGGGCCAGCCTTCAGGCGTCTGACTGCCCTGAACCTCCTCTTTCTGTCTGATGTGGGAATTAAACACAAGTTAAGCTTCACCCATCCTCAGACAATCATCGGCTGCTGCCACACGGTGGGAGAAAATGAAAGGAAGGAAAAGGCGTGAATAAGAGAAAAGAGGGCGGGGAGCTAAAAAGATTTAATCAGAGATAATCTTCATGATAAATATGGAAGGAGGAGGAGGAGGCTGGCTGTAAAAAGCATGAATAAGAGCACGATGAAGATTAGATTATCGCTTCCTGCCTGTCGTTTCCGCTCCATTAACTAATGGACGCCACTTCTCAGCAGCAGGTTCAGAGAAAGTCCTCGTGAGGACAGAACCGTGTGTTGGAAGCTTGAAATACAGCAAACATTACAGATCACTGCCAGAGGAAACGTTTCCAAGCAGTTAAACACGTAAACCTGATGGGTCACATGTTCATAGCTCTAACATGTAAACCTGATGGGTCACATGTTCATAGCTCTAACATGTAAACCTGATGGGTCACATGTTCATAGATCTAACATGTAAACCTGATGGGTCACATGTTCATAGATCTAACATGTAAACCTGATGGGTCACATGTTCATAGATCTAACATGTAAACCTGATGGGTCACATGTTCATAGATCTAACATGTAAACCTGATGGGTCACATGTTCATAGATCTAACATGTAAACCTGATGGGTCACATGTTCATAGATCTAACATGTAAACCTGATGGGTCACATGTTCATAGATCTAACATGTAAACCTGATGGGTCACATGTTCATAGATCTAACATGTAAACCTGATGGGTCACATGTTCATAGATCTAACACGTAAACCTGTGGCAGATTTTCATTTTCAGATAAAACTGGGGTCTTCCAGCTCGGTTCAGGCCGTCTTTACAGAGAGGAACAGAGTCCTGACAGTAAGTGTTGAATCCAACATCCACAGGACCCAAAGAAAGAAGAAAAAGCATTGAAATGGCCTCTAATTTGACAGAACTGTGAAGAGGAGCAGCTTTAATCGGGGGTTTGTGTTGAGTTTCTGCTTCTGATGGTCAGGTCTGCTGCACGGCGACAGGTGCAGGTCAGACTGCTGGAGCCTGTTGCCTGGTAACAGAAGCACCTCATCCAGGTTTACTCCGCCCATACATCACAGATTAGAGGAGGCTGGCAAATCTCATTAGAAGGAGTGATAAACAGGTTCATCATGTGAGGACACAGCAGGAGGCGTGCACACAGTCTCCAGAGAGGACAGAGCTAATGGCAGCTTCTGCTCTTACCCCCCCCATCCTATACTTATGCTGCTACAGGCCTGGACTGCACCTCCCCTCTCTGTGGTTTGAGTTTGGAGCTTCTCTGTATCTGTGTGAGCTGCAGTTACTGACCAACGACTGTCGGTCCCTAACCCCTCCTGTGGGTTATGGTTAGACTAACTAGTGTCACTGTGGGTTAGGGTTAGTCTAACTAGCGGCACTGCGGGCTCTGGGTTAGTCTAACTAGTGGCACTGCAGGCTCTGGGTTAGTCTAACTAGCGGCACTGTGGCCTCTGGGTTAGTCTAACTAGCGGCACTGCAGGCTCTGGGTTAGTCTAACTAGTGTCACTGTGGGGTCTGGGTTAGTCTAACTAGCGGCACTGCAGGCTCTGGGTTAGGGTTAGTCTAACTAGCGGCACTGCAGGCTCTGGGTTAGTCTAACTAGTGGCACTGTGGGGTCTGGGTTAGACTAACTAGTGGCACTGTGGGGTCTGGGTTAAGGTTAGTCTAACTAGCGGCACTGCAGGCTCTGGGTTAAGGTTAGACTAACTAGCGGCACTGCGGGCTCTAGGTTAAGGTTAGTCTAACTAGCGGCACTGCAGGCTCTGGGTTAGTCTAACTAGTGTCACTGCAGGCTCTGGGTTAGTCTAACTAGCGGCACTGCAGGCTCTGGGTTAAGGTTAGACTAACTAGCGGCACTGCGGGCTCTAGGTTAAGGTTAGTCTAACTAGCGGCACTGCAGGCTCTGGGTTAGTCTAACTAGTGTCACTGCAGGCTCTGGGTTAGTCTAACTAGCGGCACTGCGGGCTCTGGGTTAGTCTAACTAGCGGCACTGGGGGCTCTAGGTTAAGGTTAGTCTAACTAGCGGCACTGCGGGCTCTGGGTTAGTCTAACTAGCGGCACTGGGGGCTCTGGGTTAAGGTTAGTCTAACTAGCGGCACTGCAGGCTCTGGGTTAGGGTTAGTCTAACTAGCGGCACTGCAGGCTCTGGGTTAGTCTAACTAGTGGCACTGTGGGGTCTGGGTTAGACTAACTAGTGGCACTGTGGGGTCTGGGTTAGACTAACTAGCGGCACTGGGGGCTCTAGGTTAAGGGTAGTCTAACTAGCGGCACTGCGGGCTCTGGGTTAGTCTAACTAGCGGCACTGGGGGCTCTGGGTTAAGGTTAGTCTAACTAGCGGCACTGCAGGCTCTAGGTTATGGTTAGTCTAACTAGCGGCACTGCAGGCTCTAGGTTATGGTTAGTCTAACTAGTGGCACTGCGGGCTCTGGGTTAAGGTTAGTCTAACTAGCGGCACTGTGGGGTCTGGGTTAGTCTAACTAGTGGCACTGTGGGGTCTGGGTTAGTCTAACTAGTGGCACTGCGGGCTCTGGGTTAAGGTTAGTCTAACTAGCGGCTCTGCGGGCTCTGGGTTAAGGTTAGTCTAACTAGCGGCACTGTGGGGTCTGGGTTAGTCTAACTAGTGGCACTGCAGGCTCTAGGTTAGGGTTAGTCTAACTAGCGGCACTGCAGGCTCTAGGTTAAGGTTAGTCTAACTAGCGGCACTGCGGGCTCTAGGTTAGTCTAACTAGCGACACTGCGGGCTCTAGGTTAAGGTTATTCTAACTAGTGGCACTGCGGGCTCTAGGTTAGGGTTAGTCTAACTAGCGGCACTGCAGGCTCTAGGTTAAGGTTAGTCTAACTAGCGGCACTGTGGGGTCTGGGTTAGTCTAACTAGTGGCACTGCAGGCTCTAGGTTAGGGTTAGTCTAACTAGCGGCACTGCGGGCTCTAGGTTAGTCTAACTAGCGGCACTGGGGGCTCTAGGTTAAGGTTAGTCTAACTAGCGGCACTGCGGGCTCTGGGTTAGTCTAACTAGCGGCACTGGGGGCTCTGGGTTAAGGTTAGTCTAACTAGCGGCACTGCGGGCTCTGGGTTAGTCTAACTAGCGGCACTGGGGGCTCTGGGTTAAGGTTAGTCTAACTAGTGGCACTGCAGGCTCTGGGTTAGGGTTAGTCTAACTAGCGGCACTGCAGGCTCTGGGTTAGTCTAACTAGTGGCACTGTGGGGTCTGGGTTAGACTAACTAGTGGCACTGTGGGGTCTGGGTTAGACTAACTAGCGGCACTGGGGGCTCTAGGTTAAGGGTAGTCTAACTAGCGGCACTGCGGGCTCTGGGTTAGTCTAACTAGTGGCACTGTGGGGTCTGGGTTAGACTAACTAGTGGCACTGTGGGGTCTGGGTTAGACTAACTAGCGGCACTGGGGGCTCTAGGTTATGGTTAGTCTAACTAGCGGCACTGGGGGCTCTGGGTTAAGGTTAGTCTAACTAGCGGCACTGCAGGCTCTAGGTTATGGTTAGTCTAACTAGCGGCACTGCAGGCTCTAGGTTATGGTTAGTCTAACTAGTGGCACTGCGGGCTCTGGGTTAAGGTTAGTCTAACTAGCGGCACTGTGGGGTCTGGGTTAGTCTAACTAGTGGCACTGTGGGGTCTGGGTTAGTCTAACTAGTGGCACTGCGGGCTCTGGGTTAAGGTTAGTCTAACTAGCGGCTCTGCGGGCTCTGGGTTAAGGTTAGTCTAACTAGCGGCACTGTGGGGTCTGGGTTAGTCTAACTAGTGGCACTGCAGGCTCTAGGTTAGGGTTAGTCTAACTAGCGGCACTGCAGGCTCTAGGTTAAGGTTAGTCTAACTAGCGGCACTGCGGGCTCTAGGTTAGTCTAACTAGCGACACTGCGGGCTCTAGGTTAAGGTTATTCTAACTAGTGGCACTGCGGGCTCTAGGTTAGGGTTAGTCTAACTAGCGGCACTGCAGGCTCTAGGTTAAGGTTAGTCTAACTAGCGGCACTGTGGGGTCTGGGTTAGTCTAACTAGTGGCACTGCAGGCTCTAGGTTAGGGTTAGTCTAACTAGCGGCACTGCGGGCTCTAGGTTAGTCTAACTAGCGGCACTGGGGGCTCTGTGTTAAGGTTAGTCTAACTAGTGGCACTGCGGGCTCTGGGTTAAGGTTAGTCTAACTAGCGGCACTGCAGGCTCTAGGTTAAGGTTAGTCTAACTAGCGGCACTGCGGGCTCTAGGTTAGTCTAACTAGCGGCACTGGGGGCTCTGTGTTAAGGTTAGTCTAACTAGTGGCACTGCGGGCTCTGGGTTAGGGTTAGTCTAACTAGCGGCACTGCAGGCTCTAGGTTAAGGTTAGTCTAACTAGCGGCACTGCGGGCTCTAGGTTAAGGTTAGTCTAACTAGCGGCACTGCGGGCTCTGGGTTAGTCTAACTAGCGGCACTGGGGGCTCTGGGTTAGACTAACTAGCGGCACTGGGGGCTCTGGGTTATGGTCAGTCTAACTAGCGGCTCTGAACAGCAGCAGGACACAGACATGCGACACCATCGGAGGGCGTGGAGACGCTGCTCGTGATGGATGTGGACGGCTCAGAGATAGAAGCTCCACTGAGAGGCAGGAGGAGGCTGGACGGCTCAGGTTTCACTCCATTAGATTTTCAGGCTATTTTTGTGGATCTCCACAGAAGTTTCACCCTGAGGTGATCAGGTTCCTTCCAACAGGAAAGAGAAACGTGGGGAAGAAGGCGATGCTGGGGCGGCATGGCAGGAACTGACAGATTATTATCGACCGGTCGTCTCAATGCTTCTGGTTAAGTATTTTAAACGCTGCATCATGCTTTTTAGAATAGGAAGATACTTTATTCATCCCCCAGTGGGGAAATTTAATGACTGTATATGAAACAATAACAACACTAATTATAACTCCAGGTTCTGTCTGTAGTGCAACTCCCCCAGCAGCATAGAACAGTGGTAGTGTGATAAAACATCCTGCAGACATTAAAGGACCCGAGCCGTCTCAGGAAGAAGAGGCGGCTCGCCCCCCCCCTCCTCTGCAGACCACTCCAGTTCATCCCAACCCAGCACCACCCCCAGGTATCAGTCTGCCCTCATCAATGCAGACTGACTGGTGTGGAGTTTAACAACAGGTCCTGCTGTTAAAGTTTCAACAGATAAACGAGTTTCTGAACTGAAAACACCTCAAGATAAGCTCAGTTTCCCACTGTGTGTTTCCTGGATTCCACCTTTCTGGTTATCCAGCCTGGCTGTGATTTGCTTTCAGTTTTTAATGAAATCCTCGGTTAGTTTTCAGTCTCCTGGGTTCGAATCTGTAATATTCATGTTTCGTTGTTTTTGGTCCGTTTGAGGACAGTTTTGTTGGACCTTCAAAGGTCAAGTGAGGTCAAAGACTCACTGCAGAAGAACATCCTGAATAAATCTGAATGAGACCATCATCTGTGGACCTCAAACACTTCAGCATCACATCAGCTTCATCAGATCTGTGGAATCTGTGAGACTTCCTGTAACGGACCGAAGGGACAGAGGACCCAGAACCACATGTTCAGCTTGAACAAACCGGACGGTTTCCCTCTTTGACCTCCAGCACAGGATGGACAGATGGACAAACAAAGAGGTGGAGAGGCAGGTTTGAAGAGGGACGGAGAGCAGAGCAAACAAGCAGAGCACACATGAGAGTTTTACTCAGGCAGAAGAGGAAGTCCTCCTTCACTCTGTGTTCAGACTGGTCTGAATCTCTGCAGCTCGCTGATGACTGAGACTCGTTTTTATCTTTTCAGCAGCTACCAGAGAAGTTTAGCTGTCAGAGGAGGGGGCGGAGTCATAGCAACAAGCCCCGCCCCCTTCATACTAAAGAACTGGATGTTGTCTGAGAGATAAGAGGCGATGAAAGTGTGAAACATGAAGACAGACTCTGGGACAGAAAGCTGCCGGTTCTCTGTCTGTGATTTTTAAACTCGGCTCAGCGTTCATCATCACTGCAGCCCTCAATGTTTCTGAGACCTGGAGCTTTTCCAGCTGCTAGAACAGACCTGATTCCACACGTTCGGCAGAATCTCCTCATTTTCTCTGTCGCTGCTCCGGCTCTGACATCAGGAGGGTGAGACATCAGGAGGGTGAGACATCAGGAGGGTGAGACATCAGGAGGGTTAGACATCAGGAGGGTGAGACATCAGGAGGGTGAGACATCAAGAGGGTTAGACATCAGGAGGGTTAGACACCAGGAGGGTTAGACACCAGGAGGGTGAGACATCAGGAGGGTGAGACATCAGGGGGGTTAGACATCAGGAGGGTGAGACATCAGGAGGGTTAGACACCAGGAGGGTTAGACATCAGGAGGGTTAGACACCAGGAGGGTGAGACACCAGGAGGGTGAGACATCAGGAGGGTGAGACATCAGGGGGGTTAGACATCAGGAGGGTGAGACATCAGGAGGGTGAGACATCAGGAGGGTGAGACATCAGGAGGGTGAGACATCAGGAGGGTGAGACATCAGGAGGGTGAGACATCAGGAGGGTGAGACATCAGGAGGGTTAGACATCAGGAGGGTGAGACATCAGGAGGGTTAGACATCAGGAGGGTGAGACATCAGGAGGGTGAGAAATCAGGAGGGTTAGACATCAGGAGGGTTAGACATCAGGAGGGTGAGACATCAGGAGGGTGAGACATCAGGGGGGTTAGACATCAGGAGGGTTAGACATCAGGAGGGTGAGACATCAGGAGGGTGAGACATCAGGAGGGTTAGACATCAGGAGGGTGAGACATCAGGAGGGTTAGACACCAGGAGGGTGAGACATCAGGAGGGTGAGACATCAGGAGGGTTAGACATCAGGAGGGTTAGACATCAGGAGGGTGAGACATCAGGAGGGTTAGACATCAGGAGGGTGAGACATCAGGAGGGTGAGAAATCAGGAGGGTTAGACACCAGGAGGGTTAGACACCAGGAGGGTTAGACATCAGGAGGGTTAGACATCAGGAGGGTTAGACACCAGGAGGGTTAGACATCAGGAGGGTGAGACATCAGGAGGGTGAGACATCAGGGGGGTTAGACATCAGGAGGGTGAGACATCAGGAGGGTGAGACATCAGGAGGGTGAGACATCAGGAGGGTTAGACACCAGGAGGGTGAGACATCAGGAGGGTTAGACATCAGGAGGGTTAGACACCAGGAGGGTTAGACATCAGGAGGGTTAGACACCAGGAGGGTGAGACATCAGGGGGGTTAGACATCAGGAGGGTGAGACATCAGGAGGGTGAGACATCAGGAGGGTGAGACATCAGGAGGGTTAGACACCAGGAGGGTTAGACACCAGGAGGGTTAGACATCAGGAGGGTTAGACATCAGGAGGGTTAGACACCAGGAGGGTTAGACATCAGGAGGGTTAGACACCAGGAGGGTTAGACATCAGGAGGGTGAGACATCGGGAGGGTGAGACATCGGGAGGGTGAGACATCAGGGGGGTTAGACATCAGGAGGGTGAGACATCAGGAGGGTGAGACATCAGGAGGGTTAGACATCAGGAGGGTGAGACATCAGGAGGGTGAGACATCAGGAGGGTTAGACACCAGGAGGGTGAGACACCAGGAGGGTTAGACATCAGGAGGGTGAGACATCGGGAGGGTGAGACATCAGGAGGGTGAGACATCAGGAGGGTGAGACATCAGGAGGGTGAGACACCAGGAGGGTTAGACATCAGGAGGGTGAGACATCAGGAGGGTGAGACATCAGGGGGGTTAGACATCAGGAGGGTGAGACATCAGGAGGGTGAGACATTAGGAGGGTGAGACATCAGGAGGGTTAGACATCAGGAGGGTGAGACATCAGGAGGGTGAGACATCAGGAGGGTTAGACATCAGGAGGGTGAGACATCAGGAGGGTGAGACATCAGGGGGGTTAGACATCAGGAGGGTGAGACATCAGGAGGGTGAGACATTAGGAGGGTTAGACACCAGGAGGGTTAGACATCAGGAGGGTGAGACATCAGGAGGGTGAGACATCAGGGGGGTTAGACATCAGGAGGGTGAGACATCAGGAGGGTGAGACACCAGGAGGGTTAGACATCAGGAGGGTGAGACATCAGGAGGGTGAGACATCAGGGGGGTTAGACATCAGGAGGGTTAGACATTAGGAGGGTTAGACACCAGGAGGGTTAGACATCAGGAGGGTGAGACATCGGGAGGGTGAGACATCAGGGGGGTTAGACATCAGGAGGGTCAGACATCAGGAGGGTTAGATGACGTGAGCAGAATCTGAGCCCCAGCTCCTCTCAGAACATTTGGTTCTGTAGCGGTTAGCGGTTAGCGGTTAGCGTTAGCGTTAGCAGAGCCACTCCAGCCTCCTCCACACTCCTAATCCAACAGAACATAAAGCTGCAGAACTGGATCGTACAGAACCAGAGTGAAGCAGGAGAGACAACAGATTAATATTCCTGGGAACATTCGTCCCTTCATCAGCGCGACTGTCCAAACTTTGGGTGGAAACTGAAAATCAGAACTCTGGCATGTGGGCAGTAATCTGATCTGGAATCAGCCCCAGAGACTCCAAACGGACGCCATGCAACATGGCTGCAGCCCACTGAGGCCGTTTCAGTTGACTGAACGCCATCCTCTTCCTCACCTTGAGTCAACAGCCTCCTCCCCCCGATGACCCCTGACCCCTGACATCTCAGAATAAAGACCTGCTGCAGACAGATCAATCAGGAACCAGTCGGACCTGTTTCTGTGACCTTCTGCCGCCTGTCAGCCATGCAGTTTGTGTGTTTGGGAGCAGTTTCAGCAGAGGAATAATAAAATCCGAGCTGCACTCAAACGCACCGTCTATGACTCACACAACTTCACTGCTGAGTTTTATCTCTTCATGCAGCTCAACCTCAGAGACTTTAGATCGATCCGAGTGGTTCTGCTCTGTCTGACCTGGGGTTTTAATCCCTCCCACACCTGCATGTGACCTGAGCAGGAAACACCTGAGCAGGAAACAGCTGAGCAGGAAACACCTGAGCAGGAAACACACCTGAGCAGGAAACACCTGAGCAAGAAACACACCTGAGCAGGAAACAGCTGAGCAGGAAACACCTGAGCAGGAAACACACCTGAGCAGGAAACACACCTGAGCAGGAAACAGCTGAGCAGGAAACACACCTGAGCAAGAAACACACCTGAGCAGGAAACAGCTGAGCAGGAAACACCTGAGCAGGAAACAGACCTGAGCAGGAAACACACCTGAGCAGGAAACAGCTGAGCAGGAAACACACCTGAGCAGGAAACACACCTGAGCAGGAAACACACCTGAGCAGGAAACACACCTGAGCAGGAAACAGCTGAGCAGGAAACACACCTGAGCAGGAAACACACCTGAGCAGGAAACACCTGAGCAGCAGCTCGGCTGTCCAGGGAACCAACAGAGAAGCTTTCATGTGTCCAAACACAAGAAAAAACTCGGTTCACACAGAAGCTGACGGAGGCTTGAGATGAAGGTTGTTTTATGGCTGCAATTCCTGAAAAGAAGGAAGTGGAGCAGGTCATAAAGTCCAGTTACGGCCAGTGATTACTCCATCATTCCCACTCACTTCTCTCACCTGTGAGTGGTTACGTCAGGTCATGTGACCGCAGAGGGAGACATTTCGTGGACTTTCTTAAGGAATCATCTGCTGGAGATAGTTTTTTAGGCCTGACACTTCTTCTTCTGTCCTCCACTTGTCCAGTTTCCTCAAATGTTTTAAGGACACACTGCACACCATGCTGAGATATGCCAAGTTTTCAGCTAATAGCTCTTTGGGAATCACCTTGTTGCTGCAGAAATCCTATTTTCTGTCTGTCAAACTGTGTTTTCTTTGCTGTTTTTCATAGATGCAGCTAAAGAAATGGGAACAAATGATGTGTCTCTGTGACAGGCTGCTGGTAACAAAGAGCCTAAAGATCCAGTTTAAAATGGCTTCTTTGCTAAGTTGTCTGTTCTGTGTCGACACAACACTGGTTCATCCCTTGAGTTAGGAGCCTTTTTTCTGCCTGAATGGGTCAAAGGTCAGAGTTCAGTGTAACTGAAAGAGCTTCAGAAAGCTGCAGAACTATTGATCAGGACACTTTAAAGGTTTCAGAAAGCTGCAGAACTGTTGATCAGGACACTTTAAAGGTTTCAGAAAGCTGCAGAACTATTGATCAGGACACTTTAAAGGTTTCAGAAAGCTGCAGAACTGTTGATCAGGACACTTTAAAGGTTTCAGAAAGCTGCAGAACTGTTGATCAGGACACTTTAAAGGTATCAGAAAGCTGCAGAACTGTTGATCAGGACACTTTAAAGGTTACAGAAAGCTGCAGAACTATTGATCAGGACACTTTAAAGGTTTCAGAAAGCTGCAGAACTGTTGATCAGGACACTTTAAAGGTTTCAGAAAGCTGCAGAACTGTTGATCAGGACACTTTAAAGGTTTCAGAAAGCTGCAGAACTATTGATCAGGACACTTTAAAGGTTTCAGAAAGCTGCAGAACTGTTGATCAGGACACTTTAAAGGTTTCAGAAAGCTGCAGAACTATTGATCAGGACACTTTAAAGGTTACAGAAAGCTGCAGAACTGTTGATCAGGACACTTTAAAGGTTTCAGAAAGCTGCAGAACTATTGATCAGGACACTTTAAAGGTTTCAGAAAGCTGCAGAACTGTTGATCAGGACACTTTAAAGGTTTCAGAAAGCTGCAGAACTGTTGATCAGGACACTTTAAAGGTTTCAGAAAGCTGCAGAACTATTGATCAGGACACTTTAAAGGTTTCAGAAAGCTGCAGAACTATTGATCAGGACACTTTAAAGGTTTCAGAAAGCTGCAGAACTGTTGATCAGGACACTTTAAAGGTTACAGAAAGCTGCAGAACTATTGATCAGGACACTTTAAAGGTTTCAGAAAGCTGCAGAACTGTTGATCAGGACACTTTAAAGGTTTCAGAAAGCTGCAGAACTATTGATCAGGACACTTTAAAGGTTTCAGAAAGCTGCAGAACTATTGATCAGGACACTTTAAAGGTTTCAGAAAGCTGCAGAACTATTGATCAGGACACTTTAAAGGTTTCAGAAAGCTGCAGAACTGTTGATCAGGACACTTTAAAGGTTTCAGAAAGCTGCAGAACTGTTGATCAGGACACTTTAAAGGTCACAGAAAGCTGCAGAACTGTTGATCAGGACACTTTAAAGGTTTCAGAAAGCTGCAGAACTGTTGATCAGGACACTTTAAAGGTTACAGAAAGCTGCAGAACTGTTGATCAGGACACTTTAAAGGTTTCAGAAAGCTGCAGAACTGTTGATCAGGACACTTTAAAGGTTTCAGAAAGCTGCAGAACTGTTGATCAGGACACTTTAAAGGTTTCAGAAAGCTGCAGAACTGTTGATCAGGACACTTTAAAGGTTTCAGAAAGCTGCAGAACTATTGATCAGGACACTTTAAGGGTTTCAGAAAGCTGCAGAACTGTTGATCAGGACACTTTAAAGGTTTCAGAAAGCTACAGAACTGTTGATCAGGACACTTTAAAGGTTTCAGAAAGCTGCAGAACTGTTGATCAGGACACTTTAAAGGTTACAGAAAGCTGCAGAACTGTTGATCAGGACACTTTAAAGGTTTCAGAAAGCTGCAGAACTATTGATCAGGACACTTTAAAAGTTTCAGAAAGCTGCAGAACTGTTGATCAGGACACTTTAAAGGTTACAGAAAGCTGCAGAACTATTGATCAGGACACTTTAAAAGTTTCAGAAAGCTGCAGAACTGTTGATCAGGACACTTTAAAGGTTACAGAAAGCTGCAGAACTGTTGATCAGGACACTTTAAAGGTTACAGAAAGCTGCAGAACTGTTGATCAGGACACTTTAAAGGTTTCAGAAAGCTGCAGAACTGTTGATCAGGACACTTTAAAGGTTACAGAAAGCTGCAGAACTGTTGATCAGGACACTTTAAAGGTTACAGAAAGCTGCAGAACTGTTGATCAGGACACTTTAAAGGCTTCAGAAAGCTGCAGAACTATTGATCAGGACACTTTAAAGGTTTCAGAAAGCTGCAGAACTATTGATCAGGACACTTTAAAGGTTTCAGAAAGCTGTAGAACTGTTGATCAGGACACTTTAAAGGTTACAGAAAGCTGCAGAACTATTGATCAGGACACTTTAAAGGTTACAGAAAGCTGCAGAACTGTTGATCAGGACACTCAGGACACTTTAAAGGTTTCAGAAAGCTGCAGAACTATTGATCAGGACACTTTAAAGGTTACAGAAAGCTGCAGAACTGTTGATCAGGACACTTTAAAGGTTACAGAAAGCTGCAGAACTATTGATCAGGACACTTTAAAGGTTACAGAAAGCTGCAGAACTGTTGATCAGGACACTTTAAAGGTTACAGAAAGCTGCAGAACTATTGATCAGGACACTTTAAAGGTTTCAGAAAGCTGCAGAACTGTTGATCAGGACACTTTAAAGGTTACAGAAAGCTGCAGAACTATTGATCAGGACACTTTAAAGGTTACAGAAAGCTGCAGAACTGTTGATCAGGACACTCAGGACACTTTAAAGGTTTCAGAAAGCTGCAGAACTGTTGATCAGGACACTTTAAAGGTTTCAGAAAGCTGCAGAACTATTGATCAGGACACTTTAAAGGTTACAGAAAGCTGCAGAACTATTGATCAGGACACTTTAAAGGTTTCATAAACCTTTTGTTGCTTCTCTGTAGAAAGAGATGAAGATGAACCGGAGCCAGTTGGTGTATATGAAAGGTACGGAGTTCTGTTCACACCTGAAGAACTCAGAATTCATCCTGATTCATGAAAACTCAAAGATTCTGAACCAATGAGAAATGATCCCAGAAACGTTCCTGCTGGACTGTAAAGTTTGTAGCTGACAGAGAGGCTGAAGGGACTGAGACATGTCTGAGTCCACCATGATGCAGTTTTGGCGGGTTTGTGTTAAAGCTGGAAACCTGCAGGCTGGTTTGGAAGCTGCTTCAGGCGGTTTTCAGCAGAGGACTGAAAACGACTCTCACTAATTCATCCAAACATAAAGCCAGCGCTCCGTCCTGATTGGCTGAGACTCACTGAGCAGTGAGGAAATCCCCACAAACACCAACAGTCCGAATCAAACCGAAGCCCTGCGGCCCCAGCCTGCATCTTATTAATAGACTCATCAGGATGGTGGAAAGTTCCCGAGGCAGCGAGCGGAAACGTGTTTCCTCTGCAGAATCCTGAGGAATAACGGAGGGAAACATCTGCTGCAGCAAACCGGCGCTGAGCTTCAGCAACGAGAAGAAGATCCTCTGCCCCACAGCCTGCTGAGCTGAGCTCGGATCTTTCCTGATTTACAGCTGTGACGGGCAACTTCCTGTTTGTTACTGAGAGAGGAGGAGGAAAAGGTTGCTGCTGCTAATCAAACCCAGAGAGCAGCAACATGCTTCCCCTGAGCTTCACCAAAGAGCCGCTCTGCATGGGAAAAGAGTCCGAAGGAAACAATCAGCAGACTTTACTGCTGTCACTGGCTGTTTGTGTCAGGAGAACACCTAAGGGCCCTCAGAATACCCCAGAGGATCCTCAGAATACCCCAGAGGATCCTCAGAATACCCCAGAGGACCCCTAAGGGCCCTCAGAATACCCCAGAGGACCCTCAGAATACCCCAGAGGACCCCAGAGGGCCCTCAGAATACCCCAGAGGATCCTCAGAATACCCCAGAGAACCCTCAGAATACCCCAGAGGACCCTCAGAATACCCCAGAGGACCCTCAGAATACCCCAGAGGACCCCAGAGGGCCCTCAGAATACCCCAGAGGATCCTCAGAATACCCCAGAGAACCCTCAGAATACCCCAGAGGACCCTCAGAATACCCCAGAGGACCCTCAGAATACCCCAGAGGATCCTCAGAATACCCCAGAGGGCCCTCAGAATACCCCAGAGGGCCCTCAGAATACCCCAGAGGACCCTCAGAATACCCCAGAGGACCCTCAGAATACCCCAGAGGACCCCAGAGGGCCCTCAGAATACCCCAGAGGACCCTCAGAATACCCCAGAGGACCCCAGAGGGCCCTCAGAATACCCCAGAGGATCCTCAGAATACCCCAGAGAACCCTCAGAATACCCCAGAGGACCCCAGAGAACCCTCAGAATACCCCAGAGAACCCCAGAGGGCCCTCAGAATACCCCAGAGGACCCCAGAGAACCCTCAGAATACCCCAGAGGACCCCAGAGGGCCCTCAGAATACCCCAGAGGATCCTCAGAATACCCCAGAGAACCCTCAGAATATCCCAGGGGACCCCAGAGGACCCCAGACCAGACCGTCAGATGTGGAGGCCCTTTGTTGACCACTTCATCCTCATTTGCTCAGACACACTTTGGGATGTTTTCTCCTCTTCAGACGCTCTGATTGGATGTCTGTACTTCTGTACTTCCTGCTGTCGAGGATCGTTGGACAGACTGAAGCTTTGTGTCAGTGAAGGTTTGATTCTTGGCATCTCACCTCTGACCTGTGGAGTTTCAGGCTGTCCTTCAGCTGAAGAGGCCACAGCAAACTGTTCTGTTCACAGTGAACAGATCTACCTGAGGCCAGAGGCTTATTGTTTGGCCACTCAGAGCCACCGTACAAACATCTTCCCCCAAACCTACAGCTGAGGAACATTCGCTTTGTTTCTCAGCTGCAGCTGGACCCGAGACAGCTCAGAACCGATCTATCATTTAATTTCATGATCCATCCATGTTAAAAGAAGAAGAAGAAGAAGAAGAAGCTGCCTCCCTGACCTCACAGAAGCCTCCTGAGGAAGCAGACCCAGCCCGGCTTCAGCGCGTTACGCTGGACGTGGCGTGCTCCTGCAGATCTGACGGCGAGCATCACAACACTTGAACATGAAGGAGCCTCATGAATATGGATGTAAACGCACTCCTGAACCCGAGCCCCACTCAGGATTTATGGCTGTTCATGTGCAGGGCTGCAGACTCTCAGACCTCCTTTGTTTCCAGCTGCTGCAGAGTTTTTATTTCCTGCTGCAGATATCAGATCAGAACATTCTGTACATTCTGCAGCTTTCATGGAAATCTGGGAGCAGCGGTACAGATATGAGCTGAAAGATAAGTTTTATATAAAGAAGGAAAAGCACAGAGACCAACAGAAGCCAAACAGCGACATGGATCCAGCTCTGAGCCCCAGGACTGAGCCCCAGGACTGAGCCCCAGGACTGAGCCCCAGGTCTGAGCCCCAGGACCGAGCCCCAGGTCTGAGCCCCAGGACTGAGCCCCAGGTCTGAGCTGCAGGACTGAGCCCCAGGTCTGAGCCCCAGGACCGAGCCCCAGGTCTGAGCCCCAGGACTGAGCCCCAGGACTGAGCCCCAGGTCTGAGGTCCAGGTCTGAGCCCCAGCTCTGAGCCCTAGGACTGAGCCCCAGGTCTGAGCCCCAGGACTGAGCCCCAGGTCTGAGCTCCAGGTCTGAGCCCCAGGACTGAGCCCCAGCTCTGAGCCCCAGGTCTGAGCCCCAGGACTGAGGTCCAGGTCTGAGCCCCAGGTCTGAGCCCCAGGTCTGAGCCCCAGGACTGAGCTCCAGGTCTGAGCTCCAGGTCTGAGCCCCAGGACTGAGCCCCAGCTCTGAGCCCCAGGTCTGAGCCCCAGGACTGAGCCCCAGCTCTGAGCCCCAGGTCTGAGGTCCAGGTCTGAGCCCCAGGACTGAGGTCCAGGACTGAGCCCCAGGTCTGAGCCCCAGGACTCAGGTCCAGGACTGAGCCCCAGGTCTGAGCCCCAGGTCTGAGCCCTAACCGGACCAGCCTCCATCTGGATTAATGTACACTTTCCAGGTTTTACTAAAAGAATAGAAACAATTTTATCCCAACTGTATGTCTGGGTGGTTTAATCCGGTTCTGGAAGCTTAGACTCTGAACATATGTATGTTTTGTATTTAAGTCGGACTGACTCAGATCCACAACCCAATGATGACCCAGCAGAGGAACTCAGGACTCATTCAGAGATGAGACCCAGCAGAGGAACTCATTCAGAGCTGAGACCCAGCAGAGGAACTCAGGACTCATTCAGCACAGCCATGAGCATTTTGCACGTCCCACAGACCAAAGGAGCCCTGGTGCACTGACCGTGGAAGGTTCGATTCCACATCCTCTTGGTGACGACCTTTCCTTGCGGCCGCTGGCTGGAGGCTGATATGGTCTCATTCAAAGCGTGAGCGTAGAGCATCAGACCGTCGTAGAAACCTCCGGCTATGATGTTCATCTGGAAGGAAAGAGAGACTTTTCTAAGGTCTGGTGTGAACAAAGCTGTAAGAGTTGGCTGATGGAGGAGAGGTGAGTCAGAGCAGGCTGCAGATCCTGCTCTGACTCACCTCAGTTTCATCAACCACAGAACAGGAAAAGAAAGGACCGAAAAGCTGATATTCAGATCTGTGTCTCCTCTAAATAATCCCATGATTTATAATTCAACAGCAGTGTTTAATCTCACTGCTTCTTATCCTGTTTCCTCACGTTCTGAATATCTTCCATTTAATGTGTTGAATGTCTTCCCAGGAGTGGACGTCCCAGCAAGGTGAAAAAGCCCAGTTAGCATGTTAAAGGTTAAAGGTCATACATCTCAGACTCTACAGGCCTCAGTTAGCATGTTAAAGGTTAAAGGTCACCCCAAGGTGAAAAAGCCCAGAGCTACATCTCAGACTCCACAGGCCTCAGTTAGCATGTTAAAGGTTAAAGGTCACCCCAAGGTGAAAAAGCCCAGAGCTACATCTCAGACTCTACAGGCCTCAGTTAGCATGTTAAAGGTTAAAGGTCATACATCTCAGACTCTACAGGCCTCAGTTAGCATGCTAAAGGTTAAAGGTCATACATCTCAGACTCTACAGGCCTCAGTTAGCATGTTAAAGGTTAAAGGTCACCCCAAGGTGAAAAAGCCCAGAGCTACATCTCAGACTCTACAGGCCTCAGTTAGCATGTCAAAGGTTAAAGGTCACCCCAAGGTGAAAAAGCCCAGAGCTACATCTCAGACTCTACAGGCCTCAGTTAGCATGCTAAAGGTTAAAGGTCACCCCAAGGTGAAAAAGCCCAGAGCTACATCTCAGACTCTACAGGCCTCAGTTAGCATGTTAAAGGTTAAAGGTCACCCCAAGGTGAAAAAGCCCAGAGCTACATCTCAGACTCTACAGGCCTCAGTTAGCATGCTAAAGGTTAAAGGTCACCCCAAGGTGAAAAAGCCCAGAGCTACATCTCAGACTCCACAGGCCTCAGTTAGCATGTTAAAGGTTAAAGGTCACCCCAAGGTGAAAAAGCCCAGAGCTACATCTCAGACTCTACATGCCTCAGTTAGCATGCTAAAGGTTAAAGGTCATACATCTCAGACTCCACAGGCCTCAGTTAGCATGTTAAAGGTTAAAGGTCACCCCAAGGTGGAAAAAGCCCAGAGCTACATCTCAGACTCTACAGGCCTCAGTTAGCATGCTAAAGGTTAAAGGTCACCCCAAGGTGAAAAAGCCCAGAGCTACATCTCAGACTCTACAGGCCTCAGTTAGCATGCTAAAGGTTAAAGGTCATACATCTCAGACTCTACAGGCCTCAGTTAGCATGTCAAAGGTTAAAGGTCACCCCAAGGTGAAAAAGCCCAGAGCTACATCTCAGACTCTACAGGCCTCAGTTAGCATGCTAAAGGTTAAAGGTCATACATCTCAGACTCTACAGGCCTCAGTTAGCAGGTTAAAGGTTAAAGGTCATGACAGCACAGTTAGAAAAAGACTGAACAAGGATGGCTTGTTTGGAAGGGCTGCAGGAGAAAGCCTCTTCTCTCTAAGAAAGAAAAGAATCAAGGTGTTGCAATGGTCCAGTCAGAGTCCAGACCTCAACCTGGCTGTTGGATCAGGGGTTCTTAGTTTCTCACTCACTGCTGCTACAAGCTGCTGGATCAGGGTTCACTTAGTTTAAAAGCTTCTGCTGGATCAGGGTTCACTTAGTTTAAAAGCTTCTGAACGCTGTCACATGGCTGTCAGCTGCTGCCTCTGAAAGTGCAGGCGGCTCATTGGTGATTCTGGACTCTGGGTTAGCTGTTAGCTGTTAGCTGTGTCTGATCTTATATCTGATATCCTGGGTTAGCTGTTAGCTGTTAACTGTGTCTGATCTTATATCTGATATCCTGGGTTAGCTGTTAGCTGTTAGCTGTGTCTGATCTTATATCTGATATCATGGGTTAGCTGTTAGCTGTGTCTGATCTTATATCTGATATCCTGGGTTAGCTGTTAGCTGTGTCTGATCTTATATCTGATATCCTGGGTTAGCTGTTAGCTGTGTCTGATCTTATATCTGATATCCTGAGTTAGCTGTTAGCTGTTAGCTGTGTCTGATCTTATATCTGATATCCTGGGTTAGCTGTTAGTTGTTAGCTGTCAGCTGTGTCTGATCTTATATCTGATATCCTGGGTTAGCTGTTAGCTGCGTCTGATCTTATATCTGATATCCTGGGTTAGCTATTAGCTGCGTCTGATCTTATATCTGATATCCTGGGTTAGCTGTTAGTTGTTAGCTGTTAGCTGTGTCTGATCTTATATCTGATATCCTGGGTTAATTGTTAGCTGTGTCTGATCTTATATCTGATATCCTGGATTAGCTGTTAGCTGTTAGCTGTGTCTGATCTTATATCTGATATCCTGGGTTAGCTGTTAGCTGCGTCTGATCTTATATCTGATATCCTGGGTTAGCTATTAGCTGCGTCTGATCTTATATCTGATATCCTGGGTTAGCTGTTAGTTGTTAGCTGTTAGCTGTGTCTGATCTTATATCTGATATCCTGGGTTAATTGTTAGCTGTGTCTGATCTTATATCTGATATCCTGGGTTAGCTGTTAGCTGTGTCTGATCTTATATCTGATATCCTGGGTTAGCTGTTAGTTGTTAGCTGTTAGCTATGTCTGATCTTATATCTGATATCCTGGGTTAGCTGTTAGCTGTGTCTGATCTTATATCTGATATCCTGGGTTAGCTGTTAGCTGTGTCTGATCTTATATCTGATATCCTGGGTTAGCTGTTAGCTGTTAGCTGTGTCTGATCTTATATCTGGTATCCTGGGTTAGCTGTTAGCTGTTAACTTTGTCTGATCTTATATCTGATATCCTGGGTTAGCTGTTAGCTGTTAACTGTGTCTGATCTTATATCTGATATCCTGGGTTAGCTGTTAGCTGTGTCTGATCTTATATCTGATATCCTGGGTTAGCTGTTATCTGTTAGCTGTGTCTGATCTTATATCTGATATCCTCTGTTAGCTGTTAGCTGTGTCTGATCTTATATCTGATATCCTGGGTTAGCTGTTAGCTGTGTCTGATCTTATATCTGATATCCTCTGTTAGCTGTTAGCTGTGTCTGATCTTATATCTGATATCCTGGGTTAGCTGTTAGCTGTGTCTGATCTTATATCTGATATCCTGGGTTAGCTGTTAGCTGTTAGCTGTGTCTGATCTTATATCTGATATCCTGGGTTAGCTGTTAGCTGTGTCTGATCTTATATCTGATATCCTGGGTTAGCTGTTATCTGTTAGCTGTGTCTGATCTTATATCTGATATCCTGGGTTAGCTGTTAGCTGTGTCTGATCTTATATCTGATATCCTGGGTTAGCTGTTAGCTGTGTCTGATCTTATATCTGATATCCTGAGTTAGCTGTTAGCTGTTAGCTGTGTCTGATGTTTCCTTCGTGATGCTTCTCTCTTCCTGACGGATCCTGTTTCTCTGCAGGGATCGCTGAGGTGTGACCTCATTGTGTTCATGTTTTAACTTCGTTAGCGTCTCCCAGCTGTCTGTCTGCAGCTGATTAACTGGCTTCACAAAGCTGCCAGACAGCCTCAGACTGCCTGGTGCGGACCGGCTGCTCCTCCCTGACGACCTTTGGGCGTGTAATAGAGTTAACAAAGTGCCTGGTTACCAGGCAGGCAGCTTCCTGCCTGAAAGTCGAGCTCGCTGTTTGGGTTCAGGTCTGCTGCACCGCCTCAAAATGATGCACCGTGCACTGAAACAGAGCTTCCACATCACCGCAGCAACATCAGGGGTCACACTGAGGCCAGGGGTCACACTGAGGCCAGAGGTCACACTGAGGCCAGGGGTCACACTGAGGCCAGGGGTCACACTGAGGCCAGAGGTCACACTGAGGCCAGAGGTCACACTAAGGCCAGGGGTCACACTGAGGCCAGAGGTCACACTGAGGCCAGAGGTCACACTGAGGCCAGGGGTCACACTGAGGCCAGGGGTCACACTGAGGCCAGGGGTCACACTGAGGCCAGGGGTCACACTGAGGCCAGGGGTCACACTGAGGCCAGGGGTCACACTGAGGCCAGAGGTCACACTGAGGCCAGGGGTCACACTGAGGCCAGAGGTCACACTGAGGCCAGAGGTCACACTGAGGCCAGGGGTCACACTGAGGCCAGAGGTCACACTAAGGCCAGGGGTCACACTGAGGCCAGAGGTCACACTGAGGCCAGAGGTCACACTGAGGCCAGAGGTCACACTGAGGCCAGGGGTCACACTGAGGCCAGGGGTCACACTGAGGCCAGGGGTCACACTGAGGCCAGAGGTCACACTGAGGCCAGTGGTCACACTGAGGCCAGAGGTCACACTGAGGCCAGGGGTCACACTGAGGCCAGAGGTCACACTGAGGCCAGAGGTCGACCGTTCCAGCGCTGATGAAGGCTGAATCTGCAGAATATTAAACCGCAGAGCAGAAATCTCTCAGTCATGTATAATGTGACCCAGTGGAGGTGTGAGCTGGTGAGTTTCTCTGCACAGATGCTTGGTTCTTCATCTGTGTTTGGGTGGAGTCCACAGCAGCTGATGATACCTTTCCTGAGTTCTTCAGTGAGTAAAATGTTGGTTTTATTTAACTTTTATGGGAGTGAAGTATTTTTCTGTTGGTTTTAAAGATCAGAATCAATGGACCTGGAACTAAGACAGGGTGTAAAACACATTAAATATGCACTTATAGCAACATGACTCGTGTTTTATCAGGTTACAGACTGAGAATGTGACGATCATTAATGCATTTATCCACAGTAATTATGGATCCTTTCCAGCTCAGAGGTGTCAGGTTCAGCCTGGGAGCTCAGTCAGCAGCTCTGGCTGCTCATTGGGAGTCAGAATACACCTGAGGGAGTCAGAATACACCTGAGGGAGTCAGAATACACCTGCAGGGAGTCAGAATACACCTGAGGGAGTCAGAATACACCTGAGGGAGTCAGAATACACCTGCAGGGAGTCAGAATACACCTGCAGGGAGTCAGAATACACCTGAGGGAGTCAGAATACACCTGAGGGAGTCAGAATACACTTGAGGGAGTCAGAATACACCTGAGGGAGTCAGAATACACCTGAGGGAGTCAGAATACACCTGCAGGGAGTCAGAATACACCTGCAGGGAGTCAGAATACACCTGAGGGAGTCAGAGTACACCTGGGGGAGTCAGAATACACCTGAGGGAGTCAGAATACACCTGCAGGGAGTCAGAATACACCTGAGGGAGTCAGAATACACCTGAGGGAGTCAGAATACACCTGCTGGGAGTCAGAATACACCTGCAGGGAGTCAGAATACACCTGCAGGGAGTCAGAATACACCTGAGGGAGTCAGAATACACCTGAGGGAGTCAGAATACACCTGCTGGGAGTCAGAATACACCTGCAGGGAGTCAGAATACACCTGAGGGAGTCAGAATACACCTGAGGGAGTCAGAATACACTTGAGGGAGTCAGAATACACCTGAGGGAGTCAGAATACACCTGCAGGGAGTCAGAATACACCTGCAGGGAGTCAGAATACACCTGCAGGGAGTCAGAATACACCTGAGGGAGTCAGAATACACCTGAGGGAGTCAGAATACACTTGAGGGAGTCAGAATACACCTGAGGGAGTCAGAATACACCTGCAGGGAGTCAGAATACACCTGAGGGAGTCAGAATACACCTGAGGGAGTCTGAATACACCTGAGGGAGTCAGAATACACCTGAGGGAGTCAGAATACACCTGCAGGGAGTCAGAATACACCTGAGGGAGTCAGAATACACCTGCAGGGAGTCAGAATACACCTGCAGGGAGTCAGAATACACCTGCAGGGAGTCAGAATACACCTGAGGGAGTCAGAATACACCTGAGGGAGTCAGAATACACTTGAGGGAGTCAGAATACACCTGAGGGAGTCAGAATACACCTGCAGGGAGTCAGAATACACCTGAGGGAGTCAGAATACACCTGAGGGAGTCTGAATACACCTGAGGGAGTCAGAATACACCTGAGGGAGTCAGAATACACCTGCAGGGAGTCAGAATACACCTGAGGGAGTCAGAATACACCTGAGGGAGTCAGAATACACCTGCAGGGAGTCAGAATACACCTGCAGGGAGTCAGAATACACCTGAGGGAGTCAGAATACACCTGAGGGAGTCAGAATACACTTGAGGGAGTCAGAATACACCTGAGGGAGTCAGAATACACCTGAGGGAGTCAGAATACACCTGCAGGGAGTCAGAATACACCTGAGGGAGTCAGAATACACCTGAGGGAGTCAGAATACACCTGAGGGAGTCAGAATACACTTGAGGGAGTCAGAATACACCTGCAGGGAGTCATAATACACCTGAGGGAGTCAGAATACACCTGCAGGGAGTCAGAATACACCTGCAGGGAGTCAGAATACACCTGAGGGAGTCAGAGTACACCTGGGGGAGTCAGAATACACCTGCAGGGAGTCAGAATACACCTGAGGGAGTCAGAATACACCTGAGGGAGTCAGAATACACCTGCAGGGAGTCAGAATACACCTGCAGGGAGTCAGAATACACCTGAAGGGAGTCAGAATACACCTGCAGGGAGTCAGAATACACCTGCAGGGAGTCAGAATACACCTGAAGGGAGTCAGAATACACCTGCAGGGAGTCAGAATACACCTGCAGGGAGTCAGAATATACCTGAGGGAGTCAGAATACACCTGAGGGAGTCAGAATACACCTGAGGGAGTCAGAATACACCTGCAGGGAGTCAGAATACACCTGAAGGGAGTCAGAATACACCTGCAGGGAGTCAGAATACACCTGCAGGGAGTCAGAATACACCTGAGGGAGTCAGAATACACCTGAGGGAGTCAGAATACACCTGCAGGGAGTCAGAATACACCTGCAGGGAGTCAGAGTACACCTGGGGGAGTCAGAATACACCTGCAGGGAGTCAGAATACACCTGAGGGAGTCAGAATACACCTGAGGGAGTCAGAATACACTTGAGGGAGTCAGAATACACCTGCAGGGAGTCAGAATACACCTGCAGGGAGTCAGAATACACCTGCAGGGAGTCAGAATACACCTGAGGGAGTCAGAATACACCTGCAGGGAGTCAGAATACACCTGCAGGGAGTCAGAATATACCCGAGGGAGTCAGAATACACCCGAGGGAGTCAGAATACACCTGCAGGGAGTCAGAATACACCTGCAGGGAGTCAGAATACACCTGCAGGGAGTCAGAATACACCTGCAGGGAGTCAGAATACACCTGAGGGAGTCAGAATACACCTGAGGGAGTCAGAATACACCTGCAGGGAGTCAGAATACACCTGCAGGGAGTCAGAATACACCTGAGGGAGTCAGAATACACCTGCAGGGAGTCAGAATATACCTGAGGGAGTCAGAATACACCTGAGGGAGTCAGAATACACCTGCAGGGAGTCAGAATACACCTGCAGGGAGTCAGAATACACCTGCAGGGAGTCAGAATACACCTGAGGGAGTCAGAATACACCTGAGGGAGTCAGAATACACCTGCAGGGAGTCAGAATACACCTGAGGGAGTCAGAATACACCTGAGGGAGTCAGAATACACCTGAGGGAGTCAGAATACACCTGAGGGAGTCAGAATACACCTGAGGGAGTCAGAATACACCTGCAGGGAGTCAGAATACACCTGCAGGGAGTCAGAATACACCTGAGGGAGTCAGAATAGACCTGAGGGAGTCAGAATACACCTGCAGGGAGTCAGAATACACCTGAGGGAGTCAGAATACACCTGCAGGGAGTCAGAATACACCTGCAGGGAGTCAGAATACACCTGAGGGAGTCAGAATACACCTGAGGGAGTCAGAATACACCTGCAGGGAGTCAGAATACACCTGAGGGAGTCAGAATACACCTGAGGGAGTCAGAATACACCTGCAGGGAGTCAGAATACACCTGAGGGAGTCAGAATACACCTGCAGGGAGTCAGAATACACCTGTAGGGAGTCAGAATACACCTGCAGGGAGTCAGAATACACCTGAGGGAGTCAGAATACACCTGCAGGGAGTCAGAATACACCTGAGGGAGTCAGAATACACCTGAGGGAGTCAGAATACACCTGCAGGGAGTCAGAATACACCTGAGGGAGTCAGAATACACCTGAGGGAGTCAGAATACACCTGAGGGAGTCAGAATACACCTGAGGGAGTCAGAATACACCTGCAGGGAGTCAGAATACACCTGCAGGGAGTCAGAATACACCTGCAGGGAGTCAGAATACACCTGCAGGGAGTCAGAATACACCTGAGGGAGTCAGAATACACCTGAGGGAGTCAGAATACACCTGAGGGAGTCAGAATACACCTGAGGGAGTCAGAATACACCTGCAGGGAGTCAGAATACACCCGAGGGAGTCAGAATACACCTGAGGGAGTCAGAATACACCTGCAGGGAGTCAGAATACACCTGTAGGGAGTCAGAATACACCTGAGGGAGTCAGAATACACCTGCAGGGAGTCAGAATACACCTGTAGGGAGTCAGAATACACCTGAGAGAGGTTGCACACACACACTGGTCTCACCAGCGAGTCGTCCACGCTGTAGTTGAACATCTCCCGGGCGTCAGACTTCAGGTTGCTGACGAACTGTCGGTACTCAGGGTTCTGAGGCTCGCGGTACGTCAGGATCTTTACACTCTGGAGACAGGAAGAGACCGAAATCAACCTGCTGATCACAGATCACCTGTCTCCTGGTCTCATTCTCACCTGTCTCCTGGTCTCTTTCTCACCTGTCTCCTGGTCTCAGTCACACCTGTCTCCTGGTCTCTTTCTCACCTGTCTCCTGGTCTCATTCTCACCTGTCTCCTGGTCTCATTCTCACCTGTCTCCTGGTCTCTTTCTCACCTGTCTCCTGGTCTCAGTCACATCTGTCTCCTGGTCTCAGTCACACCTGTCTCCTGGTCTCAGTCTCACCTGTCTCCTGGTCTCATTCTCACCTGTCTCCTGGTCTCAGTCACACCTGTCTCCTGGTCTCTTTCTCACCTGTCTCCTGGTCTCATTCTCACCTGTCTCCTGGTATCAGTCTCACCTGTCTCCTGGTCTCATTCTCACCTGTCTCCTGGTCTCATTCTCACCCGTCTCCTGGTCTCATTCACACCTGTCTCCTGGTCTCAGTCACACCTGTCTCCTGGTCTCAGTCACACCTGTCTCCTGGTCTCAGTCACACCTGTCTCCTGGTCTCATTCTCACCTGTCTCCTGGTCTCAGTCACACCTGTCTCCTGGTCTCTTTCTCACCTGTCTCCTGGTCTCATTCTCACCTGTCTCCTGGTATCAGTCTCACCTGTCTCCTGGTCTCATTCTCACCTGTCTCCTGGTCTCATTCTCACCCGTCTCCTGGTCTCATTCACACCTGTCTCCTGGTCTCAGTCACACCTGTCTCCTGGTCTCAGTCACACCTGTCTCCTGGTCTCTTTCTCACCTGTGTCCTGGTCTCAGTCACACCTGTCTCCTGGTCTCTTTCACACCTGTCTCCTGGTCTCTTTCTCACCTGTCTCCTGGTCTCAGTCACACCTGTCTCCTGGTCTCAGTCACACCTGTCTCCTGGTCTCTTTCACACCTGTCTCCTGGTCTCATTCTCACCTGTCTCCTGGTCTCAGTCTCACCCGTCTCCTGGTCTCAGTCACACCTGTCTCCTGGTCTCTTTCTCACCTGTGTCCTGGTCTCAGTCACACCTGTCTCCTGGTCTCTTTCACACCTGTCTCCTGGTCTCTTTCTCACCTGTCTCCTGGTCTCAGTCACACCTGTCTCCTGGTCTCAGTCACACCTGTCTCCTGGTCTCTTTCTCACCTGTCTCCTGGTCTCTTTCTCACCTGTGTCCTGGTCTCAGTCACACCTGTCTCCTGGTCTCAGTCACACCTGTCTCCTGGTCTCATTCTCACCTGTCTCCTGGTCTCATTCTCACCTGTCTCCTGGTCTCAGTCACACCTGTCTCCTGGTCTCAGTCACACCTGTCTCCTGGTCTCTTTCTCACCTGTCTCCTGGTCTCATTCACACCTGTCTCCTGGTCTCAGTCACACCTGTCTCCTGGTCTCAGTCACACCTGTCTCCTGGTCTCAGTCACACCTGTCTCCTGGTCTCATTCTCACCTGTCTCCTGGTCTCATTCTCACCCGTCTCCTGGTCTCATTCTCACCCGTCTCCTGGTCTCAGTCACACCTGTCTCCTGGTCTCAGTCACACCTGTCTCCTGGTCTCAGTCACACCTGTCTCCTGGTCTCAGTCACACCTGTCTCCTGGTCTCAGTCACACCTGTCTCCTGGTCTCGGTCACACCTGTCTCCTGGTCTCATTCTCACCTGTCTCCTGGTCTCATTCTCACCTGTCTCCTGGTCTCATTCTCACCTGTCTCCTGGTCTCATTCTCACCTGTCTCCTGGTCTCATTCTCACCTGTCTCCTGGTCTCATTCTCACCCGTCTCCTGGTCTCATTCTCACCCGTCTCCTGGTCTCAGTCACACCTGTCTCCTGGTCTCAGTCACACCTGTCTCCTGGTCTCATTCTCACCTGTCTCCTGGTCTCAGTCACACCTGTCTCCTGGTCTCTTTCTCACCTGTCTCCTGGTCTCATTCTCACCTGTCTCCTGGTCTCAGTCACACCTGTCTCCTGGTCTCTTTCTCACCTGTCTCCTGGTCTCAGTCACACCTGTCTCCTGGTCTCTTTCTCACCTGTCTCCTGGTCTCATTCTCACCTGTCTCCTGGTCTCAGTCTCACCTGTCTCCTGGTCTCAGTCACACCTGTCTCCTGGTCTCAGTCACACCTGTCTCCTGGTCTCAGTCACACCTGTCTCCTGGTCTCGGTCACACCTGTCTCCTGGTCTCGGTCACACCTGTCTCCTGGTCTCAGTCACACCTGTCTCCTGGTCTCAGTCACACCTGTCTCCTGGTCTCTTTCTCACCTGTCTCCTGGTCTCCTTCTCACCTGTCTCCTGGTCTCAGTCACACCTGTCTCCTGCTGTCTCCTGGTCTCATTCTCACCTGTCTCCTGGTCTCAGTCACACCTGTCTCCTGCTGTCTCCTGGTCTCATTCTCACCTGTCTCCTGGTCTCATTCTCACCTGTCTCCTGGTCTCATTCTCACCTGTCTCCTTGTCTCATTCTCACCTGTCTCCCGGTCTCATTCTCACCTGTCTCCTGGTCTCATTCTCACCTGTCTCCTGGTCTCATTCTCACCTGTCTCCTGGTCTCATTCACACCTGTCTCCTGGTCTCTTTCTCACCTGTCTCCTGGTCTCAGTCACACCTGTTTCCTGGTCTCAATCACACCTGTCTCCTGGTCTCATTCTCACCTGTCTCCTGGTCTCAGTCTCACCTGTCTCCTGGTCTCAATCACACCTGTCTCCTGGTCTCATTCTCACCTGTCTCCTGGTCTCATTCACACCCGTCTCCTGGTCTCAGTCACACCTGTCTCCTGGTCTCAGTCACACCTGTCTCCTGGTCTCTTTCTCACCTGTCTCCTGGTCTCAGTCACACCTGTCTCCTGGTCTCATTCACACCCGTCTCCTGGTCTCAGTCACACCTGTCTCCTGGTCTCAGTCACACCTGTCTCCTGGTTCTCAGATTTTTAAACGAGCTCTGCCTGACTCTGTACCTGGAAGGCCTTCTTGGCGATGGTGTCGTCCTCGTCGCCGCGGGCCCACGGCTGCTGGTGTTTCAGGCTGTCAGCAAACAAGTCGATGTACAGAAAGATGTACTCCTCGTGAGGAAGGTCGGCTCGCCAGAACTGAATCATCACCTTCCTGAAGATGTCCGGAGGGCAGCAGACGAACATCACTGCAGAGGAAGGAGACACAGGAGGAGGTTTTAGAGATGGTTAACGTTACAGAACCACGAGCTGCTTCAACATCTGAGCTGGACAGAACCATCAGGAGAAGATCTTTTATTCATTTAGCCTCAGTTCTGCAAACACGAAGAGAACAAAACTTCCATCAGATACAGGAACTCTGAAGAGGTCAAATATGGACCAACAGAGCAGACTGATTAAAGGTATAAATTAAATTATAAACAGAATATCAAGATGAAGAGATCTGCAGTATCTGCAGTTAGCCTGAGATACTGCATTAAGCCTCAGAGTGAAGCATCCTCCAACAGCTGCTTTAAGCTTTAGGCTTAAAGAAAGCCAATAAACAATTATATTTATCAGACCAAACAGACTTCAAACTGTGAAGCAGCTTTTAAATTGTGTTGATAAGTAAAACCAGGCTGAATAAATCATTAATGTCATGCTTTTTCTGAATATCGTCAGGTTTAAAGCAGGCTGTGAGAACGTTTCAGTTTAGTGAGAGAGGAGGATCATTATTATAATTATCTCCAGCAGCGGTGATGACATGATTAACTGGAAGAACTCCATCTTCCACCGACTGATTACTGCTGAAAGCTGATTAAATTGAGTTTGGACCTGTGAGACAATCAGTTTCTTCAGCTCAAACATGGAGCTGCATTACAGACGATACCCGATTCTTCACTTTCATCACCTGAGAAAGGTCAATGCAGCTGCCAGACTCCTCTCTGCCCGAGCAGGTCACATGACCCTGATTTCAGATGACAGATGGACACGAATTATTATTTGCTATTCCAACAACACAGTTTGGAGAGGAAGACAAAAGGAAGGCTGACGTCACGTTACCCGGCGACACTGATCATTTCACAGCCGCCAAACTGCTGAAAACCGATAAACTGCTGAAAACCGACAAACTGCTGAAAACCGACAAACTGCTGAAAACCATAGCTGAAAGGACTCCGGTTTCCCCGGCTCTGACATTTGGCTCAGTTTAAACTAAACCTTTAGCTGAAAGGACTCCGGGTTTTGGCTCAGTTTGGCTCAGTTTAAACTGACTGAGGGCGGTCAGTCAGCGCCTCGGTGGACACACCCCCACCTCAGGGCAGGGATGGTTGTTTTTAGGAGGTCGTGGGCGCATTCTGTGGCGTGTAACTCACTCTGTGGCGTGTAACTCACTCTGTGGCGTGTAACTCACTCTGTGGCGTGTAACTCACTCTGTGGCGTGTAACACACTCTGTGGCGTGTAACTCACTCTGTGGCGTGTAACTCACTCTGTGGTGTAACACACTCTGTGGCGTGTAACTCACTCTGTGGCGTGTAACTCACTCTGTGGCGTGTAACTCACTCTGTGGCGTGTAACTCACTCTGTGGTGTAACACACTCTGTGGCGTGTAACACACTCTGTGGCGTGTAACTCACTCTGTGGCGTGTAACACACTCTGTGGCGTGTAACTCACTCTGTGGCGTGTAACTCACTCTGTGGTGTGTAACTCACTCTGTGGTGTAACACACTCTGTGGCGTGTAACTCACTCTGTGGCGTGTAACACACTCTGTGGCGTGTAACTCACTCTGTGGCGTGTAACTCACTCTGTGGCGTGTAACTCACTCTGTGGCGTGTAACTCACTCTGTGGTGTAACACACTCTGTGGCGTGTAACTCACTCTGTGGCGTGTAACTCACTCTGTGGCGTGTAACTCACTCTGTGGCGTGTAACACACTCTGTGGCGTGTAACTCACTCTGTGGCGTGTAACTCACTCTGTGGTGTAACACACTCTGTGGCGTGTAACTCACTCTGTGGCGTGTAACTCACTCTGTGGCGTGTAACTCACTCTGTGGCGTGTAACACACTCTGTGGCGTGTAACTCACTCTGTGGCGTGTAACTCACTCTGTGGTGTAACACACTCTGTGGCGTGTAACTCACTCTGTGGTGTAACACACTCTGTGGCGTGTAACTCACTCTGTGGCGTGTAACTCACTCTGTGGCGTGTAACTCACTCTGTGGCGTGTAACACACTCTGTGGCGTGTAACTCACTCTGTGGTGTAACTCACTCTGTGGCGTGTAACTCACTCTGTGGCGTGTAACTCACTCTGTGGCGTGTAACTCACTCTGTGGCGTGTAACACACTCTGTGGCGTGTAACTCACTCTGTGGCGTGTAACTCACTCTGTGGCGTGTAACTCACTCTGTGGTGTAACACACTCTGTGGCGTGTAACTCACTCTGTGGTGTAACACACTCTGTGGCGTGTAACTCACTCTGTGGCGTGTAACTCACTCTGTGGCGTGTAACTCACTCTGTGGCGTGTAACACACTCTGTGGCGTGTAACTCACTCTGTGGTGTAACACACTCTGTGGCGTGTAACTCACTCTGTGGCGTGTAACTCGCTCTGTGGTGTAACACACTCTGTGGCGTGTAACTCACTCTGTGGCGTGTAACTCACTCTGTGGCGTGTAACACACTCTGTGGCGTGTAACTCACTCTGTGGCGTGTAACACACTCTGTGGCGTGTAACTCACTCTGTGGCGTGTAACTCACTCTGTGGTGTAACACACTCTGTGGCGTGTAACTCACTCTGTGGCGTGTAACTCACTCTGTGGTGTAACACACTCTGTGGCGTGTAACTCACTCTGTGGCGTGTAACTCACTCTGTGGCGTGTAACTCACTCTGTGGTGTAACACACTCTGTGGCGTGTAACTCACTCTGTGGCGTGTAACTCACTCTGTGGCGTGTAACTCACTCTGTGGCGTGTAACACACTCTGTGGCGTGTAACTCACTCTGTGGCGTGTAACTCACTCTGTGGTGTAACTCACTCTGTGGCGTGTAACTCACTCTGTGGCGTGTAACTCACTCTGTGGTGTAACACACTCTGTGGCGTGTAACTCACTCTGTGGCGTGTAACTCACTCTGTGGTGTAACACACTCTGTGGCGTGTAACTCACTCTGTGGCGTGTAACTCACTCTGTGGCGTGTAACTCACTCTGTGGCGTGTAACACACTCTGTGGCGTGTAACTCACTCTGTGGCGTGTAACTCACTCTGTGGCGTAACTCACTCTGTGGCGTGTAACTCATTCTGTGGCGTGTTACTCATTCTGTGGCGTGTTACTCACTCTGTGGCGTGTAACACTCTCTGTGGCGTGTAACTCTCTCTGTGGTGTAACACTCTCTGTGGCGTGTAACTCACTCTGTGGCGTGTAACTCACTCTGTGGCGTGTAATCACTCTGTGGCGTGTAACTCACTCTGTGGCGTGTAACTCACTCTGTGGCGTGTAACACACTCTGTGGCGTGTAACTCACTCTGTGGTGTAACTCACTCTGTGGTGTGTAACTCATTCTGTGGCGTGTAACTCACTCTGTGGTGTAACACACTCTGCGGCGTGTAACTCACTCTGTGGCGTGTAACTCACTCTGTGGTGTGTAACTCACTCTGTGGCGTGTAACTCACTCTGTGGCGTGTAACACACTCTGTGGCGTGTAACTCACTCTGTGGCGTGTAACTCACTCTGTGGCGTGTAACTCACTCTGTGGCGTGTAACTCACTCTGTGGCGCTGCACCTGGCTTCCTCTCAGGTCGCCATGTTGCAGGAAGTCTCCTGAGGCGTGATGACATTCCTCAGCCGGCTTCCCTCCAGCTCCTCCACGATTGTTTCAGGCTTTAATAACCTCTCAGCAGGAAGTGAACAATGAAACCACAGAAACCAAGCCGGGCTAAAAGCTTTTCTCCCTGCTGCCGCCCAGAGATCCCGGAGCGCTGAAAGCATCCGACTGAATGGGTTTTATTCCCTCTGCCAGCACTAAAAATACGGATCTAAAAATACGACCTCTGCTCTTTCTGCCCAGTCCTCTCAGCCAGATGTTTGTGCTCATTCACATTCATACAACACACCTGGAAGATCAGACCTCAGGACCCCCCCCCCCCCCCGAGAGAAAAGCTGCTGAGGAGTGACTGGACCTGCAATAATAAACGAATCTCATCCTGTGAGAAAGTAGCCGTGGAAACGCTGCAGCTGCACCACACACTGTAAAACCCTCTGAGAAACTGAGAGAAGTCACACAGGAACTGAACTGGGGGGGGGGGGGGGGGTCCATGCAAAGATTATTCATGCTAAACATTTAAAACAACAAAGGTTGACCACAGAGCTGAACAGTGAATAAAATGTACAGCCAGGCCTCATATTCTACCCTGAGCTGAGGCTGATGCCAGGATTTAAACTCTTCTACAGACTGAGCTGAGCGCTGATGGAGATTTAAACTCAGAGCAGCCTCCATCACCTGTTTTAATCTGGAACTCAGAACATCACCTTTCCTCTCTGATGTCATCAACACAATGAGTGACACCCTGATGTCCTCGCTGTACGTTCTGCTGCGGTGAATCTCATGCAGAGGAGGCGGCTGACGGCGGCTGAACCGGTGTCCAAAGCCTTTCTTTGTGGGGGTGGGATAGAGCACCCCCTTGGTAGATGGTAATGTGATTAACTGCCTTTAATTGGCTTCCAGGGTTGTCTTCCACAGCCCCTCCTGCATCCATCTGTGTGATGTTGTTATTTTGTGGCCACACCCCCTGTTCTCAGAGCTTTCTCTCTGAGGTGCAGAGCCTCATTTCTGCTGATTCAGGCGGCTTTGTGTCGGAGGTCAGAGAGCAGACTCCACCCTGAAACCAGGAAGAGGCTGAGGCCTACAGGGCGAGGCTGAAGCTCAGACAGCCAGCTGTGACCTCTGACCTCTGCACACTTCCTGCCTCACACAGAGAGGAGCTTCCACAGTAAGAGAGCTGCAGAGATGGAAGATTCCCCTGAACGCATCAGAGGGAAGGTTCCCCTGAACGCATCAGAGGGAAGGTTCCCCTGAACGCAGCACACGGAAGGTTCCCCTGAACGCATCAGATGGAAGGTTCCCCTGAACGCATCAGACGGAAGGTTCCCCCGAACGCATCAGAGGGAAGGTTCCCCCGAACGCATCAGAGGGAAGGTTCCCCTGAACGCATCAGAGGGAAGGTTCCCCCGAACGCATCAGAGGGAAGGTTCCCCTGAACGCATCAGAGGGAAGGTTCCCCTGAACGCATCAGAGGGAAGGTTCCCCTGAACGCATCAGAGGGAAGGTTCCCCTGAATGCATCAGAGGGAAGGTTCCCCTGAATGCATCAGAGGGAAGGTTCCCCCGAACGCATCAGAGGGAAGGTTCCCCCGAACGCATCAGAGGGAAGGTTCCCCTGAACGCATCAGACGGAAGGTTCCCCTGAACGCATCAGAGGGAAGGTTCCCCTGAACGCATCAGACGGAAGGTTCCCCTGAACGCATCAGACGGAAGGTTCCCCTGAACGCATCAGACGGAAGGTTCCCCTGAACGCATCAGAGGGAAGGTTCCCCTGAATGCATCAGAGGGAAGGTTCCCCTGAATGCATCAGAGGGAAGGTTCCCCTGAATGCATCAGAGGGAAGGTTCCCCTGAACGCATCAGATGGAAGGTTCCCCCGAACGCATCAGAGGGAAGGTTCCCCTGAACGCATCAGAGGGAAGGTTCCCCCGAACGCATCAGAGGGAAGGTTCCCCCGAACGCATCAGAGGGAAGGTTCCCCTGAACGCATCAGATGGAAGGTTCCCCTGAACGCATCAGATGGAAGGTTCCCCTGAACGCATCAGAGGGAAGGTTCCCCTGAACGCATCAGACGGAAGGTTCCCCTGAACGCATCAGAGGGAAGGTTCCCCTGAACGCATCAGAGGGAAGGTTCCCCTGAACGCATCAGATGGGAGGTTCCCCCGAACGCATCAGAGGGAAGGTTCCCCCGAACGCATCAGAGGGAAGGTTCCCCTGAACGCATCAGACGGAAGGTTCCCCTGAACGCATCAGACGGAAGGTTCCCCTGAACGCATCAGAGGGAAGGTTCCCCCGAACGCATCAGAGGGAAGGTTCCCCCGAACGCATCAGAGGGAAGGTTCCCCCGAACGCATCAGATGGAAGGTTCCCCTGAACGCATCAGAGGGAAGGTTCCCCTGAACGCATCAGAGGGAAGGTTCCCCTGAACGCATCAGAGGGAAGGTTCCCCTGAACGCATCAGAGGGAAGGTTCCCCCATCTTGGACCGGCCATCCTACCCACAGACATATATACATCGGTACAGAGTTAACTCCTCTAACGTGAGGCTAAGGAAACATCTTAAAAGTTTTGACACGGTGAGTTTCACAGTTTCTGCCCATAAAGGGACAAAAATCCCGATTCCACATTGATGCATTTTCTTAAACTCTGATGCATTTAACAGGTAAATCTGTGATGCGTTCCTCCAACAATGCACCGAAAATAGAATCAGCTGATTAAACATGGCCCCCGGAGATCCAGCATGGCCCCCGGAGATCCAGCATGGCCCCCGGTGCAGGACTCATTACGTAACATTCCTTTACTTTATTTGGTCGTGTTGTGAAACGCCAGCATGCAGCACACACTGGAGCGTTTCCTTCAGCTTCACAGAGAAAGGAACCCACAGTCACACGGATGTCAGGATGCAGTAAAAGTCCAGAGGGACGAGCTCCAGGGTCAGAGGCAGCAGCGCCATGTTACTCTGACCGAGCGCTTGGCTCCTCCCCCACGGCTCAAACTCCTCACCGAGGAGGTCGAAGCTGCCGGGCACAAAATGAAGCCACACTACGAGCTCAGCCAACAGCCTCCTGCTGAGGAAGACGAGCAGAACATCTGCTCCAACCTCGTCTCAAACTTCACATCCACTCAGTCTCAGAGTAAATAAATTCCTCAGCGACACACAAAGGTTCAAAAGGAACAAAACAATCAGATCAACTCTGAGTTTCAGTCTAACTGAAAAGCAGCATCTCTAAAGTGTCTCCAGGCAAATCCAGTTCATTAGAATTCATTACAGATGTCTTCATACAACCGAACCCCGGAACAGAACCGATCTGAGCAGAACCGATCTGAGCAGAACCGATCTGAGCAGAACCGATCTGAAAAGAACCGATCTGAAAAGAACCGATCTGAACAGAACCGATCTGAACAGAACCGATCTGAGCAGAACCGATCTGATCTCTGATCCAATCCCCGTCCTGAGCTGCACGAGGCGACAGTGGAGAGAAAAAACTCCCTTTAACAGGAAGAAACCTCCATCAGAACCAGAACCAGGAAGAAACCTCCATCAGAACCAGAACCAGGAAGGGTCCATCTGCCTGGACCAGCTGGGGCTGAGAGGACAGGAAAGAGGGGACAACAAGCAGCGTAACACCAGGCCAGAGACACCTGGGCAGCAGGTAGGAAGCAGGCCTCTGCAGCAGCTGCATAGAGACCAACTCGTGTAAAACTCAATCTCTGCACATCTGGGCTGCTGTTCAAGGCCCAAGAATCCTTTAATTATCATCAACCGGAGGTGTGTAACAGCATCTAAGAGCTGGCCGTGTTCCTGCTGCTCAGAAAGCAAAGGTGCAGGAAAAGAACAGAGCGATGTCAGAGCCCTGCTCCCCTTTCCCTGCTCTGCAGTCATCTGACAGCTTGGTGTCGGACTCCCTCAGCACCAGGTGTGCGGCACAGCGAGCTGGAAATGATCGACAGACAGCAGGCGCTCAGGTGTGACAGCTGAGGGCGAGCTGGGGAACTTCCACTTTCTCTCAAATCCACACAGAACGGCTGAATTTAGCTGCTACAATCCTTTGAGTTACAGAACCAAAACCGCTCATTTTCAGCCCGTAAAACTTCACACTAAGTCCAGATGTTTCCCTGCGAGCTTCTGAGGAGAACTTCAGTCGCATCTCAGATTCAACCACATGTTCACCGCCTCGTCTCCACGAAGCAGGCGAAGGGTCACAGCCTTCCTTCAGAGCTGCAGACTGCACAGAAATCAGCTGTTCAAGACCAAGATGGGGCAGAGTAAAAGATGTTGAGGGAGTGGTACAGAACCAGAACCGAGGAGCAGGCCTTTACCCTCACAGAGGTTCTGAGTTTGACCATCCGGTGGACCTGTGTTTGTGAGCTTGGAGGTTTCCTGAGGGACCTCAGATAAGATTAAAGACTCCCACAGCCTTTAACCCTGATCCCCAGGTCATCTTCAGGTGTGATCAGGAGGCTGCTTCAGTCAGAACAACCCAAACAAATAAAGGCTAAAGAGAACCAGCTCATTTCTCAGCCCATTACAGGAGGGCGGCTGCTGCTTTAATGACTGAATCCATGTTTCCAGCGTGACTCCATCAGCCCGGAGACGCACTGAGGCGTGAGATCATCCAAACCGAAACGCAACATTTCTCCCTCAGCGTGAAACCAACTCCTCTGCTCTCAGATTCCAGCATATTAATCTTTAACCACTGCCAGATGGGCAGGAGCAGAGGAAAAGAGGGCTGAGGCACGACCTTGTGGGCACATTTGTTCAGGATGATTGGCTGCCCGCTTTGCCGCCACGACGACCAGCAAAGAGGCGGTGACATCAGCCGTTCCATGGACCCGGGAGCAGAAACGTGACCTCAGCGCAGGTTTCCCAGCCTCACTTTACTCCTTCTTCAAGAGTTTGGAGGAGCTCAGTCAGGATGGTGGGCTCCAGGTGTTATTATCACCTTTATTCATTCAGCAAACAAGGAAAAAGACCTTCTGAGAATGAATTTTTAGTTCTGTTAATCATTTTGGATCAGATAGTTCCGGATTTAGACACAGGAATTCATGAAAGATAAACATTCAGACGCAGCAATTGAGAGAAAGTGCTGAGATCATGTCTGAACTCCTCAAATTAAGGTTCAACATGTGCTCCAGGACTGAAACCCAGCCTCAGAATATGGATCGAACCTCTGGATCTGGTACCATCATCTGTGGCTGCTTCCCTCTCATTTGCAGCATTACAGTGATGTGGAAGCTGCTCGACAACAGAACCAACCGGTGACATGGTTTGCCCTGATCACATCAGGAGAGCATCATTAAGGCTAACATATTCAGTAAAACTCCTTCTTCCTGTTCCTGGGAGCATATATCAGGGCGTCTGAAGTGTAAAACTCCTTCTTCCTGCTCCTGGGAGCAGATATCAGGGCGTCTGAAGTGTAAAACTCCTTCTTCCTGCTCCTGGGAGCATATATCAGGGCGTCTGAAGTGTAAAACTCCTTCTTCCTGTTCCTGGGAGCATATATCAGGGCGTCTGAAGTGTAAAACTCCTTCTTCCTGCTCCTGGGAGCATATATCAGGGCGTCTGAAGTGTAAAATCCCTTCTTCCTGCTCCTGGGAGCAGATATCAGGGCGTCTGAAGTGTAAAACTCCTTCTTCCTGTTCCTGGGAGCAGATATCAGGGCGTCTGAAGTGTAAAACTCCTCCTTCCTGTTCCTGGGAGCAGATATCAGGGCGTCTGAAGTCACCAGCAGGTGTAAAACTCCCCAAAATCACAACCCTGGTATTTATTTAGTTCCCCATTGTCTGATTTTCATCTCTAAAGTCACTCCTTAAGTTGGCTCCGCCTCCTCTGTTAAGCCCCGCCCCTCACCTCCACCCTGCTGGACGGATGAAGCCAGCTTCTGGTGGAAATGTTCTGCTGTCAGCTGCACTGAGGAGCATGCATCTTCCATCCAGCAGCAGCCTCAGAGGATATAAGAGCCCAGAGGATAAACTATATCTGAGGCTAATGTTCCAGCAGAGTTAGCTAAAGACTGTGAATGTGCAGCAAACACTTTTCATCCCACTGTTTTAACAACTTGGTCCAGTTCAACGCTGGACTGAAGGAACTGAGCCACAAAGAGGATCAGTTCCAGCTCTCAGAGCCTGAACTTCAGAGCAGGGAAATGGAAGCATCTGAGAAATAACTCCTCATGGTTTATTTACTGATTTATTTCTTCCTTTAGCAGCAGCTAACGCTAACAGCTTAGCTAATGAAGAAATAACTCCTCATGGTTTATTTACTGATTTATTTCTTCCTTTAGCAGCAGCTAACGCTAACAGCTTAGCTAATGAAATAACTCCTCATGGTTTATTTACTGATTTATTTCTTCCTTTAGCAGCAGCTAACGCTAACAGCTTAGCTAATGAAGAAATAACTCCTCATGGTTTATTTACTGATTTATTTCTTCCTTTAGCAGCAGCTAACGCTAACAGCTAAGCTAATGAAATAACTCCTCATGGTTTATTTACTGATTTATTTCTTCCTTTAGCAGCAGCTAACGCTAACAGCTTAGCTAATGAAGATGACGTACACCAACTTCTAAGGAGTTACTGCTGTTCCTTTCTGAAAGATGAACATTATTGTTCCCACATTACTTTGTTAGCTGAAGCTAACGCTAACAGCTTAGCTAATGAAGATGACGTACACCAACTTCTAAGGAGTTACTGCTGCTCCTTCCTGAAAGATGAACATTATTGTTCCCACATTACTTTGTTAGCTGAAGCTTTCTAGCTGAACGGTTCCGTTCTGTAACTCAGACAACCTGCAGCTGTGTTTAAGGTGTGTTTCCAACACAACACCGGTCCTCTCCTCACTCTCGCTGTGCTAACGTTACATTATCGGCATGTTTCTGATAAAGATGGAGGTCTCCAGGTACAACTGTTTAATGAGGTTAATAAATCCAAAATGTTTAAACGCAGTAATTAACGCAGAAATGTCCAAAGTCTGTCTCAAACATCTGAATAAGGCCTCAGAAAATTGTGTCAGATTGGTAAAAAGGGCAGAATATTCTCCTTTAATGATCAGTTCTACCTAAATGCTGAAACCTTCCACCCTGCAGGGGATTTTTCCCACAGAAACCAGATCTGTGTGCAGCTCTTGGACTGATTGATCCGTCAGTGAAAGGCTGAAGTAGTTTTAAGGCGACTTGTTGCCTCTCAGCCTGATGTTCTCCCTCTGCCATCATCACCTTCACCTTTATTATGCTGCAATCAGGGCCTCTTTCTTTCTCTTTCACTGATCAAAGGACACGGCACACCGTGGTGCTTTGAGACTGTCTGCTGATTAGTCCAGAGGCTTTGTTCAGGCTTTTTGTCCTCGTGTGATTTAGCGCCTTCATCAGCGCCACAAAGCGAGCCGATCGGCTCAGATTACAGCTCCTGAACATCTAACCAAGGATGTGCCTTTAACTGCTTCACCTACAGCTTCACCCACAGCTTCACCTACAGCTTCACCTACAGCTTCACCCACAGCTTCACCTACAGCTTCACCTACAGCTTCACCTACAGCTTCACCCACAGCTTCACCCACAGCTTCACCCACAGCTTCACCCACAGCTTCACCTACAGCTTCACCCACAGCTTCACCCACAGCTTCACCTACAGCTTCACCCACAGCTTCACCTACAGCTTCACCCACAGCTTCACCTACAGCTTCACCTACAGCTTCACCCACAGCTTCACCCACAGCTTCACCCACAGCTTCACCCACAGCTTCACCTACAGCTTCACCCACAGCTTCACCCACAGCTTCACCTACAGCTTCACCCACAGCTTCACCTACAGCTTCACCCACAGCTTCACCTACAGCTTCACCTACAGCTTCACCTACAGCTTCACCCACAGCTTCACCCACAGCTTCACCCACAGCTTCACCCACAGCTTCACCCACAGCTTCACCCACTGCTTCACCCACAGCTTCACCTTCACACACAGCTTCACCTACAGCTTCACCCACAGCTTCACCTACAGCTTCACCCACAGCTTCACCTACAGCTTCACCTACAGCTTCACCTACAGCTTCACCCACAGCTTCACCTACAGCTTCACCCACAGCTTCACTCACAGCTTCACCCACACCTTCACCCACAGCTTCACCCACAGCTTCACCCACTGCTTCACCCACAGCTTCACCCACTGCTTCACCCACAGCTTCACCCACACCTTCACCCACAGCTTCACCCACAGCTTCACCTACAGCTTCACCCACAGCTTCACCCACAGCTTCACCTACAGCTTCACCCACAGCTTCACCCACAGCTTCACCCACACCTTCACCCACAGCTTCACCTTCAGCTTCACCCACAGCTTCACCTTCAGCTTCACCTACAGCTTCACCTACAGCTTCACCCACAGCTTCACCTTCAGCTTCACCCACAGCTTCACCTTCAGCTTCACCTACAGCTTCACCCACAGCTTCACCCACAGCTTCACCTACAGCTTCACCTACAGCTTCACCTACAGCTTCACCCACAGCTTCACCCACAGCTTCACCCACAGCTTCACCTACAGCTTCACCCACAGCTTCACCCACAGCTTCACCCACACCTTCACCCACAGCTTCACCTTCAGCTTCACCCACAGCTTCACCTTCAGCTTCACCCACAGCTTCACCCACAGCTTCACCTACAGCTTCACCCACAGCTTCACCCACAGCTTCACCCACAGCTTCACCCACAGCTTCACCCACTGCTTCACCCACAGCTTCACCCACAGCTTCACCTACAGCTTCACCCACTGCTTCACCCACAGCTTCACCCACACCTTCACCCACAGCTTCACCTACAGCTTCACCCACAGCTTCACCTTCAGCTTCACCCACAGCTTCACCTTCAGCTTCACCTACAGCTTCACCCACAGCTTCACCCACAGCTTCACCCACAGCTTCACCTACAGCTTCACCCACAGCTTCACCTTCAGCTTCACCCACAGCTTCACCTTCAGCTTCACCTACAGCTTCACCTACAGCTTCACCCACAGCTTCACCTTCAGCTTCACCCACAGCTTCACCTTCAGCTTCACCTACAGCTTCACCTACAGCTTCACCTTCAGCTTCACCCACAGCTTCACCCACAGCTTCACCTACAGCTTCACCCACAGCTTCACCTTCAGCTTCACCCACAGCTTCACCTTCAGCTTCACCTACAGCTTCACCTACAGCTTCACCTTCAGCTTCACCCACAGCTTCACCCACAGCTTCACCTACAGCTTCACCCACAGCTTCACCTTCAGCTTCACCCACAGCTTCACCTTCAGCTTCACCTACAGCTTCACCTACAGCTTCACCCACAGCTTCACCCACAGCTTCACCCACAGCTTCACCTTCAGCTTCACCCACAGCTTCACCTTCAGCTTCACCCACAGCTTCACCCACAGCTTCACCCACAGCTTCACCTTCAGCTTCACCCACAGCTTCACCTTCAGCTTCACCCACAGCTTCACCTTCAGCTTCACCTACAGCTTCACCTACAGCTTCACCCACAGCTTCACCTTCAGCTTCACCCACAGCTTCACCCACAGCTTCACCCACAGCTTCACCCACAGCTTCACCTTCAGCTTCACCCACAGCTTCACCTTCAGCTTCACCTACAGCTTCACCTACAGCTTCACCCACAGCTTCACCTACAGCTTCACCTACAGCTTCACCCACAGCTTCACCCACAGCTTCACCTTCACCTTCACCCACAGCTTCACCCACAGCTTCACCTACAGCTTCACCTACAGCTTCACCCACAGCTTCACCTACAGCTTCACCTTCACCTTCACCCACAGCTTCACCCACAGCTTCACCTTCACCCACAGCTTCACCCACAGCTTCACCTACAGCTTCACCTACAGCTTCACCTACAGCTTCACCCACAGCTTCACCTACAGCTTCACCTACAGCTTCACCCACAGCTTCACCCACAGCTTCACCCACAGCTTCACCTTCACCCACAGCTTCACCTACAGCTTCACCTACAGCTTCACCTACAGCTTCACCTTCAGCTTCACCCACAGCTTCACCCACAGCTTCACCTTCACCCACAGCTTCACCTACAGCTTCACCTACAGCTTCACCTACAGCTTCACCTACAGCTTCACCCACAGCTTCACCTACAGCTTCACCTACAGCTTCACCCACAGCTTCACCCACAGCTTCACCCACAGCTTCACCTTCACCCACAGCTTCACCTACAGCTTCACCTACAGCTTCACCTACAGCTTCACCTACAGCTTCACCTTCAGCTTCACCCACAGCTTCACCCACAGCTTCACCTTCACCTTCACCCACAGCTTCACCCACAGCTTCACCCACAGCTTCACCCACAGCTTCACCCACAGCTTCACCTTCACCCACAGCTTCACCCACAGCTTCACCTACAGCTTCACCTTCAGCTTCACCCACAGCTTCACCCACAGCTTCACCCACAGCTTCACCTACAGCTTCACCTACAGCTTCACCTACAGCTTCACCCACAGCTTCACCCACAGCTTCACCCACAGCTTCACCCACAGCTTCACCTTCACCCACAGCTTCACCCACAGCTTCACCCACAGCTTCACCTTCACCCACAGCTTCACCCACAGCTTCACCTACAGCTTCACCCACAGCTTCACCCACAGCTTCACCCACAGCTTCACCCACAGCTTCACCTTCAGCTTCACCCACAGCTTCACCCACAGCTTCACCCACAGCTTCACCTACAGCTTCACCCACAGCTTCACCTTCACCTTCACCCACAGCTTCACCCACAGCTTCACCTACAGCTTCACCCACAGCTTCACCTTCACCTTCACCCACAGCTTCACCCACAGCTTCACCTACAGCTTCACCCACAGCTTCACCCACAGCTTCACCCACAGCTTCACCTTCAGCTTCACCCACAGCTTCACCTACAGCTTCACCCACAGCTTCACCTTCACCCACAGCTTCACCTACAGCTTCACCCACAGCTTCACCTTCACCTTCACCCACAGCTTCACCCACAGCTTCACCTACAGCTTCACCCACAGCTTCACCCACAGCTTCACCCACAGCTTCACCTACAGCTTCACCCACAGCTTCACCTTCACCTTCACCTTCACCTTCACCTTCAGCTTCACCCACAGCTTCACCCACAGCTTCACCCACAGCTTCACCTACAGCTTCACCTACAGCTTCACCTACAGCTTCACCTTCAGCTTCACCCACAGCTTCACCCACAGCTTCACCCACAGCTTCACCTACAGCTTCACCCACAGCTTCACCTTCACCCACAGCTTCACCCACAGCTTCACCCACAGCTTCACCTACAGCTTCACCTACAGCTTCACCTACAGCTTCACCCACAGCTTCACCTTCACCTTCACCCACAGCTTCACCCACAGCTTCACCCACAGCTTCACCCACAGCTTCACCTTCACCCACAGCTTCACCTACAGCTTCACCTTCAGCTTCACCCACAGCTTCACCCACAGCTTCACCCACAGCTTCACCCACAGCTTCACCTTCACCTTCACCTACAGCTTCACCCACAGCTTCACCTACAGCTTCACCTACAGCTTCACCCACAGCTTCACCTACAGCTTCACCCACAGCTTCACCTACAGCTTCACCCACAGCTTCACCCACAGCTTCACCCACAGCTTCACCTACAGCTTCACCTCCACCCACAGCTTCACCTACAGCTTCACCCACAGCTTCACCCACAGCTTCACCTACAGCTTCACCTACAGCTTCACCTACAGCTTCACCCACAGCTTCACCTACAGCTTCACCCACAGCTTCACCCACAGCTTCACCCACAGCTTCACCTACAGCTTCACCCACAGCTTCACCCACAGCTTCACCCACAGCTTCACCTACAGCTTCACCCACAGCTTCACCCACAGCTTCACCTACAGCTTCACCTCCACCCACAGCTTCACCTACAGCTTCACCCACAGCTTCACCCACAGCTTCACCTACAGCTTCACCTACAGCTTCACCTACAGCTTCACCCACAGCTTCACCCACAGCTTCACCCACAGCTTCACCTACAGCTTCACCTACAGCTTCACCTTCACCCACAGCTTCACCTTCACCCACAGCTTCACCCACAGCTTCACCCACAGCTTCACCTACAGCTTCACCTACAGCTTCACCTACAGCTTCACCTACAGCTTCACCCACAGCTTCACCCACAGCTTCACCTACAGCTTCACCTCCACCCACAGCTTCACCTACAGCTTCACCCACAGCTTCACCTACAGCTTCACCTTCACCCACAGCTTCACCCACAGCTTCACCTACAGCTTCACCTACAGCTTCACCCACAGCTTCACCTACAGCTTCACCCACAGCTTCACCTTCACCCACAGCTTCACCCACAGCTTCACCTACAGCTTCACCCACAGCTTCACCCACAGCTTCACCCACAGCTTCACCCACAGCTTCACCTACAGCTTCACCTTCACCTACAGCTTCACCTACAGCTTCACCCACAGCTTCACCTACAGCTTCACCCACAGCTTCACCTACAGCTTCACCCACAGCTTCACCTACAGCTTCACCTACAGCTTCACCTACAGCTTCACTCACAGCTTCACCCACAGCTTCACCCACAGCTTCACCTACAGCTTCACCTACAGCTTCACCCACAGCTTCACCTACAGCTTCACCCACAGCTTCACCTACAGCTTCACCCACAGCTTCACCTACAGCTTCACCCACAGCTTCACCCACAGCTTCACCCACAGCTTCACCTACAGCTTCACCCACAGCTTCACCTACAGCTTCACCCACAGCTTCACCCACAGCTTCACCCACAGCTTCACCTACAGCTTCACCCACAGCTTCACCTACAGCTTCACCCACAGCTTCACCTACAGCTTCACCCACAGCTTCACCTTCACCCACAGCTTCACCCACAGCTTCACCCACAGCTTCACCCACAGCTTCTCCCACAGCTTCACCTACAGCTTCACCCACAGCTTCACCTACAGCTTCACCCACAGCTTCACCTACAGCTTCACCTTCACCCACAGCTTCACCCACAGCTTCACCCACAGCTTCACCCACAGCTTCACCCACAGCTTCACCCACAGCTTCACCCACAGCTTCACCTACAGCTTCACCCACAGCTTCACCTACAGCTTCACCCACAGCTTCACCCACAGCTTCACCCACAGCTTCACCTACAGCTTCACCCACAGCTTCACCTACAGCTTCACCCACAGCTTCACCTTCACCCACAGCTTCACCCACAGCTTCACCCACAGCTTCACCCACAGCTTCTCCCACAGCTTCACCTACAGCTTCACCCACAGCTTCACCTACAGCTTCACCCACAGCTTCACCCACAGCTTCACCCACAGCTTCACCCACAGCTTCTCCCACAGCTTCACCTACAGCTTCACCCACAGCTTCACCCACAGCTTCACCCACAGCTTCACCTACAGCTTCACCCACAGCTTCACCTACAGCTTCACCTTCACCTACAGCTTCACCCACAGCTTCACCCACAGCTTCACCCACAGCTTCACCTACAGCTTCACCCACAGCTTCACCTACAGCTTCACCCACAGCTTCACCCACAGCTTCACCTACAGCTTCACCTACAGCTTCACCCACAGCTTCACCCACAGCTTCACCTACAGCTTCACCCACAGCTTCACCTACAGCTTCACCTTCACCTACAGCTTCACCCACAGCTTCACCCACAGCTTCACCCACAGCTTCACCTACAGCTTCACCCACAGCTTCACCCACAGCTTCACCCACAGCTTCACCCACAGCTTCACCTACAGCTTCACCCACAGCTTCACCCACAGCTTCACCCACAGCTTCACCTACAGCTTCACCTACAGCTTCACCCACAGCTTCACCCACTCATCTGTTCTTCACACTTTCAGCACCGAGAACCTCCCATCATCCATTTAAAGCTGAACCAAGGAGCCACAGTTCAGCTGCTGGAGGCTCGATGTCACAGCAGGAAGAGAAGAAGAAGAGAGACTGATTAAAGGAGACTCAAAAAGGAAAGATGGAGGCAGAGAAATGAACCAGTTTTAAAAGGAAACATCTGACAGCTTTCAGCTTCAGAGCCCTGCTGTGTTTAACGAACAAATCGCACTAATGGATTAACAGATAATAGATTAATTACGAGCTCCATTTCCTTGGTTAAAATGTACACTTTAATGTGTATTCTGTCAAAATGTTCAGTCATCTTTTATGACCCGACTTCACTGGACCCGACTAATTATCCCTTTACTAAAAACATGGTTTTATGGCTTTTAAAAATGATTAAAAGTCTGGTTTTGTGACCCAGCCTTACGCCGCTTATTGATGATGCATTCAATGACAATCGGGAGCTCAGGATTCTAAACTCTGACTGGGAAAAAAATCAGAAACACAACAAAGAGTCAGATTTCTGCTCAGGAACTTCCCCAAACTTCCCCATTTTATGCCGTTCCCCAGAAACACAACAGCCCAGCTTCATCTAACTTTATTTAACTTCATTTAACTTCATTTAACTTTATTTAACATTCGTGATCTCATAAAAGATCGATCTTAGTCACGCTTTATTAGTTCTTTCTGGCTCTCAACAACAAGCTGAGGGTGGTGCTTCTTCAGCTTCTTCAGCTTCTTCAGGAGGATGGATCCTTCCAGAACTAAGAAAGAGTCCTTCTTTGGATTTGAAAACACGTGAAGGAACAGTCACAAGAAGAAGAAGAAGCCAAAGTCAGGCAGACTGAGGCCGTGGCCGGCTGAAAGCAGCAGCCGGTGAGGCGACCCTGACAGATGGCTCCTCTTCCCCAGAGGACACAGAAGAAGAAGAAGAGCTGGGACACGAGACCAAAGCTCAGTCACAGCGGTCTGATGTTTAACTGTGATCCAAACCTTTAGAACTAAAGATTTCACTGCATTTCTGCTCATTCTGTGTCTGCTTTTACATGTTAAATATCCCAATAAAACTGTACTTGAAACCATTGAAGGTCTCCGGATCCAAAGAGGATAAAAACACGATGCTTCCCTTCTGCAGATGAATGGAAACGATTGCAGCAACCATTAAAAGGGAGAAAATGTTCCCACAGCAGCAGTTCTGACAAGTCAGGCCTTGTTTTTAAAAAGAGGAAATTTAGGGTTATTAGTGAGGTCCTAATGAGAATAATTAAGATGTTCCGCCCGGCTGAGGCTGTCCAGAGGATCTCCAGTTCCAGTGTTTCAGAGTTCCTCAGAGAAAGGCTGGAGGGGATTTATTACAGTCTCCTGCTCAGCTGCATCTTCGATTAACGACTCGAACGTAAGATAAAAGTGACCAGAGTGTTTGGCAGGAAATACCCAGAGATCTGATAATGGGCTGGAGCTTCCTTATAGGGCGGCGGGTCGGTGACCCGGTTAATAAACGCCCTGTCAGGAGGTTTTATGTCTCTGTGGGAAGCAGTCGCAGCGTTGCTTTGTGCAACGCCTCCACAGAGAGAGGAAGCAGCATTCAGGAGTTATTACGCTGACAGATAAACGCAGGAGTCTCTCTGGGTCCAGCTCTCTGGGTTCAACTCTCTGGGTCCAGCTCTGGGTCCAACTCTCTGGGTCCAACTCTCTGGGTCCAACTCTCTGGGTCCAGCTCTCTGGGTCCAACTCTCTGGGTCCAGCTCTCTGGGTCCAGCTCTCTGGGTCCAACTCTCTGGGTTCAACTCTCTGGGTCCAGCTCTCTGGGTCCAACTCTGGGTCCAACTCTCTGGGTCCAACTCTCTGGGTCCAACTCTGGGTCCAACTCTCTGGGTCCAGCTCTCTGGGTCCAACTCTCTGGGTTCAACTCTCTGGGTCCAACTCTCTGGGTCCAACTCTCTGGGTTCAACTCTCTGGGTCCAGCTCTCTGGGTCCAACTCTGGGTCCAACTCTCTGGGTCCAACTCTCTGGGTCCAACTCTGGGTCCAACTCTCTGGGTCCAGCTCTCTGGGTCCAACTCTCTGGGTTCAACTCTCTGGGTCCAACTCTCTGGGTCCAACTCTCTGGGTCCAACTCTCTGGGTCCAACTCTCTGGGTCCAACTCTCTGGGTCCAACTCTGGGTCCAACTCTCTGGGTCCAACTCTCTGGGTCCAGCTCTCTGGGTCCAACTCTCTGGGTCCAACTCTCTGGGTCCAGCTCTCTGGGTCCAACTCTCTGGGTCCAACTCTGGGTCCAACTCTCTGGGTCCAACTCTCTGGGTCCAACTCTGGGTCCAACTCTCTGGGTCCAACTCTCTGGGTCCAGCTCTCTGGGTCCAACTCTCTGGGTCCAACTCTCTGGGTCCAGCTCTCTGGGTCCAACTCTCTGGGTCCAACTCTGGGTCCAACTCTCTGGGTCCAACTCTCTGGGTCCAGCTCTCTGGGTCCAACTCTCTGGGTCCAACTCTCTGGGTCCAACTCTCTGGGTCCAACTCTCTGGGTCCAACTCTCTGGGTCCAACTCTCTGGGTTCAACTCTCTGGGTCCAAATCTCCATCTTCTGATTATTTCACCATTAAACTCCTTCTCAGCTCCAGTCTGTTTCCTCTGAATCAGCGGCTCCAGTCAGTTTCTGATCCATTAATGTGATAAAGCTCGACTCGGAGGAACTCAGGAGCTTCTCATTACCAGTTTGTTAATGATCGGGTCATTTCTGGTTCTGGCAGCTTGATAAAGAGGGCCCAGCGACAGCTGGAGTCCCTGCAGGGGCCCCAGAGGGCCGGCCTGGGTCCCACAGTCCTTACATCCGTTACAGCAGCAGGATAACATCAGGAGGAACAGGGCTCCCAGCATCATGAGGGACTCCCCCCACCCTGATGTGGACCGTTTACCCCTAAAGGGAGGGTCAGAACCAGAGCAGCCAGGCTGACAAACACTGGCTTCATGTGCCATAAAACTCAAGCTGATCCAGCTAAGCTGTTGGTCTTTATTCTCTACCTTTAAGATCAGGCTGAAACTCTCCTTTCTGATAAAGCTTATAGTTAGGGATGGCTCAGGTGAGCCTGAAACATCCCATAGTTCTGCTGCTATAGGCCCAGCCTGCTGGGGGAGCTCCCATGATGCACCTCTCCTCCCTCCATGTACAGATGACATCATTGCTGTCATTAACTTGTGTTTCTCTCTCTCAGCAGGTGTCTCTGGCCTGGTGTTACGCTGCTTGTTGTCCCCTCTTTCCTGTCCTCTCAGCCCCAGCTGGTCCAGGCAGATGGACCCTTCCTGGTTCTGGTTCTGATGGAGGTTTCTTCCTGGTTCTGGTTCTGATGGAGGTTTCTTCCTGTTAAAGGGAGTTTTTTCCCTCCTCCTGCAGCTCAGGATCAGAGAGAAGCTTCAGTTCTGCTGGTTTTTTCCTGTTTAACATGAACTCTCCTGCAGCTCAAAGTGAGCAGAGGTGGACTTTTGAATAATTGATAGAAAGCTGATACAAAAGCCTGGATTTACTGCTTCCTGTTAACGCCAGAGCAGCCGGAGTCTGGACCCCGGCAGACAGTGGAGAGTTTCATGTCTTTGGGGAACCTGGAGCAGGGATTCTGCTGATTTACTCCAGGTGGGAGAACTGCTCTGGAAATCTGCTGCATCACCCACTGATGCTGACTCTTCGGCTGCGTCCTCGGGGCAGTGAGCCGCCTGGATCTGGAGCAGCTCAGGTTTCTGGTTGCTGCAGTGATGATGATGATGATGATGAAGGCCTGAGGCACCCATCAGGGGCTGGTGTCTGGGACCCAGAACAGAGCAGCTTCCTGCTGCTCGCTCTCTGGTCTGAGGCATCATAATGTGCACAGATTAAAGTTTACCGAAGTTTATGGAAGCAGTAAAATGACTCAGTGTGTGATCTGGGCAGCTCCTAAATGTCAGCTTTTCAGGAACTGAGCTGCTTTATCTGCAGCCTGACAGCGTGTTTGAGTTTCTGTGCGATCACTTCAGCTCCTGCTGAACCAGACCCTGCAGCCTGCTTTAGGCCTACAGGCTTTAACCAGACCCTGCAGCCTGTTTTAGGCCTACAGGCTTTAACCAGACCCTGCAGCCTGTTTTAGGCCTACAGGCTTTAACCAGACCCTGCAGCCTGTTTTAGGCCTACAGGCTTTAACCAGACCCTGCAGCCTGTTTTAGGCCTACAGGCTTTAACCAGACCCTGCAGCCTGTTTTAGGCCTACAGGCTTTAACCAGACCCTGCAGCCTGTTTTAGGCCTACAGGCTTTAACCAGACCCTGCAGCCTGTTTTAGGCCTACAGGCTTTAACCAGACCCTGCAGCCTGTTTTAGGCCTACAGGCTTTAACCAGACCCTGCAGCCTGTTTTAGGCCTACAGGCTTTAACCAGACCCTGCAGCCTGTTTTAGGCCTACAGGCTTTAACCAGACCCTGCAGCCTCAGCCTGTTTTAGGCCTGAGCAGCAGTGCCACCTCATATTTACCCCCTATTTCCTTTCAGCCTCATCGCATCTCGTTAAAGAACAAACTGGATACTGTAGTGGTGTGATTCCCACCTTTCATGTGGGAGATCTGAGTTCAAATCCTCAGAATAAATAATAATATAATAATAATTCTGGAACCAGAATGAATCAGTTCATCATGTTGTTGAGCTGCCATTTCTGTTAAAAACAGAGAGAATCAGGGAAAAGGTCTTTAAAGCAGCTCAGCTACAGATTTAATCTGATTTTACTGCTGCTGGAGGTCTGACTGCAGCTGCTCTGAGTGACCCGCTGTGGGACTGTGTCCGATGGTTCTGCTTCCACACGGATCGCCCTGCCTCCGCCTGCTCTGCAGCGTTTCTCTCCCCTTGAGTTCTGACAGAAAGATGTTTCTGAGGCACAGAGCTTCAGCGGGTCTGAGGCCGAACTGGTTCTGCAGAACTTGTTTCTGTTTGGGTTTAACCGCAGAGCCTGTTTTGGAAATAAGAACCGACTCCTAAATCAGAGCAAGTGGCGAGTCAGGCTCAGGTGTCATCAGTCATGTGACCGCTGAAGGTGACGCATCGTGTTCAGTATTTACAGAAATAAACCGTCCTCACAGCCCACATCTGCTCCTAATTAGTGTGGAAACAGTCGGTCCAGCAGATGCTCGGCACCCGAGCAGTTTATGGAACAAACTGCTGAAATCAGAGCATCAAAGGAGCGGCGGCGGCAGCCTCATGTCAGCCCGAACACCCGATATACGACACGTGACCCGGAGGGTCCACCGGAAAGGTGGCGTTAGTTTAAACCTCAGAATGAATCAGGAATAAATACGTCGGGAAAGAAAGTGACCAGAAGGAAATTATCAGAAAAAAACATTCTAAATAAAATCAGGATTTCATGGATTAAAAGAACAATTCTACAGATAAATCAATAAAATGTATCTAATAAGAAATCAGCTGACAAAGTAAATAAGTTACAGTTAAATAAATGCAGAAAAAATAACTTGAATTTCAGATTTTCCAGATTATTTATGACCTGAAGTCATGTTTAATTCTATTTTTGTAGCATTTATTGAGTTATTGATGCATTTCTGGATCTATTTCTCTGCTACATGAGGCAGAAATCAGAGTCTTTGCTTTGACTCTGTCAGCCTGCAGCAGCTTCTGTAAACGGGAGAATCGGCTCCTTCAACCCGGGAATAAAACGTCTGCAGCGCTGTGAGCTCAGCCTAACTTCAGAGTCCCTGGTTTCTAACAGGAAGTGTTCACAGGATAATAACCGCTCAGCTCACCCTTTGTCCTCCTCGTATCGTTCGTCTCTGATAAGAACCACAAACTCTCAGCAGCACTTTGAGCTGTGAGTCACTTTTATTCTTTGTTTGTTCTGAGTTTGTTCAGAAAGGCGTCAGGCTGCACTTCCAGTGGGAAAGAGTCTTTTTTGCACCAAAGCCCGAGAGAGAGGTGTTCCTCAGGGTTCTGTTCTGGGCCCGGTGCTGTTTGCTTCCTTTGGGTCATATAATCAGAACATTTAAAGCTGCTTCCTGCCATTGTTACTCAAATGATGTTCAGCTTCTTTTCAGCCTGGTGACATTTCTAAGGTCCGCTGTGGCCCGATCAGAACCGCAGGACTCTGAGGTTCTGATCGGCAGGTGTTTTATTGATTGTGATGGCTTTGAGCTGAGATTAGTTCCAGCTGCACTAGAAATGTCACCAGGCTGAAAAGAAGCTGAACATCATTTGAGTAACAATGGCAGGAAGCAGCTTTAAATGTTCTGATTATATGACCCAAAGGAAGCAAACAGCACCGGGCCCAGAACAGAACCCTGGGGAACACCTTAAAGGATTTACTGAGAACCACTTTCCAGAAAGAAATGAAGAAAAGCTTTTAAGAGGATGGAGAAGCAACATTGTGATGTCATTTGTCTCCAAGAAAAGATGGAAAAAACAGGAATTAAACTCAGTGAAGAGACTTTTGTCCCTACAGCTTCACCCGAGGAAAGCATCATTCTGGCTGATCGCCTTCATCCACTGGCTGCACCTAAACCTACAGCAGCTCCATCCAGCAGCCCATCTCTGTCTGAGCAACCTTCGCCTCCCACACTGAAACACAAGGTACCGGAACATGGGTTCTGCTCAAATGTTCCTCCTGCAGCTAAACGGAGTGAAAATAATCAGATAATAATAATAATCAGAATAATGGGCTCATTAACAGAAAGAAAGGTTCCCATAAAGACCAAAACCAGCACCGAACAGCCTCCTTTTACTCATCTGAGCGTCGCCATGGTTACAAACCGAGCGACACGGCCGACCTCCCGCTGCCCTCCTGCCGGCCTCAGCCGCTGAGGCTTCTGGGTATTTCCCAGATCGCTGAGCGCCACCTGTGAGGAGGTGAACCGCAGAGCGTGCGCCGGCACTCACCTCGGCCGCTGTTCTGGATGTCGGACAGGATCTGCGAGTAGTTGATGGGCAGCTTGTTCTCCTCGAACACGCTGTCGATGATGGTGATGTTGATGCTCTTCAGCTCCGTGTACAGACCCTCGGTGGCGAAGTAACACGGCCGGTCGTCCACCTTGTTGTCGCTGAACATGAGCGTCACGTGCTCTCGCCACCCGAAGCGCTCGCAGATCCGCAGGGCGAACCTCCCCAGCTTCCTGTGGGTGGGGCCGGTGTTGGTGATGGACGGGTAGACGCCGCCGTAGAACGCCACGGCCGGAGCGCCCGCCGTGATCATGGGCACCTTCCAGTGGTTGGTGAAGAAGCCCACCGGCGAGGAGGTGTAGGAGCAGCCCGGCCCGATGAAGGCCCACGGGTCGTAGGCCACCTTCAGATCCACCGCCACCAGCGGCGCCACCGACTCCGAGCAGATCCCGTCCTGGTTCTCGCTGTTCTTGAAGGCGTAGGTCAGGTGGTGGTCTGGGAGCAGGGTGGGGTCGGCGTTGATGGTTCTGATGGCCCGCTCCAGGGCGGGGCCGATGCGAGGCCACGCCCACGGGTAATCTGTGTTGGTCTGCGGCAGAATAACCGCCAGCGTGATGTTCGCCCGGCGTTCATGAAGTCCACGGGCGTGGCGGTGTGCGGCCGCCAGCTGCAGGTCCAACAGAACCAGCAGAACCAGCAGGAGAGCGCCGCCCTCCCTCCAACAGAACATCTCTGCCCGGCAGGTCGTCCGAGAGCTGAGCTGAATTATTAATCCCTGCAGACACAGAGGAACGAGTTTTTTCTCAGTTCAGCCACTGAACTCTGACCTTTGACCCATTCAGGCAGAAAAAAGGCTCCTAACTCAAGGGATGAACCAGTGTTGTGTCGACACAGAACAGACAACTTAGCAAAGAAGCCATTTTAAACTGGATCTTTAGGCTCTTTGTCACAAAGACACATCATTTGTTCCCATTTCTTTAGCTGCATCTATGAAAAACAGCAAAGAAAACACAGTTTGACAGACAGAAAATAGGATTTCTGCAGCAACAAGGTGATTCCCAAAGAGCTATTAGCTGAAAACTTGGCATATCTCAGCATGGTGTGCAGTGTGTCCTTAAAACATTTGAGGAAACTGGACAAGTGGAGGACAAAAGAAGAAGTGTCAGGCCTAAAAAACTATCTCCAGCAGATGAACAGGATCTGAAAGTGATGTCCTTAAGAAAGAGGAAAAAATCCAGCTGTGACCTGACAGGACCTGAGAGATGCATCTGGACCTTCAGCTGATCCATCTACTGTTGGCCCAAGCCTCATCAGAAATGGTCTCCATGGAAGGGTGGCTGTCAAGAAGCCGTTCTTAAGGAAGGGAAACAGGGAGAAAAGGCTGAGCTGTGCCAAATGACACAAGAAGTGGACTGAAAATCAGTGGCAACAGGTCTTATGGAGGGATGAATCCTCCCCAGAGCCCGGACCTCAACATTATTGAAGCAGTGTGGGATCATCTGACAGAGAACGGAACAAAAGGCAGCCCACATCCAAAGAAGAGCTTTGGGATGTCCTTCAAGAAGCCTGGAGAACTATTCCTGAAGACTCCTTAAAGAAAGGACAGAAAGCTGGTCTCAGAGGGTTCAGGCTGTGTTGGAGAATAAAGGAGCTCAGACCAGAGATTCACTTTAAAGCTGCTGAGAACTGAGAAAAACTCTGTTTCTGCCTCAGATTCTGGGTTTAGGTTCATGTTTGAACATGTTTCAGTGAATCTCTGCAGCTGCTTCCTGTTTTTATATAAGTATATATATATATATATAAATATAAAGAAATGAAGCTGATCTGGACTGTAATTGTATTTTTGTAGAATTAAAGTAATCAGGAGGCTGAAAAACGTTTCTCTGCTGCATCTGAAAGTCTCCAACATTACAGCATCAGACAAACTGATGCTGATCAATACATGTGATCAAATGATGCCTGCGTACCTCAGCGCGTGTCCGCTTTCATCTCCATGCTGCCTGGAAGTTTTCGGTGCGTCAGCAGCCCCAGAAACCCTGCAGAGGACTCCGCACCAACAGGACAAACTCCCAGCAAACGCGTTCACCTGTCAAAGTTCCGTCACGCGCACTGTTTCAAAGCAGGTTTACCAACCCAAGAGCGCGTGCACTGTCCACAGAACCCACCGCGAGCACGATGAAGAGCAGTGAAAGTCCTCTCCGGCTGAAATGAGACAGTCAGAGGTCCCAGCTGCGCAACACGCCGCCGCCGGTGGATCCGTTAAAGCCTCTGAGGGACCGCGGAGACTGGCTGCCTGCCCGCGGACTGACGGGGCGGAGAGCCGGGAGACGCAGGGAGGGAGGGGGAGGAAGGAAGGAAGGAGGGAGGATGAGGACACAGGAAAGGAGGAACAATGGAGGGAGCTGGACAGGGATGCCCGCTTAGTTTCCAGAAGTGTCTCCGGGCCCCTGACCGTCAGGTCGCCCCAAACTGACCGCTGAGATGAGCCGTGGAGCAGAAAGGAGGCAGAAACCTGCTCAGATGATGTCCAGGCAGCAGGTTATTCCACTGCCACGGCGCCCCCTGGTGATCCAGAGGAGCAGGGCTTCAGCGCAGATTCTGGATGTTTGCTGATAAATGAACCTCAGCTGAGCTCCTCATCAGTTCAGGAGGGAGACAAATGATCCACTCTGGCCACAAATGTGTGAGGAAATCACTGAGGGGATGAAAACAATGAGAAATCACACCCACGCGATGTGTTCAAGCACCTCTCGCTCCAGCCGGGAGCTGAACCGGTGACCTTTCAGTTGGTGGCTGGAAGCTCCGCCTCCTGATATATGAAATAATACTTTATAGTTAATTAGTTTTAATCATGTGCTGGAAGTGCTCAGTCCACTCTCCCTCAGTGTGTCTCCCTGCCATCAGTCAGTGAGTGTTTGGGTTAAACCGACTGGTTAATCTGACCGGTTAACCTAACCCGGTTAATCTAACCCAGTGAGTGTTCGGGTTAAACTGACCGGTTAATCTAACCCAGTGAGTGTTTGGGTTAAACCGACTGGTTAATCTAACCCAGTGAGTATTCGGGTTAAACCGACTGGTTAATCTGACCGGTTAATCTAACCGGTTAACCTAACCCGGTTAATCTAACCCAGTGAGTGTTCGGGTTAAACTGACCGGTTAACCTAACCCAGTGAGTGTGGAGGGTTAAACTGACCGGTTAATCTAACCCAGTGAGTGTTCGGGTTAACCTAACCCGGTTAACCTAACCCAGTGAGTGTTCGGGTTAACCTAACCCGGTTAACCTAACCCAGTGAGTGTGGAGGGTTCACTCAGTTTTTCAGGAGGTTCTTCACTGATTAATAAAAGACGAGCTGGCAGCTTCGGATCGTAGATCCACATTTTCCCCATTCGTCTCAACACAAAGCTGCTGTTTGTTCGGCTCATGTGAGTTTCTGTGGTTAAATAACATCAAAGGGTCCAAAACTACCAGGGAGGGGGGCAGTAACTGGTGTTTGGAACCACAGGTTGATTTGATGTGAAGGTGCTGCTAGAAGCAGAAACTGAACAGTGGGGGGTGTTCTGGGACCGCCTCATGGTGCTCCTCAGCAGCTCTGCTCAGCTACCTGTGGGCCATCGTATGAAGGCGTGACCGATCCGTCTGAAACAGAAGTACGGATCTCAGCTCCTGAGCCGGACTCTCTGGGCTCAGAGCCTGAACCAGCGTGACACCGGTTTGGTCCAAACTGAGGTCAGCTGTTTCCAGATCTGAGCTGGGTGGTAATTCCTGCCTTAGCAGCTCATCCAAAAGGCAGCTGCTGACCTGCTACCGGACCCGGTACCCATCAGCTTCAGGGTCCAGTTTCAGGCTCCTTCTGATCTTTATGACCCCCTAAAGCCAGCCCCCAGCGGGTCCAATGACCTCGCTCCAGAACCAGAACTAAAGGAGACGGAGCTCTGAGGTTCTGGTTCCTAAACTCTGAGCTGTGGACTCTTTTCTGAAACTTTCCTCACTTCTTAAACACAGCTGATGACTCGCAGCCACACCTTTGGCGTCCTGCTGGTCTCCTGGCGCTGGATGCTGGGTCACAGAGGAGGAAAAGGAGCTGGAATTCAGCCATCAGTGCATGTTTTAGTTCAGCTTTAGCAGAGAAACACAAAGTAAGAAGGACTGGATGATGAAGTCCCTGCAGACTGAAAACCTGCCGTGTGGAGCCCCCTCCCTGTTCCTGCACACCGCAGCTTTTTCCATAATTAGACCTTTTTCTGTTGAATAATTGAAACCTGGAGGGAGCCGAGGGGACGGGGGGGCTCTCCCACTTCCTGTTAAATGGCAGCAATACACAGAGGAGCTGATTAAAGGTGGATGCTGCTGCTGCTCATTCACAGCTTTAGAATATTCCCAGAATCACTGAGAGTAACAACTAAATAAAGATATCACCGGCAGGAACAACCTCAGGTGGTCAGCTGTGTCAGTCTTTATGGAACAGAAACTGAGAGGAAACACAGCAGCAGAGTGTGAGAAACTAAGTGAACCCTCACTGCTTCCACAGGAACTGAGAGGGTAAAACAGCCAGGAGCTGCTGATCAATGCTCTGATTAACTGATCAATGCTCTGATTCACTGATCAATGCTCTGATTAACTGATCAATGCTCTGATAAACTGATCAATGCTCTGATTAACTGATCACCAGTCAGTGTGAGCAGCTCCATAAAAGTTCCTGCATTAAAGGAGGCGTTTGGGACGGACTTTGGTCAGAACCTGCTGCTTTAAGCACAGCGGCGCCCTGGTTCAACACCTTTGGGTCATCGGTCTGTTTCCAGGGTGGAGACCTTATCCACTCAGCTACAGGTAGGAAACACACCTTATCCACTCAGCTGCAGGTAGGAAACACACCTTATCCTCTCAGCTGCAGGTAGGAAACACACCTTATCCACTCAGCTGCAGGTAGGAAACACACCTTATCCACTCAGCTGCAGGTAGGAAACACACCTTATCCACTCAGCTGCAGGGAGGAAACACACCTTATCCACTCAGCTGCAGGTAGGAAACACACCTTATCCACTCAGCTACAGGTAGGAAACACACCTTATCCACTCAGCTGCAGGGAGGAAACACACCTTATCCACTCAGCTGCAGGTAGGAAACACACCTTATCCACTCAGCTGCAGGTAGGAAACACACCTTATCCACTCAGCTGCAGGTAGGAAACACACCTTATCCACTCAGCTGCAGGTAGGAAACACACCTTATCCACTCAGCTACAGGTAGGAAACACACCTTATCCACTCAGCTACAGGTAGGAAGCACACCTTATCCACTCAGCTACAGGTAGGAAACACACCTTATCCACTCAGCTGCAGGTAGGAAACACACCTTATCCACTCAGCTACAGGTAGGAAACACACCTTATCCACTCAGCTACAGGTAGGAAACACACCTTATCCACTCAGCTGCAGGTAGGAAACACACCTTATCCACTCAGCTACAGGTAGGAAACACACCTTATCCACTCAGCTGCAGGGAGGAAACACACCTTATCCACTCAGCTACAGGTAGGAAACACACCTTATCCACTCAGCTGCAGGTAGGAAACACACCTTATCCACTCAGCTGCAGGTAGGAAACACACCTTATCCACTCAGCTGCAGGTAGGAAACACACCTTATCCACTCAGCTGCAGGTAGGAAACACACCTTATCCACTCAGCTGCAGGTAGGAAACACACCTTATCCACTCAGCTACAGGTAGGAAACACACCTTATCCACTCAGCTGCAGGTAGGAAACACACCTTATCCACTCAGCTGCAGGTAGGAAACACACCTTATCCACTCAGCTGCAGGTAGGAAACACACCTTATCCACTCAGCTGCAGGTAGGAAACACACCTTATCCACTCAGCTGCAGGTAGGAAACACACCTTATCCACTCAGCTGCAGGTAGGAAACACACCTTATCCACTCAGCTGCAGGTAGGAAACACACCTTATCCACTCAGCTGCAGGGAGGAAACACACCTTATCCACTCAGCTGCAGGTAGGAAACACACCTTATCCACTCAGCTGCAGGTAGGAAACACACCTTATCCACTCAGCTGCAGGTAGGAAACACACCTTATCCACTCAGCTACAGGTAGGAAACACACCTTATCCACTCAGCTACAGGTAGGAAACACACCTTATCCACTCAGCTGCAGGTAGGAAACACACCTTATCCACTCAGCTGCAGGTAGGAAACACACCTTATCCACTCAGCTGCAGGTAGGAAACACACCTTATCCACTCAGCTACAGGTAGGAAACACACCTTATCCACTCAGCTACAGGTAGGAAACACACCTTATCCACTCAGCTCCAGGTAGGAAACACACCTTATCCACTCAGCTGCAGGTAGGAAACACACCTTATCCACTCAGCTGCAGGTAGGAAACACACCTTATCCACTCAGCTGCAGGTAGGAAACACACCTTATCCACTCAGCTACAGGTAGGAAACACACCTTATCCACTCAGCTACAGGTAGGAAACACACCTTATCCACTCAGCTGCAGGTAGGAAACACACCTTATCCACTCAGCTGCAGGTAGGAAACACACCTTATCCACTCAGCTGCAGGTAGGAAACACACCTTATCCACTCAGCTGCAGGTAGGAAACACACCTTATCCACTCAGCTACAGGTAGGAAACACACCTTATCCACTCAGCTACAGGTAGGAAACACACCTTATCCACTCAGCTCCAGGTAGGAAACACACCTTATCCACTCAGCTGCAGGTAGGAAACACACCTTATCCACTCAGCTACAGGTAGGAAACACACCTTATCCACTCAGCTGCAGGTAGGAAACACACCTTATCCACTCAGCTGCAGGTAGGAAACACACCTTATCCACTCAGCTGCAGGTAGGAAACACACCTTATCCACTCAGCTACAGGTAGGAAACACACCTTATCCACTCAGCTGCAGGTAGGAAACACACCTTATCCACTCAGCTACAGGTAGGAAACACACCTTATCCACTCAGCTGCAGGTAGGAAACACACCTTATCCACTCAGCTACAGGTAGGAAACACACCTTATCCACTCAGCTGCAGGTAGGAAACACACCTTATCCACTCAGCTGCAGGTAGGAAACACACCTTATCCACTCAGCTACAGGTAGGAAACACACCTTATCCACTCAGCTGCAGGTAGGAAACACACCTTATCCACTCAGCTGCAGGTAGGAAACACACCTTATCCACTCAGGCTGCAGGTAGGAAACACACCTTATCCACTCAGCTACAGGTAGGAAACACACCTTATCCACTCAGCTGCAGGTAGGAAACACACCTTATCCACTCAGCTACAGGTAGGAAACACACCTTATCCACTCAGCTGCAGGTAGGAAACACACCTTATCCACTCAGCTGCAGGTAGGAAACACACCTTATCCACTCAGCTGCAGGTAGGAAACACACCTTATCCACTCAGCTACAGGTAGGAAACACACCTTATCCACTCAGCTGCAGGTAGGAAACACACCTTATCCACTCAGCTACAGGTAGGAAACACACCTTATCCACTCAGCTGCAGGTAGGAAACACACCTTATCCACTCAGCTACAGGTAGGAAACACACCTTATCCACTCAGCTGCAGGTAGGAAACACACCTTATCCACTCAGCTGCAGGTAGGAAACACACCTTATCCACTCAGCTGCAGGTAGGAAACACACCTTATCCACTCAGCTGCAGGTAGGAAACACACCTTATCCACTCAGCTGCAGGTAGGAAACACACCTTATCCACTCAGCTACAGGTAGGAAAGCACACCTTATCCACTCAGCTACAGGTAGGAAACACACCTTATCCACTCAGCTACAGGTAGGAAACACACCTTATCCACTCAGCTACAGGTAGGAAACACACCTTATCCACTCAGCTGCAGGTAGGAAACACACCTTATCCACTCAGCTGCAGGTAGGAAACACACCTTATCCACTCAGCTGCAGGTAGGAAACACACCTTATCCACTCAGCTGCAGGTAGGAAACACACCTTATCCACTCAGCTACAGGTAGGAAACACACCTTATCCACTCAGCTGCAGGGAGGAAACACACCTTATCCACTCAGCTACAGGTAGGAAACACACCTTATCCACTCAGCTGCAGGTAGGAAACACACCTTATCCACTCAGCTGCAGGTAGGAAACACACCTTATCCACTCAGCTGCAGGTAGGAAACACACCTTATCCACTCAGCTGCAGGTAGGAAACACACCTTATCCACTCAGCTACAGGTAGGAAACACACCTTATCCACTCAGCTGCAGGTAGGAAACACACCTTATCCACTCAGCTACAGGTAGGAAACACACCTTATCCACTCAGCTACAGGTAGGAAACACACCTTATCCACTCAGCTGCAGGTAGGAAACACACCTTATCCACTCAGCTGCAGGTAGGAAACACACCTTATCCACTCAGCTGCAGGTAGGAAACACACCTTATCCACTCAGCTGCAGGTAGGAAACACACCTTATCCACTCAGCTACAGGTAGGAAACACACCTTATCCACTCAGCTGCAGGTAGGAAACACACCTTATCCACTCAGCTGCAGGTAGGAAACACACCTTATCCACTCAGCTACAGGTAGGAAACACACCTTATCCACTCAGCTGCAGGTAGGAAACACACCTTATCCACTCAGCTACAGGTAGGAAACACACCTTATCCACTCAGCTGCAGGTAGGAAACACACCTTATCCACTCAGCTGCAGGTAGGAAACACACCTTATCCACTCAGCTGCAGGTAGGAAACACACCTTATCCACTCAGCTGCAGGTAGGAAACACACCTTATCCACTCAGCTACAGGTAGGAAACACACCTTATCCACTCAGCTACAGGTAGGAAACACACCTTATCCACTCAGCTGCAGGTAGGAAACACACCTTATCCACTCAGCTACAGGTAGGAAACACACCTTATCCACTCAGCTGCAGGTAGGAAACACACCTTATCCACTCAGCTGCAGGTAGGAAACACACCTTATCCACTCAGCTACAGGTAGGAAACACACCTTATCCACTCAGCTGCAGGTAGGAAACACACCTTATCCACTCAGCTGCAGGTAGGAAACACACCTTATCCACTCAGCTACAGGTAGGAAACACACCTTATCCACTCAGCTGCAGGTAGGAAACACACCTTATCCACTCAGCTACAGGTAGGAAACACACCTTATCCACTCAGCTGCAGGTAGGAAACACACCTTATCCACTCAGCTGCAGGTAGGAAACACACCTTATCCACTCAGCTACAGGTAGGAAACACACCTTATCCACTCAGCTGCAGGTAGGAAACACACCTTATCCACTCAGCTACAGGTAGGAAACACACCTTATCCACTCAGCTGCAGGTAGGAAACACACCTTATCCACTCAGCTACAGGTAGGAAACACACCTTATCCACTCAGCTGCAGGTAGGAAACACACCTTATCCACTCAGCTGCAGGTAGGAAACACACCTTATCCACTCAGCTGCAGGTAGGAAACACACCTTATCCACTCAGCTGCAGGTAGGAAACACACCTTATCCACTCAGCTACAGGTAGGAAACACACCTTATCCACTCAGCTGCAGGTAGGAAACACACCTTATCCACTCAGCTGCAGGTAGGAAACACACCTTATCCACTCAGCTGCAGGTAGGAAACACACCTTATCCACTCAGCTGCAGGTAGGAAACACACCTTATCCACTCAGCTGCAGGTAGGAAACACACCTTATCCACTCAGCTACAGGTAGGAAACACACCTTATCCACTCAGCTGCAGGTAGGAAACACACCTTATCCACTCAGCTACAGGTAGGAAACACACCTTATCCACTCAGCTACAGGTAGGAAACACACCTTATCCACTCAGCTGCAGGTAGGAAACACACCTTATCCACTCAGCTTCTGGTAGGAAACACACCTTATCCACTCAGCTACAGGTAGGAAACACACCTTATCCACTCAGCTGCAGGTAGGAAACACACCTTATCCACTCAGCTGCAGGTAGGAAACACACCTTATCCACTCAGCTGCAGGTAGGAAACACACCTTATCCACTCAGCTGCAGGTAGGAAACACACCTTATCCACTCAGCTACAGGTAGGAAACACACCTTATCCACTCAGCTGCAGGTAGGAAACACACCTTATCCACTCAGCTACAGGTAGGAAACACACCTTATCCACTCAGCTACAGGTAGGAAACACACCTTATCCACTCAGCTGCAGGTAGGAAACACACCTTATCCACTCAGCTGCAGGTAGGAAACACACCTTATCCACTCAGCTACAGGTAGGAAACACACCTTATCCACTCAGCTGCAGGTAGGAAACACACCTTATCCACTCAGCTGCAGGTAGGAAACACACCTTATCCACTCAGCTGCAGGTAGGAAACACACCTTATCCACTCAGCTACAGGTAGGAAACACACCTTATCCACTCAGCTGCAGGTAGGAAACACACCTTATCCACTCAGCTGCAGGTAGGAAACACACCTTATCCACTCAGCTACAGGTAGGAAACACACCTTATCCACTCAGCTACAGGTAGGAAACACACCTTATCCACTCAGCTGCAGGTAGGAAACACACCTTATCCACTCAGCTACAGGTAGGAAACACACCTTATCCACTCAGCTGCAGGTAGGAAACACACCTTATCCACTCAGCTGCAGGTAGGAAACACACCTTATCCACTCAGCTGCAGGTAGGAAACACACCTTATCCACTCAGCTACAGGTAGGAAACACACCTTATCCACTCAGCTGCAGGTAGGAAACACACCTTATCCACTCAGCTGCAGGTAGGAAACACACCTTATCCACTCAGCTGCAGGTAGGAAACACACCTTATCCACTCAGCTACAGGTAGGAAACACACCTTATCCACTCAGCTGCAGGTAGGAAACACACCTTATCCACTCAGCTGCAGGTAGGAAACACACCTTATCCACTCAGCTACAGGTAGGAAACACACCTTATCCACTCAGCTGCAGGTAGGAAACACACCTTATCCACTCAGCTGCAGGTAGGAAACACACCTTATCCACTCAGCTGCAGGTAGGAAACACACCTTATCCACTCAGCTACAGGTAGGAAACACACCTTATCCACTCAGCTGCAGGTAGGAAACACACCTTATCCACTCAGCTACAGGTAGGAAACACACCTTATCCACTCAGCTGCAGGTAGGAAACACACCTTATCCACTCAGCTGCAGGTAGGAAACACACCTTATCCACTCAGCTGCAGGTAGGAAACACACCTTATCCACTCAGCTACAGGTAGGAAACACACCTTATCCACTCAGCTGCAGGTAGGAAACACACCTTATCCACTCAGCTACAGGTAGGAAACACACCTTATCCACTCAGCTGCAGGTAGGAAACACACCTTATCCACTCAGCTACAGGTAGGAAACACACCTTATCCACTCAGCTGCAGGTAGGAAACACACCTTATCCACTCAGCTGCAGGTAGGAAACACACCTTATCCACTCAGCTGCAGGTAGGAAACACACCTTATCCACTCAGCTGCAGGTAGGAAACACACCTTATCCACTCAGCTGCAGGTAGGAAACACACCTTATCCACTCAGCTACAGGTAGGAAGCACACCTTATCCACTCAGCTACAGGTAGGAAACACACCTTATCCACTCAGCTACAGGTAGGAAACACACCTTATCCACTCAGCTACAGGTAGGAAACACACCTTATCCACTCAGCTGCAGGTAGGAAACACACCTTATCCACTCAGCTGCAGGTAGGAAACACACCTTATCCACTCAGCTGCAGGTAGGAAACACACCTTATCCACTCAGCTGCAGGTAGGAAACACACCTTATCCACTCAGCTACAGGTAGGAAACACACCTTATCCACTCAGCTGCAGGTAGGAAACACACCTTATCCACTCAGCTACAGGTAGGAAACACACCTTATCCACTCAGCTGCAGGTAGGAAACACACCTTATCCACTCAGCTGCAGGTAGGAAACACACCTTATCCACTCAGCTGCAGGTAGGAAACACACCTTATCCACTCAGCTGCAGGTAGGAAACACACCTTATCCACTCAGCTACAGGTAGGAAACACACCTTATCCACTCAGCTGCAGGTAGGAAACACACCTTATCCACTCAGCTACAGGTAGGAAACACACCTTATCCACTCAGCTACAGGTAGGAAACACACCTTATCCACTCAGCTGCAGGTAGGAAACACACCTTATCCACTCAGCTGCAGGTAGGAAACACACCTTATCCACTCAGCTGCAGGTAGGAAACACACCTTATCCACTCAGCTGCAGGTAGGAAACACACCTTATCCACTCAGCTACAGGTAGGAAACACACCTTATCCACTCAGCTGCAGGTAGGAAACACACCTTATCCACTCAGCTGCAGGTAGGAAACACACCTTATCCACTCAGCTACAGGTAGGAAACACACCTTATCCACTCAGCTGCAGGTAGGAAACACACCTTATCCACTCAGCTACAGGTAGGAAACACACCTTATCCACTCAGCTGCAGGTAGGAAACACACCTTATCCACTCAGCTGCAGGTAGGAAACACACCTTATCCACTCAGCTGCAGGTAGGAAACACACCTTATCCACTCAGCTGCAGGTAGGAAACACACCTTATCCACTCAGCTACAGGTAGGAAACACACCTTATCCACTCAGCTACAGGTAGGAAACACACCTTATCCACTCAGCTGCAGGTAGGAAACACACCTTATCCACTCAGCTGCAGGTAGGAAACACACCTTATCCACTCAGCTGCAGGTAGGAAACACACCTTATCCACTCAGCTACAGGTAGGAAACACACCTTATCCACTCAGCTGCAGGTAGGAAACACACCTTATCCACTCAGCTGCAGGTAGGAAACACACCTTATCCACTCAGCTACAGGTAGGAAACACACCTTATCCACTCAGCTGCAGGTAGGAAACACACCTTATCCACTCAGCTACAGGTAGGAAACACACCTTATCCACTCAGCTGCAGGTAGGAAACACACCTTATCCACTCAGCTGCAGGTAGGAAACACACCTTATCCACTCAGCTACAGGTAGGAAACACACCTTATCCACTCAGCTGCAGGTAGGAAACACACCTTATCCACTCAGCTACAGGTAGGAAACACACCTTATCCACTCAGCTGCAGGTAGGAAACACACCTTATCCACTCAGCTACAGGTAGGAAACACACCTTATCCACTCAGCTGCAGGTAGGAAACACACCTTATCCACTCAGCTGCAGGTAGGAAACACACCTTATCCACTCAGCTGCAGGTAGGAAACACACCTTATCCACTCAGCTGCAGGTAGGAAACACACCTTATCCACTCAGCTACAGGTAGGAAACACACCTTATCCACTCAGCTGCAGGTAGGAAACACACCTTATCCACTCAGCTGCAGGTAGGAAACACACCTTATCCACTCAGCTGCAGGTAGGAAACACACCTTATCCACTCAGCTGCAGGTAGGAAACACACCTTATCCACTCAGCTGCAGGTAGGAAACACACCTTATCCACTCAGCTACAGGTAGGAAACACACCTTATCCACTCAGCTGCAGGTAGGAAACACACCTTATCCACTCAGCTACAGGTAGGAAACACACCTTATCCACTCAGCTGCAGGTAGGAAACACACCTTATCCACTCAGCTTCTGGTAGGAAACACACCTTATCCACTCAGCTACAGGTAGGAAACACACCTTATCCACTCAGCTGCAGGTAGGAAACACACCTTATCCACTCAGCTGCAGGTAGGAAACACACCTTATCCACTCAGCTGCAGGTAGGAAACACACCTTATCCACTCAGCTGCAGGTAGGAAACACACCTTATCCACTCAGCTACAGGTAGGAAACACACCTTATCCACTCAGCTGCAGGTAGGAAACACACCTTATCCACTCAGCTACAGGTAGGAAACACACCTTATCCACTCAGCTACAGGTAGGAAACACACCTTATCCACTCAGCTGCAGGTAGGAAACACACCTTATCCACTCAGCTGCAGGTAGGAAACACACCTTATCCACTCAGCTACAGGTAGGAAACACACCTTATCCACTCAGCTGCAGGTAGGAAACACACCTTATCCACTCAGCTGCAGGTAGGAAACACACCTTATCCACTCAGCTGCAGGTAGGAAACACACCTTATCCACTCAGCTACAGGTAGGAAACACACCTTATCCACTCAGCTGCAGGTAGGAAACACACCTTATCCACTCAGCTGCAGGTAGGAAACACACCTTATCCACTCAGCTACAGGTAGGAAACACACCTTATCCACTCAGCTACAGGTAGGAAACACACCTTATCCACTCAGCTGCAGGTAGGAAACACACCTTATCCACTCAGCTACAGGTAGGAAACACACCTTATCCACTCAGCTACAGGTAGGAAACACACCTTATCCACTCAGCTGCAGGTAGGAAACACACCTTATCCACTCAGCTACAGGTAGGAAACACACCTTATCCACTCAGCTGCAGGGAGGAAACACACCTTATCCACTCAGCTGCAGGTAGGAAACACACCTTATCCACTCAGCTGCAGGTAGGAAACACACCTTATCCACTCAGCTACAGGTAGGAAACACACCTTATCCACTCAGCTGCAGGTAGGAAACACACCTTATCCACTCAGCTGCAGGTAGGAAACACACCTTATCCACTCAGCTGCAGGTAGGAAACACACCTTATCCACTCAGCTGCAGGTAGGAAACACACCTTATCCACTCAGCTGCAGGTAGGAAACACACCTTATCCACTCAGCTGCAGGTAGGAAACACACCTTATCCACTCAGCTGCAGGTAGGAAACACACCTTATCCACTCAGCTGCAGGTAGGAAACACACCTTATCCACTCAGCTGCAGGTAGGAAACACACCTTATCCACTCAGCTGCAGGTAGGAAACACACCTTATCCACTCAGCTACAGGTAGGAAACACACCTTATCCACTCAGCTACAGGTAGGAAACACACCTTATCCACTCAGCTGCAGGTAGGAAACACACCTTATCCACTCAGCTGCAGGTAGGAAACACACCTTATCCACTCAGCTACAGGTAGGAAACACACCTTATCCACTCAGCTGCAGGTAGGAAACACACCTTATCCACTCAGCTGCAGGTAGGAAACACACCTTATCCACTCAGCTACAGGTAGGAAACACACCTTATCCACTCAGCTGCAGGTAGGAAACACACCTTATCCACTCAGCTGCAGGTAGGAAACACACCTTATCCACTCAGCTGCAGGTAGGAAACACACAATATCCACTCAGCTACAGGTAGGAAACACACCTTATCCACTCAGCTGCAGGTAGGAAACACACCTTATCCACTCAGCTGCAGGTAGGAAACACACCTTATCCACTCAGCTGCAGGTAGGAAACACACCTTATCCACTCAGCTGCAGGTAGGAAACACACCTTATCCACTCAGCTACAGGTAGGAAACACACCTTATCCACTCAGCTACAGGTAGGAAACACACCTTATCCACTCAGCTGCAGACACCGAGGCAGCAGACCTATGCTTTCATACAACACTTTGGACCATAACTGCAGAAGTAGGAGGTGCAGAAAACATCATCTGAACTCTTTCAAAGGTCCCTTTTTAATCCTCTGAGACGTTGGTCGGTGGAGATATAATGAAACCAATAATCATTCTCTGAAAGAAAGGGACAATAAGTCAGTCTGATTGTTTCTTTTTATTCAGATTCAGTGAATGAAGGCTGTGAGATCAGAGCAGAGCGAGGACAAAATGTTCTGTTTCAGGAAATAAAAGCAGCTCGGATACAGCATCAGCAGCACTTTGATTAATAATATCTGGTTTTAATCTATAAAACAGGAGAAAGGCCACAAAAAAGCTGAGAGGCAGATGTTAGATACATGTGACCAGGCTGAATGTCTTTAAACTTCCCTTTAAGACGCTCAAACGTGCCGGAAAACACATTTAAAGCAGCTCAGAAACAGACAGAAAACAGAGCTTTATCATCCTCATCTTTACAGGGAACCGGTTCAGCCCAGTTCAGCCCGGTTCAGCCCGGTTCAGCCCGGTTCAGCCCAGTTCAGCCCGGTTCAGCCCGGTTCAGCCCGGTTCAGCCCAGTTCAGCCCGGTTCAGCCCAGTTCAGCCCGATTCAGCCCGGTTCAGCCCAGTTCAGCCCGGTTCAGCCCGGTTCAGCCCAGTTCAGCCCGGTTCAGCCCAGTTCAGCCCGGTTCAGCCTCCGTCCCAAACAGCTGCAGAAGGCCTCATTGCAGGCTCATTCTTTGCATTTTACACAGCTTTAATGTGGGTTTGAGCGTCTTTTCCAAAGCATCAGGATGGGATCTGAAAATAACTGGAACAAAGTCATGGAGGAGGCCAGAGCCGGTCTGTGGCGAACCGGGCCGGCTGCTGCCGCCGGTCTGTGGTGAACCGGGCCGGCTGCTGCCGGCTGCTGCAGGTAACGGGTTCAACACTGGAGCCGGAGGTTTTAGATGGAGTCTGTCTCAGTTTAGCTTTGAGCCGCTGCAGAAAATCAACACTTTAAGGCCAGTTTAACATTTCTGTGACAACAGAGACCCGATAAAACATGTAAAAATTCATGTAAAGTTCATAAAAAGTGTCTCATGAGCTGAAATCAGCTCCTAATTGACCACATCAGACTTTAAATAAAGGATTTAGTTAAATTACAACAGTTTTATGACAGTTTATGACGGATGTTCCAAGTTAAAAAGGACAGATTTTATTGGTTAAAGTTACATTTCTGATCACCAGGTAAGAGTCGACCAACATTCTCCAGGTCCAGGCAACAGACCCGGACCGTGGTTCTGCAGAACCGGACGGGCGGCTGCGCTCCGTAGCAGGCTTCAGGTTGGGGGTCGCTGTTGCTATGGCGATTATTTTGGCTTAGATACAGTGTGAAAGTGGGTCTTTATGTGTGCCGTTTTACACGTTTAACCTTTTATTTAGTTAGAAACCAACAGACCAATCAGAGTAAAGGAGAACCCCCCCCCCCAATCCCCCAGCAGCGCCCCAAAAATAACCAGAAGATCTCTGAAAGTGAAGATTCAAAGAGACCCACCACACCAGCCCGGTTAAATCAGACGGCTGATGCTGATGAGCTCGTTTATCTGGTTTATCTGGCAGTTTGGTTACCGTGACGACGGTCACAATCTGCCCCGTGAAGAAAATACAAAACAATAACGTCAGTTATCTTCATTATCGAGGGAAAGGCGAGGAGCGTCTGTGGTTTCAGTGCTGGGGGGTTAAAGCTGGACGCTATGATGTCCATACAAGAGAAATCTGTTGAGCTAAAGAACATTAGCCTACAATAAAGAACAATTCCCCAGAAATAATCTGTAATCCAGCTTCATTCACAAAATCAGCAGCCCTGACATCAGATGACAGAAAATAAGTCCCTTTTATGATTGATTTCCCAACAACTCATCCTTTAAAAAAACTATTTTCCCTCAGAAAAGCAGATATCCTACTTTAGCCTGTTAGCCTGCTACGCTACTAGCATGCTAACAGGACAGTGGACTTACTTCCTGCCTTTATTAGCTTCTGTGTAAGATTATAAACGCAGCGACAGGTCCGTTAGGAGCTTAGAGTTATATTTCGGTTGTTTTCAGAGTCAGACTCTGTGTAATTTCTGTAAAACAGAAGTTTTTGTGCTAAAAGTCTCAGAGATCTGTCATTTTACTGAAACAGTGAGGGTAGCGTTAGCATGAGCCAAGTCTGATCTGATCTCATTTAAGAACCCAAACAGAAAAATGACAATTTTCTAAGAAAGAACAAACTGTTTTTAGTACCAACAACAGAAATCTGCATTCAGTTGAATTCCCAATTCAGTGAAAAATGGAAAGTAAAGCAGTAGTTCAGCGAGTTAGCTTAGCATAAAGACTGTGAGCAAACTTCCAAACTGGAAGTAGCACCAGACAAGGTTAACGATCCCCGCTAAGCTGAGTTAATCATCTGCTGGTTGTAGACTCAAACAGACCAAACAGACACCAGATGGAATATAAAATGTTTACAAGCTGGGATGGTCTGGGATAAATAATGGGATGGTCTGGGATAAATGCTGGGATGGCCTGGAATAAATGCTGGGATGGCCTGTGATGGTCTGGGATAAATGCTGGGATGGCCTGTGATGGTCTGGGATAAATGCTGGGATGGCCTGTGATGGTCTAGGATAAATGCTGGGATGGTCTGGGATGGTCTGGGATAAATGCTGGGATGGCCTGGGATGGTCTGGGATAAATGCTGGGATGGCCTGGGGTGGTCTGGGATAAATGCTGGGATGGTCTGGGATAAATGCTGGGATGGTCTGGGATGGCCTGGGATAAATGCTGGGATGGTCTGGGATGGCCTGGGATAAATGCTGGGATGGTCTGGGATAAATGCTGGGATGGTCTGGGATAAATGGTTGGATGGTCTGGGATGGCCTGGGATAAATGCTGGGATGGTCTGTGATGGTCTGGGATAAATGCTGGGATGGCCTGTGATGGTCTGGGATAAATGCTGGGATGGTCTGTAATGGTCTGGGATAAATGCTGGGATGGCCTGGGATAAATGCTGGGATGGTCTGGGATAAATGCTGGGATGGCCTGGGCTGTTTTTCTCTCGTTTTAATGAGCCACCGTCCTCCTCCTTCAGTCTCGGAGTGTTTTGTTCTCTGAATTGGCCGCCATCAGCTGCAGTGTCTATGACCACGGCACCGAAGTCCAGTTGTGGTTGTCGGTCGGTCGCAGCCCGACTACATCTCATCAGCATGTGCCAGTGTCGTCGTGTCATGGCCTCCTTTTCGGGTCACCTGCACAGCAGCTGAGACGTTCCCCGACTGGCTTCCCTCATGGATCATCCCATCAGACGCCGCATTTTCTGGGACGTCGACAGGTTCCTGGAGACCAGCGGCGCCCTCTGGAGGCCCTGATTGGCTGAGGTCAGGGGGCGGCGGTGAGGAGTCGGCGTGGAGCGTTGGAGTGCCGGCGCCGTCTGCCGTCAGCTGCGAGGACGCTGGATCTGTCAGGATGTTTCTGGAAATAACTACAGAGATCAAAAGTGAGGATTTCTTCTTCTGCTGCGTTTAATGTTCATTAATCAATTTCTTTTTTAAACACCGACTGAAACAGATTTCCACACATGAGCAGATGGACTTCTTTCAAAAAGTGTAAATTTACTTTGTTTTAACTACAGAAATTTAAATTAAATTGTGAATCGTGGAGTTTTTTGTGGTTTTTGGAGATGAAATCAACAAAATTTCATAAATACGATTAGTTTCAGAGGTCAGACTAATCAATAAAATGTAAAGAAACAAATCAGTTCCTGTTTAGAGCGACATGTTTAAAACAAAGCAGTAATATTTAAACTCCCCAGCAGACAGGAAGTGATGTCAGCAGGAAGTGATGTCAGCAGGAAGTGATGTCAGCAGGAAACCAACCTCCCGTGGGTCTGTAGTCCTCGTCTGCAGACGGGCGGCGGCTGAACGGACTGAAGCTCGGCAGGATGATCAGACCCAGCGAGACCAGGATGATCTGAGGACAGGAGCACAGCGTTGGTCCTGCAGAACTCTGGTCCTGCAGAACTCTGGTTCTGTCAGAACTCTGGTTCTGCAGAACTCTGGTTCTGTCAGAACTCTGGTTCTGCAGAACTCTGGTTCTGTCAGAACTCTGGTTCTGCAGAACTCTGGTTCTGTCAGAACTCTGGTTCTGCAGAACTCTGGTTCTGTCAGAACTCTGGTTCTGCAGAACTCTGGTTCTGTAGAACTCTGGTTCTTCAGAACTCTGGTTCTGTAGAACTCTGGTTCTGTCAGAACTCTGGTTCTGCAGAACTCTGGTTCTGTCAGAACTCTGGTTCTGCAGAACTCTGGTTCTGTCAGAACTCTGGTTCTGTCAGAACTCTGGTTCTGCAGAACTCTGGTTCTGTCAGAACTCTGGTTCTGCAGAACTCTGGTTCTGTCAGAACTCTGGTTCTGCAGAACTCTGGTTCTGTCAGAACTCTGGTTCTGCAGAACTCTGGTTCTGTCAGAACTCTGGTTCTGCAGAACTCTGGTTCTGTAGAACTCTGGTTCTTCAGAACTCTGGTTCTGTAGAACTCTGGTTCTTCAGAACTCTGGTTCTGTCAGAAACGGATTGATCTGAGGCATCGTACCAGTAGGCAGGTGCTGGTCTGGGCTCCTTTGCTGACCGTCTGTGTGATGAGAGACTGAAGCTGTCGCAGCTGAGCCAGCAGAGACCTGAGAGAAACAGTAACGTAACGTCTGTTCTGAATCACACCAACCGGTCCGAACCGGTCCGACCCGGTCCGAACCGGTCCGACCCAAACCCAAAGAAAGGATCAATCAGGAAAATAATCAGCAGATTCACTCTGAATAAAAACCAGCTCGTACATGTTGTGTTTCTCCAGCTGCTCCACCGTCCTCTGCAGCTCTTTGTTCTGAGCCGAGCACGCCGCCGCCCTGCGAGCGCGCACGTACGTGCACACACACGCACACACACACACACACACACGCACACACACACACACACACAGCCAGTCAAAGGTCAAAAACGACAGAATTATCATTGAAAGCTGCGCTCTAACAACACATCAGAGGAGGTCTCTGCTCCTCCTTCTTCTTCTTCTTCTGTTGTGTTTGAACCAGCTGCTGCTCCAGCTGCTGCTCCAGCTGCAGCTGGTTCTGCTCCAGCTGCTCCAGCTGCTGCTCCAGCTGCTGCTCCAGATGTTTCTCTCTGGCGTGCCTTACCTGCTCTCCAGCCCGTCGATGTACTCCTTCCTCCTGCGCCGGCTGTCCTGAGCCGACTGCTTGTTGCGGATTTTCCTCCGGACTTTCTTCAGGATTCGTTCCTCCGCCTGCGGGTGAAAAACGGTAAAATCATGGCTGTCGCCCAGCTGCGCGGCGCCGGGTGTGATGGCGTCTGACCTTGGTGAGCGGCAGGTTGCTGGGCAGAGACATGCCCTCCTCCGTCAGCAGCTTCTGCTCCTCCTCCGTCAGCTGCAGGTCCGGGAACAGCTGCAACAGCAGAAGAAGAGTGAGTCCTCCGGGTCAGGGGTCACCTGGGAGCGCAGCTCGGACAGGAAGTCTCACCAGGTCTCCGTCGAGGCTGGCGCCGCTCAGGCTGCCGTGGGGCCGGGCGGCGGAGACCAGCGGCAGCTCGCTGACGATGCACGAGTCCGACAGCAGCAGCTGGGAGCTCCACTCATCTGGAAGAGGACGGCGGCATGTGACCTTCTGACCTTTCAGTTTTAACAAAGATGATGTCACTCGGCTCTGAAGCTCCGCCCACTTTCCCCGCCTCAATCTAAGCGACAGAAAACACAAACGGGCTCACCGAGCTCGATGGAGATCACGTTCTCCTGTCCAGGTTTATTCTCAGCTCCGCCCACAGCGCTGATGTCATAAACCACCTGGTACACGGTCGCCGGAGGCAGCCGGCCGGTCGCCGTGGTCACGGCTGTCGCCGTGGTGACGGGACTCTCCACAACGGGCTCCTCAGAGATCCCGCTGTCGCTCTCTGATGAGGGGTCTGTCGCTGGCCCGCTGCAGAACACCTCGTTGGGGTCGACGCCGTGAAGGACGTCCTCTGATTCGCTGTCGTGGAGCGTCTGCGGAGGCAGGAACCAATCAGAGCTCTTCATTTAGAAACAGGACATGTGATCTGAAGCGAGTGGTCAGGGACCAACTGCAATTTAAAGTTTTAGCAGAAGAAGAAAATATTTCTCATTCAAATTTAAATGATTTTTGAAGCAGAAAGAAACGACTGAATTAATAGATTATTAACAGATTAATAACACGTTATTAAGACGTTATTAACACATTATTAACACATTATTAATAGATTATTAAGAGATTATTAACACATTATTAACAGTCCGCTGCTCTGAAGCTGAACTTTACACCTGAACGCTTCCATCTGGCATCTTTAAACTTTTATTTAACAGAAACAAACTGATTTTCAGCCGGTCTGTGATGGACTGGTCACCTGTCCAGGTGTGTCCTGCCTCTCAGCCAATCACAGCAGGGATATGCTCCTGACATTTTATGGGTTTATTTCTGTGAAGCTTTGTTCTTGAAAGGAGAATAAAACGTGACACATATCAGATCTATTCCAGATGTTTCTCTATCTAAGGTCATGTGACCCACTCTTCCCCCTCCTGGGGAAACTCACACCATCGGGGTCCCAGTCCTGCAGCGGTTTCTCTGAGCCGCTGGAGACGAGTTCGGAGCAGGAAGCGTCAAGCTGCCAGCCGCCCGCCGCACATCCGAGGAACAGCTCGCCGCTCTCTGCGTCCATCACCTGAAACACAGCAGCAGCTCAGCGGGTCAGAACATCTGGAGCTACCTGAAATCTAACGAAAACCTTCTCTCAAACGGGTTGGAACTTCTTGTAAAACATGAACTGCACTGGATGCTGAAAGTGTCTGTTGGCAGAAAGCTGAAAAGCACACAGAGGTGAGGCTGGAGGACATCCTGCAACACGCCCATAAAGGCAAACTAACACCGGCACAACCGGTCTGACGCTGAACCTGATCCACCGGTTCCAGCCGAGCCTGAACCAACAGAGAGCCTTTAAATCCTCGAAATCAGACCAAAGACAGTTATTAAGACAGTTATTAAGCCCCCGAACAGTCCTGATCAGCCCAAAGCCACTGAAACATGTTCAAACCTGAACATAAACCCAGAATCTGAGGCAGAAACAGAGTTTTTTCTCAGTTCTCAGCAGCTTTAAAGTGAATCTCTGCTCTGAGCTCCTTTATTCTCCAACACAGCCTGAACCCTCTGAGACAAGCTTTCTGTCATTTCTTTAAGGAGTCTTCAGGAATAGTTCTCCAGGCTTCTTGAAGGACATCCCAAAGCTCTTCTTTGGATGTGGGCTGCCTTTTGTTCCGTTCTCTGTCAGATGATCCCACACTGCTTCAATAATGTTGAGGTCCGGGCTCTGGGGAGGATTCATCCCTCCATAAGACCTGTTGCCACTGATTTTCAGTCCACTTCTTGTGTCATTTGGCACAGCTCAGCCTTTTCTCCCTGTTTCCCTTCCTTAAGAACGGCTTCTTGACAGCCACCCTTCCATGGAGCCCATTTCTGATGAGGCTTGGGCCAACAGTAGATGGATCAGCTGAAGGTCCAGATGCATCTCTCAGGTCCTGTCAGGTCACAGCTGGATTTTTTCCTCTTTCTTAAGGACATCACTTTCAGATCCTGTTCATCTGCTGGAGATAGTTTTTTAGGCCTGACACTTCTTCTTTTGTCCTCCACTTGTCCAGTTTCCTCAAATGTTTTAAGGACACACTGCACACCATGCTGAGATATGCCAAGTTTTCAGCTGATAGCTCTTTGGGAATCACCTTGTTGCTGCAGAAATCCTATTTTCTGTCTGTCAAACTGTGTTTTCTTTGCTGTTTTTCATAGATGCAGCTAAAGAAATGGGAACAAATGATGTGTCTCTGTGACAGGCTGCTGGTAACAAAGTGCCTAAAGATCCAGTTTAAAACGGCTTCTTTGCTAAGTTGTCTGTTCTGTGTCGACACAACACTGGTTCATCCCTTGAGTTAGGAGCCTTTTTTCTGCCTGAATGGGTCAAAGGTCAGAGTTAAGTGGCTGAACAGGAACTGGGTCTGGACTGTAAGCAGTGCTTCACCCACTAATCAATCAAGCCTTGATGTGAGACTTTGTTTCAGAGATTCTGCAGAACTTTACCAACATTTAAGAGATGAAACTGATCAGAAATTAATCAGCATCTTCCTGATGAACATTAATGAGCTCAGAAAGATGGATTTATTGTGTTATTTTTGGCAGAATAATGAAGATTTTCCTGTTCAACCATGACTAAAAACTTTATTTCATGTGGAAACACACTGGTTCTGCAGCACGTGTCTCCTGACGTCACTAATTTAATCGCTGCTTTTTCATCACTTTATTATTCATGATGCCTGGGATCCACTAACTTTCCAAGACTTTCCAGGCCCGTCACCAACAGTCTGTCCCGGAGTTTTAACAAGGCCTGATCCTGTTCAGCCGGATCCCGAACAGAGGGGCTCATACTCACAGATCACACTCCGGGGTCTTCTTCGGTGTTGCTGTTTCCGGTTCGGGTGGTCCGGTTCTTCATCGGAGCGGCTCCTCCGCCGCAGGATCCTCTGACGCACACACAAAGAAGCGAAAAGTCCAGCTGGCTGAGGTGAGCGCACCGTGACAGCCTCCCGTTCCTCCTCCTCTTCCTGCGGATCCGGGCCCTCTGGGTCCCCCTGCAGGTGGGTGTCGCCACCTGTTGTTCGGGAGCCACCAGGCGGAGGAAAACGGTTCGACCCGGTTTTAAATACCAAGAAAAGAGATGAACTGAAATAAAGCGAGAATCAGTGAAGATAAACTACAGTTTCAGGATGAGATCTGATTAATGTGTGGCTCCACAGAGCAGCCTGACACTCATTTCAACTCCTCTGTTCTTTATTGGCTGAGTGATTTTTCACAGGCATCATGGTGCAGAATCTATGGCCTGCTTTCATTAAATATTTAAAAAGAACCAGAAAAATATCACAAACCATCACAAAGAAACTCTTTTGATTTTAGAAAATAAACATCACGGAAGAACAGATTCAGACTTCTTCAATGTGAAAAAAGATCATCATTCCCACACAAATTAACCCTGAAACATCAGGACGAACGGAGGAACGTCAAGGAGGAACGTCACCGAAGAACGTCACGGAGGAACGTCACGGAGGAACGTCACGGAGGAACGTCACGGAGGAACATCAAGGAGGAACGTGACGGAGGAACATCAAGGAGGAACGTCACGGAGGAACGTCACGGAGGAACGTCACGGAGGAACATCAAGGAGGAACGTGACGGAGGAACATCAAGGAGGAACGTCACGGAGGAACGTGACGGAGGAACATCAAGGAGGAACGTGACGGAGGAACGTCACGGAGGAACGTCAAGGAGGAACGTCACGGAGGAACATCAAGGAGGAACGTCAAGGAGGAACATCAAGGAGGAACGTCACAGAGGAACGTCAAGGAGGAACGTCACGGAGGAACGTCAAGGAGGAACATCAAGGAGGAACATCAAGGAGGAACGTCAAGGAGGAACATCAAGGAGGAACGTCACGGAGGAACGTCAAGGAGGAACGTCACGGAGGAACATCAAGGAGGAACGTCAAGGAGGAACATCAAGGAGGAACGTCACAGAGGAACGTCAAGGAGGAACGTCACGGAGGAACGTCAAGGAGGAACATCAAGGAGGAACATCAAGGAGGAACGTCACAGAGGAACGTCAAGGAGGAACGTCAAGGAGGAACATCAAGGAGGAACGTCACGGAGGAACGTCACGGAGGAACGTCAAGGAGGAACATCAAGGAGGAACATCAAGGAGGAACGTCACGGAGGAACGTGTCATTCACATGTTATTCACTCAATGTTGTGTTATTTTTCTGATTTAAAGTCTGATGAATTTCATGAACTGCTGTGTTTGTTAACATCTGGCTGTTGCCTCCTTTTCCTCTGGTTTCTTTTCCTTTTCCTCTGGTTTCTTTTCCTTTTCCTCTGGTTTCTTTTCCTTTTCCTCTGGTTTCTTTTCCTTTTCCTCTGGTTTCTTTTCCTTTTCCTCTGGTTTCTTTTCCTTTTCCTCTGGTTTCTTTTCCTTTTCCTCTGGTTTCTTTTCCTTTTCCTCTGGTTTCTTTTCCTTTTCCTGTGTTTTCTGTCCTTGAGCAGCAGCCGTGATCAGAGCTGATGGAGGAAAGGTCTCCTTCATCAGAGAGGACTCTGATGATGAAGTAATATTCTTTAGTATCTCTGATATATGAGAGAACCTCCCTGTAACAACAGAAGATCCCATCAGATGAAGCATCTGCAGCTGGTTCTGTGGAACATTTATTCAACACTTCTGTTTTCCTTCTGTTTAAAGTTGTTTTGGGAAAATGATAAAAAGTCTTTTAATTACCAGCTGTGTCGGGGAGTTCTGGGTATAAATCTGGACATTTTGAGAGTAACACAAACCCAGTAAGTTTGTCCAAGAATAAGCTCAATATTACACCATGTTCTTTGTGCTCAGTGATGGGAACATGCAGCATGTTCAAGGTCACTAAGAACAGGCAGGTTCTACTTAAAGGAGGCCGAACCCTCAGTAAGGAAGAGATTTTGGGAATCCGGGTTTGACACATCTCTCCAGACTTGATGCATCAATCTGTAAACTCAGCAGAGTTCTGCATCATCTACACTCTGTCTGAAGGTGATGATACACCACAAACATCTGGAGCTTCAGAGCCACATCACAGCTGAGTGCTGACGCAGTTTCCCTCCATCTGACTTTAAATCTGTGACATTCAAGGAAAGAGGAACACATTTTCTGGCTCTCTGACTGCTTAAAGTCTGTTCAGCAGGAGTTCAGATCTACGGGGTCCTGGTTGGGACACATTTGGAGGCCCAGATGAGTTGAAGAGCTGCTGCAGAACACATTTAACAGCTTATTTCCTGTTTTTACAGCAGCTGCAGTGTCCGGACTCGACCAGCAGGTGTCAGTGCAGGGGAGGTCTCTCCTCTGGGTTGTACTTTAGTCTGAGTGGACAGAGCCAGCAGAAACCCAGTGAAGCGATGCATTCAGGGTCACCTGAAGCACTTCAGAACTGTTGAATAATGTCAGATTAAAAGTCCTGGTTTGGAACTCAGCTCTGATGAGAGCAAAGATACAAAAAACTACTTTTTTTGTTGTGTTCAGTGTCAAAAACAGAGCTCATATTACAGAGAGTGGATCCCAGATGGATCGTCAGTGCTGTGGATCTTGAACGCAGCCTTTTTTTTTTCTTTTTTATCCATCTGGCTGTGCAGCACTGCTTCCTGAGCTGAAGCTCAGAAACCTTCCAAACCACCGCAGGAAGTCAGAGAAACAGCCTCTGAACAGCGTTCGCTCTGATTTTCAGCAGCTCTGAAGGATCTGCTGCGTCGGCCCAGACTTTAAGCCAGACTCAGACCAGCTGTTTTGGCTCAGAGCAGAACTCGGATGTCTGAAGCCGGTGACCTGGAGTTCAGCCTGGCGGAGGAGCAGGACTTTCAGCAGGTTTTTACCATGAAATGATTTCTTCAGCTGGTGTTTTCTGGTTTTTCACTGAGCACACTGTACCGTGTCTGTGCTGCAGGTCCTGAAGCTCTGCACCTCGGACGACTACAATGGGCTGGACTACATGGCTGCTTTCTTTCACCGCTGGCTGCGGGAGCCTCAGCGCGTCATCTTCATCGCGAGGATGAAGAGCAGAGTGGTAAGGACTGAGGAAAAGCTTTGAGGAATGTGCATGTCTGGCCATTTTCCCCCTGCTGTAGAGTCTAAAGGTTGACCAACGCCTTCCATAAACTCTGCACCAGCCCCATAGCTGCTGAGACACGAGGAGCCTCGCTCCTTCCTATCTAAGGTTATCAAATAAGGCCCATTTTAACAGCCCACTGAGATGGCTCTACGTTCTGCAACTTTTGACACATTAAACCCACATCTGGCCCTCAGGGGCTGCTGTCCTGCAGGTTTTAGATGTTTCCCTGCAGGTTTTAGATGTTTCCCTGCAGGTTTTAGATGTTTCCTGCAGGTTTTAGATGTTTCCCTGCAGGTTTTAGATGTTTCCCTGCAGGTTTTAGATGTTTTACTGCAGGTTTTAGATGTTTCCCTGCAGGTTTTAGATGTTTTCCTGCAGGTTTTAGATGTTTTCCTGCAGGTTTTAGCTGTTTTCCTGCTTCACCTGATTCAGATCAATGTATCATCAGCAGGCTTGTGCAGAACTTACCTTGTACTTCCCTCCCCCCTCTATCTCTTTATCTTTCTGCTCTTCCTTCTATGCCTGCACCCTATCTCTGCTCTGTCCCCTCTGACAGAGTCGGACTCCTGGGTTCCTTCTATGGAGCTTATTGTTAGCTTTTTGTTAGCTTATTGTTAGCTTATTGTTAGCTTTTTGTTAGCTTATTGTTAGCTTTTTGTTAGCTTTTTGTTAGCTTTTTGTTAGCTTTTTATAGAGCTGTTATATCTTCATTTGGAAGTTGGATAAAAGCGTCTGATAAATACAGAAACAGAAACTCAACAATATTTTGAAGAGATCCATTTCATCTGAATCAGGTTACCACACATCTGGAAGTCCAACAGAAATATATCAGCCGAATAGTTGGTTCTGAAACTGAGCCAGTTCTACATGTTCAAGTGTAAATTTTCTCTTGAAACTGGCCCAAATCCACAAACCCGAGGTCTGGTCAGAACTGGAAAGCATCAGAGGGCCAGAGGACAGGATGGAACAGTGAGTGTCACCTGTGCTCTCACCTGTAGGTGGGGCTGGAGTCCGCTCTGCTGGTGGATGGTGGGCAGTCTGTCGTGTTTCAGGGCCGCCGGGTGGCTCCGGATCTGAGAGGCAGCGGCATCGCTGGCGCCCTCCAGAGGCACGTCACCGCCCACGTCCGCCAACACCACCCAGAGGTTCGTGCTGCCAGACTGAGCCGAGGAGACCAGCCTTCATCCCAAACGCTGGCCAAGTACAGGCTCATTGCTAAAGAGGTGTGTCACACTGTGGGGGGGGTCCCAATGAGCTGAAATCTGTTCATTCATCCACCACCGGGACAAAATCCAGACTTTTCTGAGTGAATTAAACCTTTATTTTCCTTGGATAAGCAGCGTAATAAATCCACTCAGCAGACACACAACACAGATCAAATGTGACATAAGAATACATTAAAACTATAGATTCTGCCTGTTTGCCACAGTTTGAACAGAGGACCTCGTTCTGCTTCATAGATAATAGATAATAATATAATATAGTTCCCCTCAGCCGGCTGTAAAACTCAGACTGGACCTCCTGTCTTTCAGCAGCTGAACTTTCCAACTGTCCTTTAGGTTCAGGGAGAGTCATCGGGTTAAAAAGCACTTCCACTAAAGACCTGAAAGCAGATTCAGATTGGAGGGTTTCACAGCATACTGGTGACAGTAAAGTGGCAAAGACACATAGCAAAGATCCAGATCAATCACAGACTTTCTCTTCAAGCTTGTCTTTAAAACAGATGGATCAGAAATCAAAGCAAATATATTTCCAGCCGAAGTGGAGTCCTGGGCTGGAACTAAGGCTCATCTCTGAGCTCGTTACTCTCTTATCTCTCTAAAAGAACCTTCTCGATCCCCTGAATCACTCTGTTGACCTGTGGGACACCACAGGGCTCAGTGCTCGGCTCCCTTCTGTTCTCTGCTCACATGCACATGACCGTTTTTACCCTGATGACACTCAGCTGTACCTGCAGATAAAACCCTCAGATCCCAGCAGCCTCGCTGACCTCACAGCTCGCCTTTCGTTCTGGTCGTTGTGTTTGGATCCATCGGTGCCGTTGGTTCTGATCTCTGCAGCCGGTCAGATAATATCAGGCCAGCTGCAGAGATCCAGGGGAAACACTCAAACATGTTCAGGCTTGTTTTTCCAGCTTCATGCAGTAAAACTTCTGTTAATTACGCCTCATCTCAGCAGCCCTGCACTGACGCCTCATGATGTTTAAAAACCTCCCTGCTCTCCATCACATTGTCACGAACCGAACTGGCTGCAGATGCAGGGTAGAAACAATAACCAGATTTTATTTATATAATGATAGTCGCTTGCAGAGCAAAGCAATAGATTATAAATTCCTAACTCACTCTCCTCTGTACCTATGGGGAGAAGAGTGAGAATAATAAAGCTTACCAAAAGAAAACTCTCTCCATGCTAGGAGGAAAAAACAAAAGGTTTTATAAATTTTACAACTAAACTTATCCGAACCGTCGGAGGATCTATAGAAATTTAACAAAATCAATAAACAAAAGAGGCTCCTTCTAATGGAGTTGCTATGAAAATACGAACATACAAAGAAAACTTAACTTCGCTAAATCTATGAAAAAACTTACAACAAAAAATCGCTCTCAAGGAGGAAATCATTAACAAACAAGATCTTTGGTTTACGTGGAATTACTGTGGATTTACTGTGGAATTACTGTGGAATTACTGTGGAATTACTGTGGAGGCTGGAGGACGAACGCTCGAGAGACAATTCAACTCACTGGCAACGAGACGCAGACTAAATGCACCTGAGGGACCGAGGGGAACAGGGGGAAACACTTTGGGAATCAGGGAAGACAAAGAGACACACGGGAGGAAGGGAAAGATACCTGGAACCAGAGGAGCTGTTAATTTCAAAATAAAACAGGAAGTGACAAGAAAAGGTACAAAAACGTAAGAGTCTCTGTGAGACCTGACAGACACATCTCAGATTTACCGACCAGATGAGTTTCCAAAGGCAGTAACCGGTTATTCTCACCTTTTTCTATTCGAGACCCCATTTTATGGAGCTCCACTGAGGTCAAAGTGTGCAGCTAAATACCTCCTTAAAGCCTCCTTAAAGCCTCCTTAAAGCCTCCTTAAAGCCTCCTTAAAGCCTCCTTAAAACCTCCTTAAAGCCTCCTTAAAGCCTCCTTAAAGCCTCCTTAAAGCCTCCTTAAAGCCTCCTTAAAGCCTCCTTAAAGCCTCCTTAAAGCCTCCTAAAAGCCTCATTAAAGCCTCCTTAAAGCCTCCTTAAAGCCTCCTTAAAGCTTCCTTAAAGCCTCATTAAAGCCTCCTTAAAGCCTCCTTAAAGCCTCCTTAAAGCCTCCTTAAAGCCTCCTTTAAGCCTCCTTAAAGCCTCCTTAAAGCCTCCTTAAAGCCTCCTTAAAGCCTCATTAAAGCCTCCTTAAAGCCTCCTTAAAGCCTCCTTAAAGCCTCCTTAAAGCCTCCTTTAAGCCTCCTTAAAGCCTCCTTAAAGCCTCCTTAAAGCCTCCTTAAAGCCTCCTTAAAGCCTCATTAAAGCCTCCTTAAAGCCTCCTTAAAGCCTCCTTAAAGCCTCCTTAAAGCCTCATTAAAGCCTCCTTAAAGCCTCCTTAAAGCCTCCTTAAAGCCTCCTTAAAGCCTCATTAAAGCCTCCTTAAAGCCTCCTTAAAGCCTCCTTAAAGCCTCCTTAAAGCCTCCTTAAAGCCTCCTTAAAGCCTCCTTAAAGCCTCCTTTAAGCCTCCTTAAAGCCTCCTTAAAGCCTCCTTAAAGCCTCCTTAAAGCCTCATTAAAGCCTCCTTAAAGCCTCCTTTAAGCCTCCTTAAAGCCTCCTTAAAGCCTCCTTAAAGCCTCCTTAAAGCCTCATTAAAGCCTCCTTAAAGCCTCCTTTAAGCCTCCTTAAAGCCTCCTTAAAGCCTCCTTAAAGCCTCCTTAAAGCCTCCTTAAAGCCTCCTTTAAGCCTCCTTAAAGCCTCCTTAAAGCCTCCTTAAAGCCTCCTTAAAGCCTCCTTAAAGCCTCCTTTAAGCCTCCTTAAAGCCTCCTTAAAGCCTCCTTAAAGCCTCCTTAAAGCCTCCTTAAAGCCTCATTAAAGCCTCCTTAAAGCCTCCTTAAAGCCTCCTTAAAGCCTCCTTAAAGCCTCCTTAAAGCCTCCTTAAAGCCTCCTTAAAGCCTCCTTAAAGCCTCCTTAAAGCCTCCTTAAAACCTCCTTAAAGCCTCCTTAAAGCCTCCTTAAAGCCTCCTTAAAGCCTCCTTAAAGCCTCATTAAAGCCTCCTTAAAGCCTCCTTAAAGCCTCCTTAAAGCCTCCTTAAAGCCTCCTTAAAGCCTCCTTAAAGCCTCCTTAAAGCCTCCTTAAAGCCTCCTTAAAGCCTCCTTAAAGCCTCATTAAAGCCTCCTTAAAGCCTCCTTAAAGCCTCCTTAAAGCCTCCTTTAAGCCTCCTTAAAGCCTCCTTAAAGCCTCCTTAAAGCCTCCTTAAAGCCTCCTTAAAGCCTCCTTAAAGCCTCCTTAAAGCCTCCTTAAAGCCTCCTTAAAGCCTCCTTAAAGCCTCCTTAAAGCCTCATTAAAGCCTCCTTAAAGCCTCATTAAAGCCTCATTAAAGCCTCCTTAAAGCCTCCTTAAAGCCTCCTTAAAGCCTCCTTAAAGCCTCCTTAAAGCCTCCTTAAAGCCTCCTTTAAGCCTCCTTAAAGCCTCCTTAAAGCCTCCTTAAAGCCTCCTTAAAGCCTCATTAAAGCCTCCTTAAAGCCTCATTAAAGCCTCATTAAAGCCTCCTTAAAGCCTCCTTAAAGCCTCATTAAAGCCTCATTAAAGCCTCCTTAAAGCCTCCTTAAAGCCTCCTTAAAGCCTCCTTAAAGCCTCCTTAAAGCCTCCTTAAAGCCTCCTTAAAGCCTCCTTAAAGCCTCCTTAAAGCCTCATTAAAGCCTCTCAGAGCTTCTGATGTTTATTCATCTGCAGTCTCTATATGTTTGTGCTGTTGAACTGACGCTGATCTGATTCGGAGGGCCTGTATATTTAGGATGGAAATATCTTCCAGGCATCTTTTAATCTGTTGGCAAAACTTAATCATCTGTCAGGAGCAGAAACTCTGTGGATAACTGTGGATAAAGGCAACAGCTGCTCAGAAATGGTAAAGAACAGATTGATCTAATGATTGTTCTTCACAGAGCAACTGGTTGGATGTGTGATGGAATCAGCTGTTAATTATTGATCAGATACGAGCAGCACGGAGGAGACAGTCTGATCTGAGTCTGGGAACATAAATGTCTCGTTAATGAGTGTTGAAGACGAAGGAGAAATCAGTCCAAAGGTAAATGCTCAGTGTTCACTAAAGGTCTCTGTTTCAGCCACAGTTTCATGTGAGATCCCTGCAGCTCAGACCTGAAGCATGTTTAAACTTCACATTTAAGTTTGTTAACTTTCCTCTAAGGAGAGAAATGACACAGAAGTTCAAATAAAAAGGATAAAAACTGTTGGGTTTTAAATCCAGAGACTTCTGGGTAAAGGTTGAAGGTGTTAAACTTCATCTATAAACCTCACATCCTGCTTCCTCAGCTTTGAGTCCTGATGTTTCCAGCTGTGAGAACAGCCCATCATACGACCTCCAGCTGTGAGAACAGCCCATCATACGACCTCCAGCTGTTAATTACAACCTAACAGCCGGCCAGGAGCTTGAAGGCTGCAGACATAAAAACTATTTAACAGCAGAAGTTTGAAGCTTCTGAAACAGGGTTCCTTTAAAGGTGGCACATCACGGCCTTTTTAACCTTCTCAGGTCTTAATGAGACAGTTCATAACAGAGTTATTACACTGACAGATAAACGCAGGAGTCGGCTGTTAAACAGCAGCTCTCTGGGTCCAACTCTCTGGGTCCAACTCTGGGTCCAACTCTCTGGGTCCAACTCTCTGGGTCCAACTCTGGGTCCAACTCTGGGTCCAACTCTCTGGGTCCAACTCTGGGTCCAACTCTCTGGGTCCAGCTCTCTGGGTCCAGCTCTCTGGGTCCAACTCTGGGTCCAACTCTGGGTCCAACTCTGGGTCCAACTCTCTGGGTCCAGCTCTCTGGGTCCAGCTCTCTGGGTCCAACTCTGGGTCCAACTCTGGGTCCAACTCTCTGGGTTCAAATCTCTGGGTCCAACTCTCTGGGTCCAGCTCTCTGGGTCCAACTCTGGGTCCAACTCTGGGTCCAACTCTCTGGGTCCAACTCTCTGGGTCCAGCTCTCTGGGTCCAACTCTCTGGGTCCAACTCTGGGTCCAACTCTGGGTCCAACTCTGGGTCCAACTCTCTGGGTTCAAATCTCTGGGTCCAACTCTCTGGGTCCAACTCTCTGGGTCCAACTCTGGGTCCAACTCTCTGGGTCCAGCTCTCTGGGTCCAACTCTCTGGGTCCAACTCTCTGGGTCCAACTCTGGGTCCAACTCTCTGGGTCCAGCTCTCTGGGTCCAGCTCTCTGGGTCCAACTCTGGGTCCAACTCTGGGTCCAACTCTCTGGGTTCAAATCTCTGGGTCCAACTCTCTGGGTCCAGCTCTCTGGGTCCAACTCTGGGTCCAACTCTGGGTCCAACTCTCTGGGTCCAACTCTCTGGGTCCAGCTCTCTGGGTCCAACTCTGGGTCCAACTCTCTGGGTCCAGCTCTCTGGGTTCAAATCTCTGGGTCCAACTCTGGGTCCAACTCTGGGTCCAACTCTGGGTCCAACTCTCTGGGTTCAAATCTCTGGGTCCAACTCTCTGGGTCCAGCTCTCTGGGTCCAACTCTCTGGGTCCAGCTCTCTGGGTCCAACTCTCTGGGTCCAACTCTGGGTCCAACTCTGGGTCCAACTCTGGGTCCAACTCTCTGGGTTCAAATCTCTGGGTCCAACTCTCTGGGTCCAACTCTCTGGGTCCAACTCTGGGTCCAACTCTCTGGGTCCAGCTCTCTGGGTCCAGCTCTCTGGGTCCAACTCTGGGTCCAACTCTCTGGGTCCAGCTCTCTGGGTCCAACTCTCTGGGTCCAACTCTCTGGGTCCAACTCTGGGTCCAACTCTCTGGGTCCAACTCTCTGGGTCCAACTCTGGGTCCAACTCTGGGTCCAACTCTCTGGGTCCAACTCTCTGGGTCCAGCTCTCTGGGTCCAACTCTCTGGGTCCAGCTCTCTGGGTCCAACTCTCTGGGTCCAACTCTGGGTCCAACTCTCTGGGTCCAACTCTGGGTTCAACTCTCTGGGTCCAGCTCTCTGGGTCCAACTCTGGGTCCAACTCTCTGGGTTCAAATCTCTGGGTCCAGCTCTCTGGGTTCAAATCTCTGGGTCCAGCTCTCTGGGTTCAAATCTCTGGGTCCAACTCTCTGGGTCCAACTCTGGGTTCAAATCTCTGGGTCCAACTCTGGGTTCAAATCTCTGGGTCCAGCTCTCTGGGTCCAACTCTCTGGGTCCAACTCTGGGTCCAACTCTCTGGGTCCAGCTCTCTGGGTTCAAATCTCTGGGTCCAGCTCTCTGGGTCCAGCTCTCTGGGTCCAACTCTCTGGGTTCAAATCTCTGGGTCCAACTCTCTGGGTCCAACTCTGGGTCCAACTCTCTGGGTCCAACTCTCTGGGTCCAGCTCTCTGGGTCCAACTCTCTGGGTCCAACTCTGGGTCCAACTCTCTGGGTCCAACTCTCTGGGTTCAACTCTCTGGGTCCAACTCTCTGGGTCCAACTCTGGGTTCAAATCTCTGGGTCCAACTCTCTGGGTCCAACTCTGGGTTCAAATCTCTGGGTCCAACTCTCTGGGTCCAACTCTGGGTTCAAATCTCTGGGTCCAACTCTCTGGGTCCAACTCTGGGTTCAAATCTCTGGGTCCAACTCTCTGGGTCCAACTCTCTGGGTCCAGCTCTCTGGGTCCAACTCTCTGGGTCCAACTCTGGGTCCAACTCTCTGGGTCCAACTCTCTGGGTCCAACTCTGGGTTCAAATCTCTGGGTCCAACTCTCTGGGTCCAACTCTGGGTTCAAATCTCTGGGTCCAACTCTCTGGGTCCAACTCTCTGGGTCCAGCTCTCTGGGTTCAACTCTCTGGGTCCAACTCTCTGGGTCCAACTCTGGGTTCAAATCTCTGGGTCCAACTCTGGGTCCAACTCTCTGGGTCCAACTCTCTGGGTCCAACTCTCTGGGTCCAACTCTGGGTCCAACTCTCTGGGTCCAACACTGGGTTCAAATCTCCATCTTCTGATTATTTCACCATTAAACTCCTTCTCAGCTCCAGTCTGTTTCCTTGTTTGTCCACACAAACTCGGGTTTATGTCCTCCATCATTCCCCAAAACCATTTAATGGACTTCTGTTGGTGACACATTTTCTCCTTTTTAATAATTTGACACAGTTCACTCCAGCTCTATATATAGATACAGACAGTTACTCTATTGATCCCAGAGGGAAACAGGTTAGCAGTTAGCTGAAAGTTAGCAGTTAGCTGTAAGTTAGTAGTTAGCTGAAAGTTAGCAGTTAGCTGTAAGTTAGCAGTCAGCTCTAAGTTAGTAGTTAGCTGAAAGTTAGCAGTTAGCTGGAAGTTAGCAGTTAGCTGTAATTTAGCTGCAGATGCTAGCAAACAATGTTTCCTCATCCACAGTAATGGACCAAACAAAGGGAACTAAATAAATACCAGGGTTGTGTTTTTGGGGAGTTTTACACCTGCTGGTGACCTCAGACGCCCTGATATATGCTCCCAGGAGCAGGAAGAAGGAGTTTTACACTTCAGACGCCCTGATATCTGCTCCCAGGAACAGGAAGATACCCATAGATCAGTGTGTGGACTCATGTCATCTTACTGATCTCAGAACAGTGAAACTGTGTTTGACTCTAACTGGGACCATGATTCACAACAGATATCGAGCTCCATTAAAGAAGGTGAGAGGGCAGTGACTGAAACCATAAAGTCGTGAAGAAAAGGGTCCGAGTTGTTTTTAGAGTCGCCCTCTGCAGGTTTAAGGCACCAGTGCTGGTCTCAGTTCTCAGAGGCTTTGCTTTTCTTTGTTAACCGACTGTTCTCGGCTCTGAACTGCTCACTTTGACTCTGTCGCCCCCTGCAGGCCATCCTGTCCCTGTGCTGCGAGGCCGCCGACCTCAGCTCCTTCATCGCCGAGCTGCAGTCCCGACTCCCTCATCAGACCAACTCCTCTCCAGTGACTCTGAGCCAGCAGCAGGCGGAGACTCTGATCCTGAGCGACCATGTGGTTTCAAACCTGCTGCCCGGGAAAACCATCATCAACGACTGGGAGCCTCTGAAGCCGGTGGAGGCCAACCTGCAGGTGCTGCGCCGCCGGGGGCTGACGTACATAGCGGACCGCGAGTCTGAGCCCTCAGCCCTCAGCCTGTGCACGCCGCCGTACGCCGTCCCTTATCGCCATGGCGCCCTGCGCATCAACATCAACATCTTTGGCTGCACTTTGGCTTCGGTGTGTGCCGTGTTTCTGGCTCAGCTCGAAGCTCTGCTGCCGAGTGTCCGAGGTTACCTGGTCTTACACAACTACGTGGACCCGGCTGTTTGGGCCGGCTTACGTCAGTTCTGCCAGAATCAATCAAATGTCTCGTTTTTTAAGGACTACTGGGAGGAGGTGATACTGGAGACAGACCTGTGAGTTGCCTCAGCCTCACTGTCTGATTTAGGATTCTCCAAACACCCGATTAGGATTAATCCAGAATCCAGAATCTTTAGACTAGTTCATAGGAGTTTTTAGAAGTTGATCTTATCTTGATTTGGTTCATTGTTGAAGACATAGCAGCATAGCATAGAGTTTCAGAGGGTTTGGTAGGGATCTTGTTTTATGTCCTGGTCCTTAAAGTTCTGGGTCATTGAGTAGTTTAAGACTCAGACACTCGGTGCTTTTGGACTTTCAGAACCTTTTAGTTCTCAGCTTCCTTACTCTCAGAGAATCAGATGGAACTTTTTGTCCTTGGTTCCTATGTTTGAGTAGTGTTCAGGGTCTGTAGTTTTCAGAAGGCTTCATGGGGGTCAGAAGCTGTTCAGGGTCTGTAGTTTTCAGAAGGCTTCATGGGGGTCAGAAGCTGTTCAGGGTCTGTAGTTTTCAGAAGGCTTCATGGGGTCAGAAGCTGTTCAGGGTCTGTAGTTTTCAGAAGGCTTCATGGGGGTCAGAAGCTGTTCAGGGTCTGTGGTTTTCAGAAGGCTTCATGGGGGTCAGAAGCTGTTCAGGGTCTGTGGTTTTCAGAAGGCTTCATGGGGGTCAGAAGCTGTTCAGGGTCTGTAGTTTTCAGAAGGCTTCATGGGGGTCAGAAGCTGTTCGAGGTCTGTAGTTTTCAGAAGGCTTCATGGGGTCAGAAGCTGTTCAGGGTCTGTAGTTTTCAGAAGGCTTCATGGGGGTCAGAAGCTGTTCAGGGTCTCCTGGGGGTCATCAGGGCATCTTCACGGTATAACAGCCTTTGGTTCATATCGCCTCAGACACTTCAAGGAGCTCTTAAGGACTTGAAGGTTGGTTTAGGGATTCCAGGAGTTTCTAAAGCATCCCATAAAACTCTTTACATTGATATTACTTGAACAGTCAGGAGTTCTTTTCACACTAATTTACTTTAGTTCTATGGTTATAAGCTGGTTTCTTTGGTTCTGATCTGTTCCAGGACCAGTGGTTGGTTTCCAGGGACTCTTTAGGGACCTCCTTGAATCCTGTGAGATTCCATTTGATCTTTAAGCTAGTCGATGCCCCCAATGAGCTGTACTCCAGCGTTATTAGCTTCACCGGGGGGGCCTGGGAGGGGTCTTTATGGAGTTCCTCGTGTCCTTTAACGGTTCACAGAGATCCTGAATATAAACGTTAATAAAGTTAATGTTTCATCAAACAGCTGAGTTGATTTTCATGATGAATGTGCAGCGTTTTCTCTTAAAAACAGAGACATTTAGTTTTACTGTCTGCATGTGACATATCTGCCTTCTGTTTAAAAAGGCTTTAATTGTCTGGAAGAGAAAGTTCACAGTTTATAATCTCACATGACATTTATCACCTCTGAAGAGTGCTGAACATCCACATCATCCCTGCTTCAGGTGTTTGAACTGTAGTAAAAGGTGATCCCTGCTCAGGGAGCTTTATCTGGTTCCACAGATCAGGACAGAGGGTTCAGCCAATAACAGCCGATCAATAATCTGACATTAAAAACAGAATAAAACCTGACTGCAAATTAAATAAAAGAAAATTAGTGAAAAAGGCTGTTTTCGTGGTGCTTTGTTCTGCTTTTTGGGACTAAAACCTTCATCCAGATGGAAGAAAAAGCTTCAAATCCCTGAACAAAAGATAGGGGTCATCATTTAAAATGGATTCAGGATCCAGTCAGACCACCAGTCAGAACACCAATCAGACCACCAATCAGACCACCAGTCAGACCACCAGTCGAACCACCAGTCAGAACACCAGTCAGAACACCAGTCGAACCACCAGTCAGACCACCAGTTGGACCACCAGTCAGACCACCAGTCAGACCACCAGTCAGACCACCAGTCAGACCACCAGTCAGAACACCAGTCGGACCACCAGTCAGAACACCAGTCGAACCACCAGTAAGACCACCAGTAAGACCACCAATCAGACCACCAGTAAGATCAGTCAGACCACCAGTCGGACCACCAGTCAGAACACCAGTCGAACCACCAGTCAGACCACCAGTCAGACCACCAGTCAGACCACCAGTCAGACCACCAGTCGAACCACCAGTCAGAACACCAGTCAGAACACCAGTCGAACCACCAGTCGGACCACCAGTTGGACCACCAGTCGAACCACCAGTCAGACCACCAGTCGGACCACCAGTTGGACCACCAGTCGAACCACCAGTCAGAACACCAGTTGGACCACCAGTCAGACCACCAGTCGGACCACCAGTCGGACCACCAGTCGAACCACCAGTCAGACCACCAGTCGGACCACCAGTCGGACCACCAGTCGAACCACCAGTCAGAACACCAGTCGAACCACCAGTCGGACCACCAGTTGGACCACCAGTCGAACCACCAGTCAGACCACCAGTCGGACCACCAGTTGGACCACCAGTCGAACCACCGGTCAGAACACCAGTCAGAACACCAGTCAGACCACCAGTTGGACCACCAGTCAGACCACCAGTCGGACCACCAGTCAGAACACCAGTCGAACCACCAGTCAGACCACCAGTCAGACCACCAGTCAGACCACCAGTCGGACCACCAGTCAGACCACCAGTCAGACCACCAGTCGGACCACCAGTCAGACCACCAGTCGGACCACCAGTCAGAACACCAGTCGAACCACCAGTCAGACCACCAGTCGGACCACCAGTCAGACCACCAGTCGAACCACCAGTCGGACCACCAGTCAGACCACCAGTCGGACCACCAGTCAGACCACCAGTAAGATCAGTCAGACCACCAGTCAGAACACCAGTCGGACCACCAGTCAGACCATCATCATGTCTGATTGGTTCTGCTGGTTCTTTTGGTTCTGTTGGTTCTGTGTGACGATGGTTGGGCTCAGCAGGACCGTTTGTCCCACTCTTCATGTGTTTGCAGTTGTAACAGGACAACATCTTTAACAGGACACTTTAACGAAAGTCCTGTGACATCTGACAGTTAATAAGTGATGAAGAGTGACTCCTCCAGAGCTGGAAGGACCCTCCAGAGCTGGACCCTCCTCCAGATCTGGACCCTCCTCCGGAGCTGGACCCTCCTCCGGAGCTGGAAGGACCCTCCTCCGGAGCTGGAAGGACCCTCCTCCAGAGCTGGACCCTCCAGAGCTGGAAGGACCCTCCAGAGCTGGACCCTCCTGCAGAGCTGGACCCTCCTCCAGACCTGGACCCTCCTCCACAGCTGGACCCTCCTCCAGATCTGGACCCTCCTCCGGAGCTGGACCCTCCTCCGGAGCTGGAAGGACCCTCCTCCGGAGCTGGAAGGACCCTCCTCCGGAGCTGGACCCTCCTCCAGACCTGGACCCTCCTCCGGAGCTGGACCCTCCTGCAGAGCTGGAAGGACCCTCCCCCAGAGCTGGAAGGATCCTCCCCCAGAGCTGGACCCTCCCCCAGAGCTGGACCCTCCTGCAGAGCTGGAAGGACCCTCCTCCAGCTGCAGCTCACTGAAGTTGGACACAGTTACAGTCAGCGGGGACAGGAAGTGATGTGCAGGACTTCAAAATAAAAAGAAAACCTCGAGCGGTCCGGATTTATCAAGTGATGTGATCATAAATATTGTGTGAGAATTTCCCCAAAACAGCTCATAAACCCGAGCCTTACTTAATAAATAGTGTGTTTTTATCATTTTTTATATTTCCATGTGAAATTCTGCACTTTAACACCTTTCAGATGGGAGGTGAAACGCTTTGAGGCCCTGCTCAGTAAAACTATGTGAAACCACCTCATGACTGGCTGCAGATTAACAATAAAACTTAAAGAGGAACCTTAAATATACCTTAAAGAGATAATATGATGGAAACCAAAGTGGAAAACACTTATTCAGCATCTCATATTCACACACAACCATAACATCAACTGTCAGAGCATAATTATGACCAGAAATGCTTGTTCTGGTGTTAAAGACGGATCCATTTTTCACTGAACCAGAGATGAAGTTGTTCTCTTTGGACCTTCAGGGAGAAACTGTCCGGTTATAGAGTTTCTCTGGATGGTATTTCCTCAGGTTCTGGTTATTTCTGAGCAGAATCTGTCCTCTGACTCTCATATAAAGCAGGTTTCTGCCTTCTTTCACCTTATAATATAATATAATAACATATTGTTAAATGTTCTGATGAGATCTAACAGCAGAGATCATATTTCTCCAGTTTTAGCTTAAACTACAGGCTTTTATTGTGTAAACCGGAAGTGAGGTATGTTATTGTGCCAGCTTGACGTCAGCTCCACCGTGAGGCGGGATCAGCTGATGGGAACTGAGTCACCACTTCCCGAACTACATGAAACCCCGCCGAGGAGGAAGCTCAGAGTGGACCCGGCTGGAAGCAGGTCGGTCCGACACCAGAGGTTCCGAGTTCCTGCAGGACGTGTTTGCTGCTGCGATGTTCGGATCCCTGAGCTCAGAAGAATCCTCTCAGCCGCGTTAGGGAGCTCCGGGAGTTCTGGTGAAGAAAGTTCTGAGAACATCAGGCTTCTGGGTTTGATGCTGAGACCCAAACTGACAGAACTGCTCACCTGAGGGTCACGTGACTGCGCAGCAGCCACAGGTAAGATGTTCTGACGTCAGTGACTGCAGGTGGCCCGTTGGATAAGTTCTGGTCAGTTCTAAGTTCTGGTTTCTGGTTCTGGATCTCTTTACATGTATTTAAGCTTCTGCCTGTGTTGCCAGATCTGGTGCAAAAACAAGCAACCGGGTCTGAACCAGCGAGCTGGGTTCTGACTGGGTTCTGACTGGGTTCTGTTCCCTCTGCGCGGGTCCATGGACGAGGTCTGAGGCAGTCCCAGAGAGGCTGAAAGATGCTGTTCGCGGCCTCCTCCGCCCTCCTGCCTCCCGGGGGGGAACCGGCGGCGCTGCGGCCGAACCGGGCCGCTGTTCCGGCCCTGGAGATCAAACTGGGGGCGCTGGGGGTCCTGCTGTGCGTCACGCTGCTGTTTGGATTCGCTCCGCTCTGCATGGTCCGGGGGGCGGGCCGCTGCGGCGTGGACCCAGGTACCTGTGGGGGGGTCAGAGGGTTAAATGTGTCCCGCGTGCGTTTCTCCGGGAGTCACGTGACCGCCGACACTTTCATGGTTCCCGTGAACATGAAGAAGCAGCGCGTGCAGCACTGACGCATCCATGACGAGCCTCGCAGGTCTCGACCTGCTCGCGCACCTCAGAACTCTTTCATCACGCGCTGCTGACGTCAGCTGAGCAAACAAAGCTGATGATTGATTTTCTGTGTTTTTAGGGTCAGCGAACAGGAAGTGATGCAAACATTTACTGAATTCATTCATTCTTCTGGAACCAGAGTTCAGATTCCTTTTATTGAACCGATTCCAGATGTTTGTGCTGAAATCTGAAATAAATGGATTTATGAAGCCACATTTCACACCAAAACTCACTTTAAACTGAAGTGTTTCAGATTTTTATTCACTTTCTTCATCTTTTTGTTAATGTTTGGACTTTTATTGAGACATTTTTACACATTTTCCTCCTTTAGCGTCTTTATTTCTGTACGTTCACAGCTGGTAGAAATGGTGTGAAGGCGTTTGAACACAGAGGTAAAGCAACATGTGGCTGAACGTTTCATGATTCTCTCGTTTCAGACGTGCGCCGCAGGCTGCTGAGTTTGATCAGCTGCTTCGCTGGAGGCGTTTTCTTGGCCACCTGCCTGCTGGACCTGCTGCCGGACTACCTGCAGGGCATCGCCGAGGCCTTCAGCAACGCCGGCATCAAAGTAAGAGCCCAGATCTGAGGCCGAGAGAGTCAGAGAGAGTCTGAGAGAGTCAGAGAGAGTCAGAGAGAGTCAGAGAGAGTCAGAGAGAGGCCGAGAGAGAGTCTGAGAGAGTCAGAGAGAGTCAGAGAGAGTCAGAGAGAGTCAGAGAGAGGCCGAGAGAGAGTCTGAGAGAGTCAGAGAGAGGCTGAGAGAGTCCGAGAGAGTCAGAGAGAGTCAGAGAGAGTCAGAGAGAGGCTGAGAGAGTCAGAGAGAGTCAGAGAGAGGCCGAGAGAGAGTCTGAGAGAGTCAGAGAGAGGCTGAGAGAGTCCGAGAGAGTCAGAGAGAGTCAGAGAGAGTCAGAGAGAGGCTGAGAGAGTCAGAGAGAGTCAGAGAGAGGCTGAGAGAGGCCGAGAGAGTCCGAGAGAGTCCGAGAGAGGCTGAGAGAGGCCGAGAGAGTCAGAGAGAGGCTGAGAGAGGCCGAGAGAGGCCGAGAGAGAGTCTGAGAGAGGCTGAGAGAGGCTGAGAGAGTCAGAGAGAGGCTGAGAGAGGCTGAGAGAGGCCGAGAGAGGCCGAGAGAGGCCGAGAGAGGCCGAGAGAGAGTCTGAGAGAGGCTGAGAGAGGCTGAGAGAGTCAGAGAGAGGCTGAGAGAGAGTCAGAGAGAGGCTGAGAGAGGCTGAGAGAGTCCGAGAGAGTCAGAGAGAGTCAGAGAGAGGCTGAGAGAGAGTCAGAGAGAGGCCGAGAGAGTCTGAGAGAGTCTGAGAGAGTCTGAGAGAGGCTGAGAGAGTCAGAGAGAGGCTGAGAGAGAGTCAGAGAGAGGCCGAGAGAGGCCGAGAGAGTCTGAGAGAGAGTCTGAGAGAGGCCGAGAGAGTCAGAGAGAGTCAGAGAGAGTCAGAGAGAGGCTGAGAGAGGCTGAGAGAGTCAGAGAGAGTCTGAGAGAGGCCGAGAGAGGCTGAGAGAGTCTGAGAGAGAGTCTGAGAGAGGCCGAGAGAGTCAGAGAGAGGCCGAGAGAGTCAGAGAGAGTCAGAGAGAGGCCGAGAGAGTCAGAGAGAGTCTGAGAGAGGCCGAGAGAGGCCGAGAGAGGCCGAGAGAGTCAGAGAGAGTCAGAGAGAGTCTGAGAGAGGCCGAGAGAGAGTCAGAGAGAGGCTGAGAGAGTCAGAGAGAGGCTGAGAGAGTCCGAGAGAGTCAGAGAGAGGCTGAGAGAGGCCGAGAGAGTCTGAGAGAGGCCGAGAGAGTCTGAGAGAGGCCGAGAGAGTCTGAGAGAGGCCGAGAGAGTCTGAGAGAGGCTGAGAGAGAGTCTGAGAGAGGCTGAGAGAGGCTGAGAGAGTCTGAGAGAGTCAGAGAGAGGCTGAGAGAGTCAGAGAGAGGCTGAGAGAGTCTGAGAGAGTCTGAGAGAGTCTGAGAGAGTCAGAGAGAGGCCGAGAGAGGCCGAGAGAGGCAGAGAGAGGCTGAGAGAGTCTGAGAGAGGCCGAGAGAGTCTGAGAGAGTCTGAGAGAGGCTGAGAGAGGCCGAGAGAGAGGCTGAGAGAGGCTGAGAGAGTCCGAGAGAGTCTGAGAGAGGCCGAGAGAGAGTCTGAGAGAGTCAGAGAGAGTCAGAGAGAGTCTGAGAGAGTCAGAGAGAGGCTGAGAGAGTCAGAGAGAGAGGCCGAGAGAGAGTCTGAGAGAGGCCGAGAGAGTCAGAGAGAGTCAGAGAGAGTCTGAGAGAGTCTGAGAGAGTCTGAGAGAGTCCGAGAGAGTCAGAGAGAGTCTGAGAGAGAGTCTGAGAGAGTCTGAGAGAGTCAGAGAGAGTCTGAGAGAGTCAGAGAGAGGCTGAGAGAGTCAGAGAGAGGCTGAGAGAGTCAGAGAGAGGCTGAGAGAGTCTGAGAGAGGCTGAGAGAGGCTGAGAGAGGCCGAGAGAGGCCGAGAGAGGCCGAGAGAGTCCGAGAGAGGCCGAGAGAGTCCGAGAGAGTCCGAGAGAGTCCGAGAGAGTCAGAGAGAGTCTGAGAGAGTCAGAGAGAGGCTGAGAGAGTCTGAGAGAGTCTGAGAGAGTCAGAGAGAGGCTGAGAGAGTCAGAGAGAGTCTGAGAGAGGCCGAGAGAGGCCGAGAGAGTCAGAGAGAGTCAGAGAGAGTCTGAGAGAGTCAGAGAGAGTCAGAGAGAGTCTGAGAGAGTCAGAGAGAGGCTGAGAGAGTCAGAGAGAGGCCGAGAGAGAGTCTGAGAGAGGCCGAGAGAGTCAGAGAGAGTCTGAGAGAGTCTGAGAGAGTCTGAGAGAGTCCGAGAGTCAGAGAGAGTCTGAGAGAGTCAGAGAGAGAGGCCGAGAGAGTCCGAGAGAGAGTCCGAGAGAGTCAGAGAGAGTCAGAGAGAGTCAGAGAGAGTCAGAGAGAGTCAGAGAGAGTCTGAGAGAGTCAGAGAGAGTCAGAGAGAGGCCGAGAGAGTCTGAGAGAGTCAGAGAGAGTCAGAGAGAGTCTGAGAGAGTCAGAGAGAGTCAGAGAGAGTCTGAGAGAGTCAGAGAGAGTCAGAGAGAGGCCGAGAGAGGCCGAGAGAGGCCGAGAGAGGCCGAGAGAGTCAGAGAGAGTCAGAGAGAGTCTGAGAGAGTCAGAGAGAGTCAGAGAGAGGCCGAGAGAGGCCGAGAGAGTCAGAGAGAGTCAGAGAGAGAGTCAGAGAGAGTCTGAGAGAATCAGAGAGAGTCAGAGAGAGGCCGAGAGAGGCCGAGAGAGTCTGAGAGAGGCTGAGAGAGTCAGAGAGAGAGTCAGAGAGAGAGTCTGAGAGAGTCAGAGAGAGTCAGAGAGAGGCTGAGAGAGTCAGAGAGAGGCCGAGAGAGTCAGAGAGAGTCTGAGAGAGGCTGAGAGAGAGTCAGAGAGAGAGTCTGAGAGAGTCTGAGAGAATCAGAGAGAGTCAGAGAGAGGCCGAGAGAGGCCGAGAGAGTCTGAGAGAGGCTGAGAGAGTCAGAGAGAGAGTCAGAGAGAGAGTCTGAGAGAGTCAGAGAGAGTCAGAGAGAGGTTGAGAGAGTCAGAGAGAGGCCGAGAGAGTCAGAGAGAGTCTGAGAGAGTCAGAGAGAGTCAGAGAGAGGCTGAGAGAGTCAGAGAGAGTCAGAGAGAGTCTGAGAGAGGCTGAGAGAGTCAGAGAGAGGCCGAGAGAGAGGCTTTTACAGCTGCTGGTGACTTCAGACGCCCTGATATCTGCTCCCAGGAGCAGGAAGAAGGAGTTTTACTGAGTATAGAAGCTGTAATATAATTCCAGCTGAATCTTTTTGTTTTCTGACCCTCAGGAACTTAATTTAAGATCATTTTTCTAATCTTCATTTTGAGTGATTTCCCTGCACAGCCTGTGATTCTCTCTCTTCTGTCTCAGCTCCAGTTCCCGCTGCCTGAATTCATCGTGGCCATGGGCTTCTTCCTGGTTCTGGTTCTGGAGCAGGTTGTCCTGGCCTTCAGGGACCGGTCGCCCCCCCACCTGGAGGAGCACCAGGCTCTGATGGCGGACTCCAGCGTCCAGGCGGCCGCTCACCGGCAGGACGGCCACTTCCACGTGGACTTCGGCTCCCAGTCGGCGCTGCGCGCCTTCATCCTGGTCTTCTCGCTGTCGCTGCACTCGGTGTTTGAGGGTCTGGCGGTGGGGCTGCTGGAGGAGGGGGAGGAGGTTCTGGAGGTCTGTCTGGCCCTGATGATCCACAAGAGCATCATCTCCTTCAGCCTGAGCTTCAAGCTGATTCAGGGCCGGCTGCGGCGCTCGGTGGTGGCCGGCTGCCTGCTGCTGTTCGCCATCATGTCCCCGATGGGCATCGCGCTGGGCGTCGGCCTCACCGAGACCAAGACGTCGCCTCAGCACCGGATGGCCCGCTGCTCGCTGGAGGGGCTGGCGGCGGGGACCTTCATCTACATCACCTTCATGGAGATCCTGCCGCACGAGCTGGCCTCGGGCCGGAGCCGCATCCTGAAGGTGGCCATGATGCTGCTGGGCTTCAGCGTGGTCACCGGCGTGCTCTTCCTCAAGCTGTGACCATTTCACTGCTCAGGGTTTGAATCATGAAGAAACACGAGCTGAGCGCAGAGAGGCGGAGCTCAGGAAGCAGCCGCCGGCCTCAAGGTCACAGAGGTCACCGGCAGAGGTCACCGGCAGATTAACCGCTTTGATCATCTATCAGCAGCACAATCATGTGCAGGTGGTGAGTTTCTGAGGAGAAGCCAACAGAACCAGCTGCACTTGGACTTTAAATCAACAGAATTTAATCAATAAAATCCTTTTCACTCCTTCTTTGTGCCATTTTTCACTGAAAGGAAAGCGGCCGGCTCTTCGTGCCATTCAGACGAATGTTTTCAGGCTTTATTCGGTTCATTCTTTGTGCCAAAAGGTCCGTTTGTGTGCAGCAGCCACTGGACCATGAGCGTCAGGGGTTCAGATAAACCGTGTTTGAAAAGAATTCATCTTTATTTGTGATGTTGTGTGACTTCCTGTTTCTGCCCCTGAGCTTCTCCTCAGAACACAAACTTTAACTCGATCCGTTTCATCCTGTAAAATGAGCCGTGATGGTTCTGTTCTGGGGGCTCGTTCACATATTCCTGCCTCTGTGGGTTTTAACGTTTTAATTTCATGACCTGAGGATGAAAACTCAACGTTTTTGTTGAGGCTTTTAAACGTCAAACAGCTGAAATAAGAACGGGAAGGTTGGAGGTGATTTTAAGCTCTTAGAAGCTTCCTGTTAATAATTGTGAGATTTTACTTTATTCACATGGAAACTAACTGTGACCCTAACTGGGACCGGGGCCCAAACACAGAGGAAACCTCAACCTCAAAGTGTCAGAAAATGACCAAAAAGGGATAAAAATTAACTCACAAATAACACAAAACAAACTACATGAGTTTTAATAGATCTTAATGTACCAAAACAGACACAAAACCACAGAAATGAGAAACAATAACTACAGCGTTGTTTCATAAAATTCATAAAATTTTAATCTAAACTATCTTCAGTGACAAAAAAGAAACAAACCACCATGAAACTAACGAGAATGAAAATTTAATTACACATAAAAACTTCACAAAAGTGTGCAAAGAGATGCAGAATGAACAGAAATCAGCTGCTCAGGAGCCTTCAGTGCTTCTCAGACCCTCTGAATGAGGGCCTCACTGAACTCTTCCGGTTTTAACTTTTTATCATCCCACGTGCTGTCAGGAGGAAGCTGAACCTCCTCTGGACCCTGAAGGTGCAGCAGGTGGAGACACCTCCGAAAAGCACAGCTGCGCTGAATCACGACCCCAGAAACAACACCGGAAGTTGGTTCCTGTGATTTGACTGGAGTGCGCCGCCAGGGGGCGCTGAGCTGCCATCGCACAACAAACAAAGCTCGTCCGGCTTCTAAAATGACAGGAAGATGACTTACTCCGTGGCAGAAATCCTGAACGGTGAAGTTCGCGTTGATCTTGAAGACCGATCGTGAAATATGATTCTTTATTGTCTAAAGCCTAAATCAGTATATTTAACCTCATTTGTTTTGTCGGAAGAAGCTAAAAACAAGACGACAGACAAACAGGAAAATGGATATATTTGTAAAGCTGGGACATTTTTACAGGGACATTTGTTTGAATAATTAGCGCTTTTTTAGCTGAAAGTTTCTGGAAACTCTGTGGATTTGTTTTGTCGGAACAAGCTAAAAACACGACGACAGACAAACAACAAAATGGAATTAAGTTATATTTGTAAAGCAGGACATTTGTTGAAATAATTAGCGCTTTTTTAGCTGAAAGTTTCTGGAAATTGTGGATTTGTTTTGTCGGAACAAGCTAAAAACACGACGACAGACAAACAAGAAAATGGAATTAAATTATATTGTAAAGCAGGACATTTGTTGAAATAATTAGCGCTTTTTTAGCTGAAAGTTTCTGGAAACTGTGGCCGGGATTATGATCCTCAGAATGAGCAGCGGAGTGAGAGCTCTTCGCTTCCCGCCCCTCTCTGTTGAAAATCATTCCACTACGTCAAGTCGTCCCGTCCGCTCTGAAGATGTCTGCGACGGGTTCAGGCGGCTGTGGACCGGGACCCGGACCCACCTCGGGTGCGGGGTCCGGGGCTTCTAACCCACGAAAGTTCAGCGAGAAGATAGCCCTGCATACCCAGCGGCAGGCCGAGGAGACAGCCGCCTTTCAGGAGGTTATGATGGACATCACCTCGACCAGGGTGAGTCTGAGACGGAGGCAGGAGGAGTAGCGCTACCCGGAGGAAGAGAGGCCTCGGCCGGGCTCAACAGGCTCCCAGATAACGCCGTCTGTGTGTCTGCGTGGCGCTTTGCTTGGGTTTGGTGAACTCGTGTTGAAGAATAAGTTCCCGGGACCAGGCTCCTGGTTCGTGTCTCGTGTGAAGTGTATGAACCGCCGCTTCGGGTTCATTTCCGATCCGTCATTAGCGCAGTTAGCCAGCGTTAGCTCCGAGGCTAACTTGGCTTGTTTACTATGTTACGTGAACGCGGCTGTCACCCTGCCGGAGCCGGGGACGTCCCGCCAAACTCCTGTCAGAAATCTGGCCCTTTAGTGGGGCTCCCTCTAAACCAGCCGTTAGTTTCTAACAGTTACAGCGTTAATTGTCTGGTTGTTGCAGTTCGGATCCGCGGCATCCGTCCTCAGAAGTTTGGAAACTAAGGCTCGGATGAAGCGGAGAGGACCTTTCAGACAGGTGTGGACACACCTGGGGTCAGAGGTTATCTGCAGGTCCTCACCAGGCTGACCTGATACTGAACAGCTGAGTGTTGTTAGTGTGCGCGCGCTCAGCAATCAGCTGTTCAGGCAGGTGAACAGACTGAAGTCCAGCTTTGATTTGGTCATTTATTCAGTGACCTTCGTGTTTTCAGTGACTGCAGAAGCTTCAGATGGAAACTCAGGAGCAGAAACCTTCTGAGGAGCTGCAGCAGGTTCCTTTCAGAGCTCCTTTCCACCCCTGGTGGCTGTAAATGTGCTGATTTCCCTCCTCAGCATCGTTATTGTTGTAGTTTCACACATTTTCCTGCCGTTAGTAATTCATGAGGTCAGAGTCTGTTCATCCAGATGTTTCAGCACAGCTGCTTATAAACAGCAGCTCAGATACAGATGTTGCACAGCTGCTGCTCACTGAGTGATGTCACACAGCTGCTTTCAGTCTGTAAATGTGTGAGAAAAGGCTGCTGAGCCTGAACTGGGCCTGAACTGGGCCTGAACTGGATCTCCTTGTCTCCTCGTCTCCTTCTGTCTCCTTCTGTTTCCTCGTCTCCTTCTGTCTCCTTCTGTATCCTTCTGTTTCCTCCTGTCTCCTCGTCTCCTCGTCTCCTTCTGTTTCCTTCTGTCTCCTCGTCTCCTTCTGTCTCCTCGTCTCCTTCTGTCTCCTCGTCTCCTTCTGTATCCTTCTGTTTCCTCCTGTCTCCTCGTCTCCTTCTGTATCCTTCTGTCTCCTCGTCTCCTTCTGTCTCCTCGTCTCCTTCTGTCTCCTCGTCTCCTTCTGTCTCCTCGTCTCCTTCTGTATCCTTCTGTCTCCTCGTCTCCTTCTGTCTCCTCGTCTCCTTCTGTCTCCTCGTCTCCTCCTGTCTCCTCGTCTCCTTCTGTTTCCTCCTGTCTCCTCGTCTCCTTCTGTCTCCTCGTCTCCTTCTGTCTCCTCGTCTCCTTCTGTCTCCTCGTCTCCTTCTGTATCCTTCTGTCTCCTCGTCTCCTTCTGTATCCTTCTGTCTCCTCGTCTCCTTCTGTTTCCTCGTCTCCTTCTGTCTCCTTCTGTATCCTTCTGTTTCCTCCTGTCTCCTCGTCTCCTTCTGTCTCCTTCTGTCTCCTCGTCTCCTCCTGTCTCCTCGTCTCCTTCTGTTTCCTTCTGTCTCCTCGTCTCCTTCTGTCTCCTCGTCTCCTTCTGTATCCTTCTGTTTCCTCCTGTCTCCTCGTCTCCTTCTGTCTCCTCGTCTCCTTCTGTCTCCTCGTCTCCTTCTGTATCCTTCTGTCTCCTCGTCTCCTTCTGTCTCCTCGTCTCCTTCTGTCTCCTCGTCTCCTTCTGTCTCCTCGTCTCCTTCTGTATCCTTCTGTCTCCTCGTCTCCTTCTGTATCCTTCTGTTTCCTCCTGTCTCCTCGTCTCCTTCTGTCTCCTCGTCTCCTTCTGTCTCCTCGTCTCCTTCTGTATCCTTCTGTCTCCTCGTCTCCTTCTGTCTCCTCGTCTCCTTCTGTCTCCTCGTCTCCTTCTGTCTCCTCGTCTCCTTCTGTATCCTTCTGTCTCCTCGTCTCCTTCTGTATCCTTCTGTCTCCTCGTCTCCTTCTGTCTCCTCGTCTCCTTCTGTCTCCTTCTGTCTCCTTCTGTCTCCTCGTCTCCTTCTGTCTCCTCGTCTCCTTCTGTCTCCTCGTCTCCTTCTGTCTCCTCGTCTCCTTCTGTATCCTTCTGTCTCCTCGTCTCCTTCTGTCTCCTCGTCTCCTCGTCTCCTTCTGTATCCTTCTGTTTCCTCCTGTCTCCTCGTCTCCTTCTGTCTCCTCGTCTCCTTCTGTCTCCTCGTCTCCTTCTGTATCCTTCTGTTTCCTCCTGTCTCCTCGTCTCCTTCTGTCTCCTCGTCTCCTTCTGTCTCCTCGTCTCCTTCTGTATCCTTCTGTTTCCTCCTGTCTCCTCGTCTCCTTCTGTCTCCTCGTCTCCTTCTGTATCCTTCTGTTTCCTCCTGTCTCCTCGTCTCCTTCTGTCTCCTCGTCTCCTTCTGTCTCCTCGTCTCCTTCTGTATCCATCTGTTTCCTCCTGTCTCCTCGTCTCCTTCTGTCTCCTCGTCTCCTGTCTCCTTCTGTATCCTTCTGTTTCCTCCTGTCTCCTCGTCTCCTCGTCTCCTTCTGTCTCCTCGTCTCCTTCTGTCTCCTCGTCTCCTTCTGTCTCCTCGTCTCCTTCTGTCTCCTCGTCTCCTGTCTCCTTCTGTATCCTTCTGTTTCCTCCTGTCTCCTCGTCTCCTTCTGCCTCCTCGTCTCCTTCTGTCTCCTCGTCTCCTTCTGTCTCCTCGTCTCCTTCTGTCTCCTCGTCTCCTGTTAGATGGACCCCGGTCCTGTTAGATGGACCCCGGTCCTGTTAGATGGACCCCGGTCCTGTTAGATGGACCCCGGTCCTGTTAGATGGACCCCGACCCGGTCAGATGGACCCCGACCCGGTCAGATGGAGGCTGACCCGGTCAGATGGAGGCTGACCCGGTCAGATGGAGGCTGACCCGGTCAGATGGAGGCTGACCCGGTCAGATGGAGGCTGACCCGGTCAGATGGAGGCTGACCCGGTCAGATGGAGGCTGGTCCTGTTAGATGGAGGCTGGTCCTGTTAGATGGAGGCTGGTCCTGTTAGATGGACCCCGGTCCGGTTAGATGGACCCTGGTCCTGTTAGATGGACCCCGGTCCTGTTAGATGGACCCCGGTCCGGTTAGATGGACCCCGGTCCGGTTAGATGGACCCCGGTCCTGTTAGATGGAGGCTGGTCCTGTTAGATGGAGGCTGGTCCTGTTAGATGGAGGCTGGTCCTGTTAGATGGAGGCTGGTCCTGTTAGATGGAGGCTGGTCCTGTTAGATGGAGGCTGGTCCTGTTAGATGGAGGCTGGTCCTGTTAGATGGAGGCTGGTCCTGTTAGATGGAGGCTGGTCCTGTTAGATGGACCCCGGTCCGGTTAGATGGACCCCGGTCCTGTTAGATGGACCCCGGTCCTGTTAGATGGACCCCGGTCCTGTTAGATGGACCCCGGTCCTGTTAGATGGACCCCGGTCCGGTTAGATGGACCCCGGTCCGGTTAGATGGACCCCGGTCCTGTTAGATGGAGGCTGGTCCTGTTAGATGGAGGCTGGTCCTGTTAGATGGAGGCTGGTCCTGTTAGATGGAGGCTGGTCCTGTTAGATGGAGGCTGGTCCTGTTAGATGGAGGCTGACCCGGTTAGATGGACCCCGGTCCTGTTAGATGGACCCCGGTCCTGTTAGATGGAGGCTGGTCCGGTTAGATGGAGGCTGACCCGGTTAGATGGACCCCGGTCCGGTTAGATGGACCCCGGTCCTGTTAGATGGACGCTGACCCGGTTAGATGGACCCCGGTCCTGTTAGATGGACCCTGGTCCTGTTAGATGGACCCTGGTCCTGTTAGATGGAGGCTGGTCCTGTTAGATGGACCCCGGTCCGGTTAGATGGAGGCTGACCCGGTTAGATGGAGGCTGACCCGGTTAGATGGACCCCGGTCCTGTTAGATGAACCCCGGTCCTGTTAGATGGACCCCGGTCCGGTTAGATGGACCCTGGTCCTGTTAGATGGACCCCGGTCCTGTTAGATGGACGCTGACCCGGTTAGATGGACCCCGGTCCTGTTAGATGGACCCTGGTCCTGTTAGATGGACCCTGGTCCTGTTAGATGGAGGCTGGTCCTGTTAGATGGACCCCGGTCCGGTTAGATGGAGGCTGACCCGGTTAGATGGAGGCTGACCCGGTTAGATGGACCCTGGTCCTGTTAGATGAACCCCGGTCCGGTTAGATGGACTCTGGTCCTGTTAGATGGACGCTGGCCCGGTTAGATGGAGGCTGGTCCGGTTAGATGGACCCTGGCCCGGTTAGATGGACCCTGGCCCGGTTAGATGGAGGCCGGTCCTGTTAGATGGACCCCGGTCCTGTTAGATGGAGGCTGACCCGGTTAGATGGACCCTGGTCCTGTTAGATGGAGGCTGACCCGGTTAGATGGACCCCGGTCCTGTTAGATGGACCCCGGTCCTGTTAGATGGACCCCGGTCCTGTTAGATGGAGGCTGGTCCTGTTAGATGGACCCCGGTCCGGTTAGATGGACCCCGGTCCTGTTAGATGGACCCCGGTCCTGTTAGATGGAGGCTGACCCGGTTAGATGGACCCTGGTCCTGTTAGATGGAGGCTGACCCGGTTAGATGGACCCTGGTCCTGTTAGATGGACCCTGGTCCGGTTAGATGGACCCTGGTCCGGTTAGATGGACCCTGGTCCGGTTAGATGGACCCTGGTCCGGTTAGATGGACCCTGGTCCTGTTAGATGGACCCTGGTCCGGTTAGATGGACCCTGGTCCGGTTAGATGGACCCTGACCCGGTTAGATGGACCCCGGTCCGGTTAGATGGACACTGACCCGGTTAGATGGACCCCGGTCCTGTTAGATGGACCCCGGTCCTGTTAGATGGACCCCTGTCCGGTTAGATGGACCCCGGTCCTGTTAGATGGACCCCGGTCCTGTTAGATGGACCCTGGTCCGGTCTTATGCCTGTTTGTTGGTTCAGGAGTGGTTGCAGAGGCTGATTTATCTTCCTTGTTACTGTTTCTTTAACTTTTACCCTACAAACGGCTCCCTGACTCCTCTGCTGTCTCCTGCTTTGTGAACCTCAGGTTTCAGTTATTTTTCAGAGCAGTTCATCTCTGGATTTTTATACCTGCCAGAAGTTTTGGCCTAAGGTGTCTAAATTTGGTGTTTGATGCTAAGAAATTAAATATTTCCAATTCCGGGACAACTGAGGACTGGATCTGTGACTTTCAGAGCTCTGAGTCAGCTTTTCCTTTAACAGAAAGATTAAACTTGAGCCTCTGGTCACTCGTCCACCAGCTCACTTTGGGAATGATTCTCCTCTCTGAAACAATGATTAATTTGTCGGTAATAAGCAGGATTCAGAGTAACACAGAAAAGACGAGATGATCACTGAATGTATTTTTAGGTTTGAAGACCTCAACAGTTTTTGTTTGTTATGGTCGGGTCCACAGCAGGTTTAAAGTATCCATCAGGGGCCAGACACGGGAGGCGATGGTTCAGGACGCGGGGGTTCAGGAGGCGATGGTTCAGGAGGCGATGGTTCAGGACGCGATGGTTCAGGACGCGGTGGTTCAGGACGCAGTGGTTCAGGACGCGATGGTTCAGGACGCGGTGGTTCAGGACGCGGTGGTTCAGGACGCGGTGGTTCAGGACGCGGTGGTTCAGGACGCGGTGGTTCAGGACGCGGTGGTTCAGGACGCGGGGGTTCAGGACGCGGGGGTTCAGGACGCGGGGGTTCAGGACGCGGGGGTTCAGGACGCGGTGGTTCAGGACGCGGGGGTTCAGGACGCGGGGGTTCAGGACGCGGGGGTTCAGGACGCGGGGGTTCAGGACGCGGTGGTTCAGGACGCGGTGGTTCAGGACGCGGGGGTTCAGGACGCGGGGGTTCAGGACGCGATGGTTCAGGACGCGGGGGTTCAGGACGCGGGGGTTCAGGACGCGGGGGTTCAGGACGCGGTGGTTCAGGACGCGGGGGTTCAGGACGCGGGGGTTCAGGACGCGGGGGTTCAGGACGCGGGGGTTCAGGACGCGGTGGTTCAGGACGCGGTGGTTCAGGACGCGGTGGTTCAGGACGCGGTGGTTCAGGACGCGGGGGTTCAGGACGCGGTGGTTCAGGACGCGGTGGTTCAGGACGCGATGGTTCAGGACGCGGGGGTTCAGGACGCGGGGGTTCAGGACGCGATGGTTCAGGACGCGGGGGTTCAGGACGCGGTGGTTCAGGACGCGGTGGTTCAGGACGCGGGGGTTCAGGACGCGGGGGTTCAGGACGCGGGGGTTCAGGACGCGGGGGTTCAGGACGCGGTGGTTCAGGACGCGGTGGTTCAGGACGCGGGGGTTCAGGACGCGGGGGTTCAGGACGCGGGGGTTCAGGACGCGGGGGTTCAGGACGCGGGGGTTCAGGACGCGGTGGTTCAGGACGCGGGGGTTCAGGACGCGATGGTTCAGGACGCGGGGGTTCAGGACGCGGGGGTTCAGGACGCGGTGGTTCAGGACGCGGGGGTTCAGGACGCGGTGGTTCAGGACGCGGTGGTTCAGGACGCGGTGGTTCAGGACGCGGGGGTTCAGGACGCGGGGGTTCAGGACGCGGGGGTTCAGGACGCGGTGGTTGAGGACGCGGGGGTTCAGGACGCGGTGGTTCAGGACGCGGTGGTTGAGGACGCGGGGGTTAAATCTGTTCAACAACCCGTGAAACAGGGTTTGCTTTCTGTTGATTTAAAATGGATTCTTAAAGTCTGTCTCTTATTGATCCTGCAGCTCCAGGCCCAGAAGCTGCGCCTCGCCAGAACTCAAGGGCCGTACTACGGCGGCTCGTTACCCAACGTCAACCAGATCGGCAGGAACCCTCAGGACTTCCAGGTGATGTCACTTCCTGTTTACCTGTTTCTGCTGATGTGTCTGGTTCCATTCTGCAGAGGAGGCGATGAATCTGTGAAACTGAGGAGCAGCAGAACACTTTTTCTGTCTCAACTCTTCAGTTTCTTCTAAAATTTAAAGCTAAAATCTCACTTTTATGTGGTTTGCATTTGAAGAAGCGCTGCCATCAGCAGCTGCTTCTGCCAGTGTGTCTGAGCTGGACTGTCCTGCTGCTCCTGAATGCATCACGAACCCGACCAGAACGATAAAAGCGGCACTGATTTGTTGCTGATCCGATCAGGAATGTGTTTTCAGGACTCAGTATTTTCCCTCGGCTCAGCAGAGAGATGGAAGTCTCAGAATGAAGCTCAGAACGCGGTTCGCCGTGTTTCCTCCTGTGATTAATTTTCCAGCAGCGGGACAGTTGATCACAGCCTCCTGCTGCTTCTCTACTGACATATGGGGCAGAAAGGTTTTCTATCTGGGGTGAAACCTTTCCAGGTCATCGACCCAATCAGCCGGACTTCCTGTTTTGGGAGGTTTTCACGTTGTATTAATCAGGTCTTCATCATTTTTCCTGAGTCCAAACCTCTGGAAGATGACCTGAGTTCAGCCTCCTCTCCAGCTGATTCTCGGGTTCACACTGTTCTGCTCGGTTTCCTTCCTCAGCAGCTTGTTACTAACCAGCTGTAGCGCCACCTGGTGGTCTGGGGTGTTCATACAGCTGCTCTGCAGGTGGATCAGCTTCAAACGTGTGCTGCTCCTCTAATTTCCCATGGTTTCACTCCAGGTTCTGATGCTTTTTGCCGCTCGTTGCAGATCAGAGGTGGAGAACAGACTGAATCAGAGTTACAGCTCGCAGATTAGATGTTGTTAAAGTTTCTGTTTGCAGGTTTTGCTTCTCTAACACCACTCAGATTCATCAGGGAAGCTGTAATCATGGTCCTCTTCTCTCTGTCTCCCAGGGCTCCTTCCCCTCCACTCTGGAGTCCCACCGGTCCACTCGACATCACGGCCTGGTGGAGCGAGTCCAGAGGGACCGCCGCTTCATCTCGCCTGTCCGACCGTACCGGAACCGCCAAGTATCCTTCTGTCAGAGCTGAACCCACACAAGTGTTTCTGTGTCACTGGTTCCTGAAGTCACTGGTTCCAGATGTCACTGGTTCCTGATGTCAGTGGTTCCTGATGACACTGGTTCCTGATGACACTGGTTCCTGATGTCACTGGTTCCTGATGTCACTGGTTCCTGATGACACTGGTTCCTGATGACACTGGTTCCTGGTGTCACTGGTTCCTGATGTCACTGGTTCCTGATGTCACTGGTTCCCGATGTCACTGGTTCCTGATGTCACTGGTTGCTGGTGTCACTGGTTTCTGGTGTCACTGGTTTCTGGTGTCACTGGTTCCTGATGTCACTGGTTCCTGATGTCACTGGTTCCTGATGACACTGGTTCCTGATGACACTGGTTCCTGGTGTCACTGGTTCCTGATGTCACTGGTTCCCGATGTCACTGGTTCCTGATGTCACTGGTTCCTGATGTCACTGGTTCCTGATGACACTGGTTCCTGATGACACTGGTTCCCGGTGTCACTGGTTCCCGATGTCACTGGTTCCCGATGTCACTGGTTCCCGATGTCACTGGTTCCCGATGTCACTGGTTCCCGATGTCACTGGTTCCCGATGTCACTGGTTCCCGATGTCACTGGTTCCTGATGTCACTGGTTCCTGGTGTCACTGGTTCCTGGTGTCACTGGTTTCCGGTGTCACTGGTTCCTGGTGTCACTGGTTCCTGATGTCACTGGTTCCCGATGTCACTGGTTCCTGATGTCACTGGTTCCTGGTGTCACTGGTTCCTGGTGTCACTGGTTTCCGGTGTCACTGGTTCCTGGTGTCACTGGTTCCTGATGTCACTGGTTCCCGATGTCACTGGTTCCCGATGTCACTGGTTCCTGATGTCACTGGTTCCTGGTGTCACTGGTTCCCGATGTCACTGGTTCCCGATGTCACTGGTTCCCGATGTCACTGGTTTCCGGTGTCACTGGTTTCCGATGACACTGGTTCCCGATGTCACTGGTTCCCGATGTCACTGGTTTCCGGTGTCACTGGTTTCCGATGACACTGGTTCCTGATGTCACTGGTTGCTGGTGTCACTGGTTTCTGGTGTCACTGGTTCCTGATGTCACTGGTTCCTGATGTCACTGGTTGCTGGTGTCACTGGTTTCTGGTGTCACTGGTTCCTGATGTCACTGGTTCCCGATGTCACTGGTTCCCGATGTCACTGGTTCCCGATGTCACTGGTTCCCGATGTCACTGGTTCCCGATGTCACTGGTTCCTGATGTCACTGGTTCCTGATGTCACTGGTTCCTGGTGTCACTGGTTCCTGGTGTCACTGGTTTCCGGTGTCACTGGTTCCTGGTGTCACTGGTTCCTGATGTCACTGGTTCCCGATGTCACTGGTTCCCGATGTCACTGGTTCCTGATGTCACTGGTTCCCGATGTCACTGGTTCCCGATGTCACTGGTTTCCGGTGTCACTGGTTTCCGATGACACTGGTTCCTGATGTCACTGGTTGCTGGTGTCACTGGTTTCTGGTGTCACTGGTTCCTGATGTCACTGGTTCCTGATGTCACTGGTTGCTGGTGTCACTGGTTTCTGGTGTCACTGGTTCCTGATGTCACTGGTTCCCGATGTCACTGGTTCCCGATGTCACTGGTTCCCGATGTCACTGGTTCCCGATGTCACTGGTTCCCGATGTCACTGGTTCCTGATGTCACTGGTTCCTGATGTCACTGGTTCCTGGTGTCACTGGTTCCTGGTGTCACTGGTTTCCGGTGTCACTGGTTCCTGGTGTCACTGGTTCCTGATGTCACTGGTTCCCGATGTCACTGGTTCCCGATGTCACTGGTTCCTGATGTCACTGGTTCCTGGTGTCACTGGTTCCTGGTGTCACTGGTTCCCGATGACACTGGTTTCCGGTGTCACTGGTTTCCGATGACACTGGTTCCCGATGTCACTGGTTCCTGATGTCACTGGTTGCTGGTGTCACTGGTTTCTGGTGTCACTGGTTCCTGATGTCACTGGTTGCTGGTGTCACTGGTTGCTGGTGTCACTGGTTTCTGGTGTCACTGGTTCCTGATGTCACTGGTTCCCGGTGTCACTGGTTCCTGATGTCACTGGTTCCTGATAAAACCTGTTATTTACTCTGAAATGCTGAGATCTATTTTCAGCTGCCTTTTAATCAACATCTGGATGCATTCAGCTCTGAACATGCGGAGCTTTTGTGCACGTGTTGCTGTATTTAATTAATGTCCATCAGCGAGAGTAAAGCACTGAGGGATGATCCTCTTTAAGGCTTCAGGGAACTGAAAGGTGACCTTGGAGAGAAGGTAGATGGAAGGAAAGGTGAGATCTGAGGTCCTGAGCTCCAGCCTTCACCCGTACAATCGTTCTTTCACATAACCGTCGACTTTTAGGTCATTTTCATTCATGAGTTATGTTTGTAATAAGAGTTTAAAGCGGCTGAATCGGGCCGTGTTAGTTTAAAGCTGCAGCTGAACATTTCCATGAAGCCTTCCAACAGATGGCGCTGCTGAGCCTCACTGAAGAAAATCATGAACCGATCTGTGTGAACTTCACCTGAAAGTATAGAAGCAGTTGTTTCCTTAACCCGCTCTCTCCTCAGGTGGACAACTCTCTGTACAACTCGGCCTACCTGTCCCCGCCACCTGATGCCAGCTGGAGAAGGTGCTCTTTAAACCCCGCCCCCAACCTGCCTGTCTCCAAGGAGACGTGTCCCTCTGCTCTTTTCCAAAGCATCTTCTGTGCTCCCACTGCTGCCAAGAGAAGCCTTTGTGTTGCCTCAGGTGGTTTGAACCAGCTTCATTAACCCAAAACATGTTGAACAAAAACAGCCTCAGTCTGTCCCACGTGTCCTCGCCCCCCAGGACGGACGGCAGCAGTCCCTCGCTGTTCAGAAACCTTTAAAACGGGTCATTTCAGCGCTTCACAGTGGTTTTCAGCTGTTAGAGAAGACCAAACTTTATTAAAACACCAAATCACAACAAAGGTCACGTCAGGGAACTTCAGATGTAATCAAATCCAAATGAGTCCAATTCATTCATCCATCTTCTATACCCACTTAATCCGTCGGTCGGGTCGCAGGGGGTGGAGCTTATCCCAGCTGTCATTGGGCGGGAGGCAGGGGGGTGGAGCTTATCCCAGCTGTCATTGGGCGGGAGGTGGGGGGGTGGAGCCTATCCCTAACTATAAGCTTTATCAGAAAGTACTTTAATCAGGAAGGTCCTGATAACTGAAGGTAAACCCAGGTTTCCACCCGCTGATGAAAGAAATCTGAAACGATATTTTGAAGTGAATAAACTCGGCTGTGTGGCGTCACCAGAGGGGGCGCTGTAGGCTGCGCTGTTAGTGGCTGTAGTTCAGTAGAAGAAGTAGTTCTGGCAGGAAAAAAGAACGGCTGTGGTGGACATCCACAAGAGTTAAATGGAAAGAAGTCTGGGAATTACTTTAATATGTGGGAACATCTGGGATACGATATAATATCCCAGATGTTCCCACATATTATATCGTATCTGGGATATAATATCAGGGAACATCTGGGATATTATATCGGGAACATCTGGGATATTATATATGGGAACATCTGGGATATTTCTGGGAAGATCTGGGATATTATATATGGGAACATCTGGGATATTTCTGGGAAGATCTGGGATATTATATCTGGGATATTATATCTGGGAACATCTGGGAGATTATATCAGGGAACATCTGGGATATTATATCTGGGAACATCTGGGAGATTATATCAGGGAACATCTGGGATATTATATCTGGGAACATCTGGATATTATATCAGGGAACATCTGGATATTATATCTGGGAACATTCATTGTTTTGCGGCTCAGACAGAAACAGCTGGGGATTCATAACCATAAACAGGATGATAATTGGATCAACTTTTATTGGCATTCGTGGAAGTTTTCTTCATTTTTCCAGTGAAACGTTTCCCTTCCACATCGGTCTGTTTGTAGAAGATAACGTGAGATAATTCCATGTGATTTCTGGGCAGCAAAGAGAAAAGAATCCTTACATTGAGTCTGAATTCAAACCAATTTTCCTGTATTTCTGTCCAATGAATGGCCTTTTTTCCCCTTTTGTGAATCGTGTTTTCATTGAAGAGGCCGAAGGCCAAAGCCACGTCCTTCATGGGGGACACATTTATATTTTAGGTAGAAGACACAGACGGCAGCAGTCTGGAAACCATCCACTCCTCTTCTGAGGCTGAAGAAACAGTTTGCTCAGCTGTTATTTCAGAGTGTCGCGCTGTCCTTGAAGGCAGAGTCAGAGGGTAAAGCCAGGCGGAGTCAGAGGGTAAAGCCAGGCAGAGTCAGAGGGTAAAGCCAGGCGGCATCAGAGGGTAAAGCCAGGCGGCCTCAGAGGGTAAAGCCAGGCAGAGTCAGAGGGTAAAGCCAGGCAGCATCAGAGGGTAAAGCCAGGCAGAGTCAGAGGGTAAAGCCAGGCAGAGTCAGAGGGTAAAGCCAGGCAGAGTCAGAGGGTAAAGCCAGGCAGCGTCAGAGGGTAAAGCCAGGCAGCATCAGAGGGTAAAGCCAGGCAGCCTCAGAGGGTAAAGCCAGGCAGCATCAGAGGGTAAAGCCAGGCAGCATCAGAGGGTAAAGCCAGGCAGAGTCAGAGGGTAAAGCCAGGCAGAGTCAGAGGGTAAAGCCAGGCAGCATCAGAGGGTAAAGCCAGGCGGCGTCAGAGGGTAAAGCCAGGCAGCCTCAGAGGGTAAAGCCAGGCAGCATCAGAGGGTAAAGCCAGGCAGAGTCAGAGGGTAAAGCCAGGCAGCATCAGAGGGTAAAGCCAGGCGGCGTCAGAGGGTAAAGCCAGGCAGCCTCAGAGGGTAAAGCCAGGCAGCATCAGAGGGTAAAGCCAGGCAGCGTCAGAGGGTAAAGCCAGGCAGAGTCAGAGGGTAAAGCCAGGCAGCCTCAGAGGGTAAAGCCAGGCAGAGTCAGAGGGTAAAGCCAGGCAGCATCAGAGGGTAAAGCCAGGCGGCGTCAGAGGGTAAAGCCAGGCAGCCTCAGAGGGTAAAGCCAGGCAGCATCAGAGGGTAAAGCCAGGCAGCGTCAGAGGGTAAAGCCAGGCAGAGTCAGAGGGTAAAGCCAGGCAGAGTCAGAGGGTAAAGCCAGGCAGCATCAGAGGGTAAAGCCAGGCGGCGTCAGAGGGTAAAGCCAGGCAGCCTCAGAGGGTAAAGCCAGGCAGCATCAGAGGGTAAAGCCAGGCAGCGTCAGAGGGTAAAGCCAGGCAGAGTCAGAGGGTAAAGCCAGGCAGAGTCAGAGGGTAAAGCCAGGCAGCCTCAGAGGGTAAAGCCAGGCGGCCTCAGAGGGTAAAGCCAGGCAGAGTCAGAGGGTAAAGCCAGGCGGCATCAGAGGGTAAAGCCAGGCAGCATCAGAGGGTAAAGCCAGGCAGCATCAGAGGGTAAAGCCAGGCGGCGTCAGAGGGTAAAGCCAGGCAGAGTCAGAGGGTAAAGCCGGGCAGCATCAGAGGGTAAAGCCAGGCAGAGTCAGAGGGTAAAGCCAGGCGGCGTCAGAGGGTAAAGCCAGGCAGCCTCAGAGGGTAAAGCCAGGCAGAGTCAGAGGGTAAAGCCAGGCAGCCTCAGAGGGTAAAGCCAGGCAGCCTCAGAGGGTAAAGCCAGGCAGCATCAGAGGGTAAAGCCAGGCGGAGTCAGAGGGTAAAGCCAGGCAGCATCAGAGGGTAAAGCCAGGCGGCATCAGAGGGTAAAGCCAGGCAGAGTCAGAGGGTAAAGCCGGGCGGCATCAGAGGGTAAAGCCAGGCAGCCTCAGAGGGTAAAGCCAGGCAGCCTCAGAGGGTAAAGCCAGGCAGCATCAGAGGGTAAAGCCAGGCAGAGTCAGAGGGTAAAGCCGGGCGGCATCAGAGGGTAAAGCCAGGCGGCCTCAGAGGGTAAAGCCAGGCGGAGTCAGAGGGTAAAGCCAGGCAGCCTCAGAGGGTAAAGCCAGGCAGCATCAGAGGGTAAAGCCAGGCGGCTCCTGAAGTGTCCTGAAACGACGCAGTGAATCCACACTAAGCTGCTGACCCGATCAGGCTGGGATGGTGTGACTCTGAGGCTCCACAAAGGTTCTCACGGTCCGTCTGCTCGGCCTCATTAACGCCTGCTGAACCACTAACAGGAACCTGAGCTGCTTTTGAAGAGCTTTCCCTCCTTTTGCTGGCTTTTTCTTGTGTTTTCTGCTGCGTTTCGGCCACTTTCTTCCTCTGTCCTTTCTAACAGAACTGCAGCTTCCCACCCTGGTTCTGCTGTCCCGGTTCTGCTGAGCGACTGGACCCAGCTGTCCGGCGCCTTTCAGCTGCCCTCACTCACAGTTTAGAGTGTTCTTCTTCTAGTTCTTGAATTTGCAGCAGGATGGAGTCGCTCTTCTTCTGTGGTGCTCATGACGCTTTAATGAGACTAAATGAATAAAGATGATTAGAAAGAAACCGGCAGATCCGGTCTGCAGACCCGGAGGAGGTTATAAAACGGATAAAAGCACGCCGGGCCCATTAAAACACGAAGGAACAGGACAGATTCAGGCTTTCTTTCTCACTTTAGCAGAGCAGCATCTCTAAAAGCTGAACCTAGTTTGAGATAAACTGGATTAGAAATCTCTCCTGATTCCTCCTCGGTTCTTTTAAACCCTGAAAGGTTAGCAGCAGCTCGTTGGTTCTTTCTCCCGTCAGGATGATCGTCACCAGCTGGCTTCTTATCCCGGAGCTCTCTGCAGTTGAGTGATGTGTGGAAAGCTTAATCAATAAAGCGCTTCACTGAATGAAATCTGAGCCGCAGATCAGCTGATCAGCAGGTATTGACCCCAGCTGACCCCATCGGGTCGCCAGCCTCCTCCCGCTGCCTCCATCTTCCTCTTCCTTGGCTTGCATTTGCTTTCGGCGCCCACGCTCTTCTTCTTCTGTCCTCCTCGTTGTAGCCTTCTGTTCGATGTCTCTTTCTTGCTGGAGGAAAATAACTTTTTGTTCTTGTCGAAAAGGAACTGGTCTGGAAACTTCCCTGGGGATAAAAGCCAGTTGTTTCGTCTCCCCACCACTGCACTCAACAGGTGAATCCTCCTCCTCTTCTTCTCTTTCCCCACCTCTTCTTCTTCTCTTCCCCGCCCTGAAGGTGAATTAAAGTGTGGGTGAAGCCTTCCTCCTTTCCTGTGTTTGGTCTCTCTCTCTGTGCTGCCTGAGCTGTTCAGTAAGAGCGTCTTTAAGCAGATTCGGTCCGTCGGGTCGTGGCAGAAGGAGGTCGTTTTCTGCAGAGTGGAGCAGCCTCTCAGCTGCTTTCAGCTGGTTTTCACAGAGCTGTGCAACGTCTTCATGAGTCTGTGGGAAACCAGCTGCCTCCACATGTTGCTGAGTTCATAGCAGAACAAACACTTCCTCACTCTGTGTGTCTCTCACCCTCAGGACCAACTCTGACTCTGCCCTCCACACCAGCGTGATGAACCCCCCCACAGGAGACGCCTTCGCCATGGGAGCCGGCCTCAACCCCCAGAGACGCAGCGGTGAGACACAAACAACATTTACAGTCCCGACCCGCTCCTTTCTGCTCCTAACTCAAGGGATGAACCAGTGTTGTGTCGACACAGAACAGACAACTTAGCAAAGAAGCCATTTTAAACTGGATCTTTAGGCACTTTGTCACAAAGACACATCATTTGTTCCCATTTCTTTAGCTGCATCTATGAAAAACAGCAAAGAAAACACAGTTTGACAGACAGAAAATAGGATTTCTGCAGCAACAAGGTGATTCCCAAAGAGCTATTAGCTGAAAACTTGGCATATCTCAGCATGGGGTGCAGTGTGTCCTTAAAACATTTGAGGAAACTGGACAAGTGGAGGACAAAAGAAGAAGTGTCAGGCCTAAAAAACTATCTCCAGCAGATGAACAGGATCTGAAAGTGATGTCCTTAAGAAAGAGGAAAAAATCCAGCTGTGACCTGACAGGACCTGAGAGATGCATCTGGACCTTCAGCTGATCCATCTACTGTTGGCCCAAGCCTCATCAGAAATGGGCTCCATGGAAGGGTGGCTGTCAAGAAGCCGTTCTTAAGGAAGGGAAACAGGGAGAAAAGGCTGAGCTGTGCCAAATGACACAAGAAGTGGACTGAAAATCAGTGGCAACAGGTCTTATGGAGGGATGAATCCTCCCCAGAGCCCGGACCTCAACATTATTGAAGCAGTGTGGGATCATCTGACAGAGAACGGAACAAAAGGCAGCCCACATCCAAAGAAGAGCTTTGGGATGTCCTTCAAGAAGCCTGGAGAACTATTCCTGAAGACTCCTTAAAGAAATGACAGAAAGCTGGTCTCAGAGGGTTCAGGCTGTGTTGGAGAATAAAGGAGCTCAGACCAGATATTCACTTTAAAGCTGCTGAGAACTGATAAAAAACTCTGTTTCTGCCTCAGATTCTGGGTTTATGTTCAGGTTTGATCCTGTTTCAGTGGCTTTGGGCTGAACTGTGGATCATCACAAGCTTCAGTTTGATATGAAACATTATGCAGCAGTTAGATAACCGGCATAAAGGACATAATGAAGCGCAGAGAGTAACCAAACGGACACACGGGCTCTGTTTAAAGGCTTCAGCGTCACAAGGAAGCTGCAAAATCAGCTCCGGCTCGTATCTGAGCCACAGACAGTTGGATATAATCTAATTTCCTGACTTTGGTGATTTATGTGAAGCTATTCATTAATAATCTGAGGAAGCAGCAGTGACAGATCAGGAGAAGTTTTAGGGTCTCAATAGATGCTCCGAGCTGTTCCTGCTGCAGAATAAAGGATCCAGTCACCGACAGACGAGTTCTTAAGGCTCCCCGCTCGGTGCTGTTCGCCTCCACATGAGCAGGGGTCAGTGAACGCATCAGACTCTGAGTGCAGGACTTTCTGCACAAAGAGCTTTCAGTCAGGAATATGCAGCCTGAAAAGGGACCGACCCGATCTGGCAGAACAGAAGGGAAGGAAGTAGGGATCAGCTGTGATCCAGCCTGGTTCTGGACCGCCAGCAGAACCGGGAGGTTCTGGACGTAAAGTAAAATCTGTCTCTTCTTTGTGTGTTTCTGCAGGTCAAAGCGACGGAGAGGGCCGAAGAAGTGAGTTAAACACAGATTATTCCTCCTCTGGGGTTGGGTTTTAAGTTGGAAATGAACCCACTTCCATGGTAAAGATCAGCTGAGATCAGCTGTGATCAGCTGAGATCTCTGTGATCAGCTGTGATCAGCTGAGATCTCTGTGATCAGCTGTGATCCAGCCTGGTTCTGGACCGCCAGCAGAACCGGGAGGTTCTGGACGTAAAGTAAAATCTGTCTCTTCTTTGTGTGTTTCTGCAGGTCAAAGCGACGGAGAGGGCCGAAGAAGTGAGTTAAACACAGATTATTCCTCCTCTGGGGTTGGGTTTTAAGTTGGAAATGAACCCACTTCCATGGTAAAGATCAGCTGAGATCAGCTGTGATCAGCTGAGATCTCTGTGATCAGCTGTGATCAGCTGAGATCTCTGTGATCAGCTGTGATCAGCTGAGATCTCTGTGATCAGCTGTGATCAGCTGAGATCTCTGTGATCAGCTGTGATCAGCTGTGATCAGCTGTGATCAGCTGAGATCTCTGTGATCAGCTGTGATCTCTGTGATCAGCTGAGATCAGCTGTGATCAGCTGAGATCAGATCTCTGTGATCTCACAGCTGATCACAGTGAGGGTCAGTCTGTGTGAACCCTGGGCTACGCCATCGGGTCAGAACTTTTGGTGATTGTTTCTTCTAAAAGTCGGATCAAACTTTTCCTGTTTGAGAGCAGAGGTCCAGCTGCTGTTGGGCTTGTTTCTCTCCTCACATGTTGATCATTTTTACTGATTAATCCTGAAATGACGCCGGATGAATCGGAGAAGATCGTCTGTAACTGAGCAGCAGAGACCCTTCAGTTTGTGTTGGGGGGGTTTCAGGAGCTGAGAAAAGGACTAAATCCCACCTGTTGCTGTATAAACTGATCAGAGCTGATACCAGACCTGTTTTTGTCCCTCAGTGTTTCCGTACCCGGTGCCTCCCATCGAGGAGAACGTGCTGGACGAGGACAAACTGCCCAAACCGTGGGACAGCAAGAAGGTGCCGGTGTTTCCCTTCAGCTCAGTGTCTCTAAGCTTCTTCTGTCCTCTCACAGTAACCGTCTTTATCCTTTCTGCCTCAGCTGCCTCTGCTGTCGGCCCGGCCCAAGTCCTGCGAGGTTCCGGGCATAAAGTAAGTCTCTGGGGCTCAGGTTCTGAACGCTGGGGCATGGTTTGGGTTGGGAGTCGTGTTTTGGGGAATGAATCGTATTAAGGAAGCTCCGCCCCTCTCCTGCAGCATCTTTACCTCCCCGGAGCAGCCGTCCGCGGCGGCTCACGGCGTCCCGTCGGCCCTCAACACCGGAGGGTCGCTGCCCGACCTGTCCAGCCTCCACTTCCCCTCGCCGCTGCCCACGCCGCTGGATCAGGACGAGCCCGGCTACCCAGGATCCTCCTCTCTGAGCGGGGGCAGCAGCACGGGGAACCTGGCCTCCACCCTCACCCAGCTGGGCATCAACACCGCCAACGCAGCCGGGGGCAACGGCAGCTTCCACCACCCCACGCCAGGTTGGTACCGGCCGCCGTCTCTGTCACCGATGGGTTCCATGTGCAGAGCCGCCGGGTTTCTGCTGTTTGAATGGACCCGAACCAGGAAATGAATCGAACCGCCGGGTTTCTGCTGTTTGAATGGACCCGAACCAGGAAATGAATCGAACCGCCGGGTTTCTGCTGTTTGAATGGACCCGAACCAGGAAATGAATCGAACCTCGGGTTTTAGCTCCTCCCACCACAGGTTAAGTGGCCCGGCCCAGTGGGTCCGGCCCAGTGGGCCCGGTCCCGCTGCATGATTATGGTCAAAGTAACCATCCCAGTAGTTTAGTTCTGTAGATCGGTCCCGTCTGTTGACCCGACAGCAGCGGTTCTGTGAGATCCAGATGATGATGAGGAGGTTTGGGCTGAATGATGAAGAGTAAAGTGGTTTGACTTTGGGCTCCGCCCCTGTGAGGTTCTGGTTCTGTTCTGTGGCCCGACGGCTCTGGTTCTGGTTCTGTTCTGTGGCCCGACGGCTCTGGTTCTGTTCTGTTCTGTGGCCCGACGGCTCTGGTTCTGTTCTGTGGCCCGACGGCTCTGGTTCTGTTCTGTGGCCCGACGGCTCTGGTTCTGGTCCGGCTGGTGCTGTGGTGTGGAACTGGATCACAGTCAGGGCTGCAGAGGAATTGAAACTTCTCTGTGGATGGAAGTGCTGTCGGAAAATGTTTTATCTGAGGTGAGGCAGGCAGGAAGCTGCTGTCAGCCGCCTCCTCAGAGCCGGGTCTGGACCGGCTCCTCAGAGCCGGGTCTGGACCGGCTCTGGTGCTGAGGAGCAGATAGGAGGGGAACTCCCCCCTGAAACCACGAGCTGTTCTTATTTAGGACAGATAACGCACTGACATGTGGAACAGATCCTGGACTGTTTTAGATGGAAAGCAGGTCAGAAAGCTGTGTTTTTTCTCTGTTCAGCCACTGAACTCTGACCTTTGACCCATTCAGGCAGAAAAAAGGCTCCTAACTCAAGGGATGAACCAGTGTTGTGTCGACACAGAACAGACAACTTAGCAAAGAAGCCATTTTAAACTGGATCTTTAGGCACTTTGTCACAAAGACACATCATTTGTTCCCATTTCTTTAGCTGCATCTATGAAAAACAGCAAAGAAAACACAGTTTGACAGACAGAAAATAGGATTTCTGCAGCAACAAGGTGAAAAACAGCAGATAAGATGATAGAAAGTAAAGCTTTTCCTGTTTACTGGAAATAAATGAAGAACCGATGTCTGATCAGGATAAAATGACAGTGATTGATCTGAGTTGTCGTCTCGCAGCGTCTCCCTGAACACATGAAACCTCCAGAGTAAATCTCATGTTTCCTTCTCTCTGCAGGACTCCTGGCGTCTCTACAGAGCACGCTCAGTAACCCCTCCCTGCCTTCGTCGTTAAGCAACCCCAACATCCAATCATCTCTCAGCAGCCACTCCTTCTCCAACTCTCTGAGCTCCGCCTCCCTGCACTCGTCGCTCAGCAACCCCTCCCTGCAGTCGTCGCTCAGCTCCTCCCCCTCCCTGCCGTCCTCCCTCAGCAGCCAATCGCTGCACTCGTCCCTCAGTAACTCCTCCCTCCAGTCCATGTCCAGCAGTAACCCCAGCTACAGCAGCGGAGTGGGCGGGTCCGGCTCCGGCTCCTCCTCCTACGCGCCGCTGCTCAGCGGCCAGGCGCCGCTCAGCACGTCGCCGCGCAGACGGGCCCAGCTGTCCCCGCTCATCCTGCCCATGGGGGCGGAGTCACGGAGGCATCACTCCAAGCAGTTCTCCCCCACCATCTCCCCCACCCTGTCCTCCATCACACAGGTGAGTCCAGGCCTCCTTCTATCACCGATCAATACAGCGATTGGTGTGCTGATGGAACCCAGAAATGTTTCTGAAATTAAAACTGACTGAAAACTGACTGAAAAACAGACTGAAAGAAAAAATACTGAAAAAAAAGACTTAAAACAACCTGAAAAATGACTGAAAAACTGACTGAAAAACAGACTGAAAACAGACTGAAAACAGACTGAAAACAGACTGAAAACAGACTGAAAACAGACTGAAAACAGACTGAAAACAGACTGAAAACAGACTGAAAACAGACTGAAAAACAGACTGAAAAACAGACTGAAAAACAGACTGAAAAACTGACTGAAAACTGACTGAAAAACTGACTGAAAAACTGACTGAAAAACTGACTGAAAAACTGACTGAAAAACAGACTGAAAAACAGACTGAAAAACAGACTGAAAAACAGACTGAAAAACAGACTGAAAACAGACTGAAAAACTGACTGAAAAACTGACTGAAAACTGACTGAAAACTGACTGAAAACTGTCTGAAAACTGTCTGAAAACTGTCTGAAAACTGTCTGAAAACAGACTGAAAACAGACTGAAAACAGACTGAAAACAGACTGAAAACAGACTGAAAACAGACTGAAAACAGACTGAAAACAGACTGAAAACAGACTGAAAAAAAGAACTGAAAACAGACTGAAAAACTAACTGAAAACAGACTGAAAAACTAACTGAAAACTGACTGAAAAAAGAACTGAAAACTGACTGAAAAAAAAAATACTGAAAAACTGACTGAAAAAAAAGACTTAAAACTAAATGAAAACTGACTGAAAACTGACTGAAAACTGACTGAAAAACTGACTGAAAAACTGACTGAAAAACAGACTGAAAAACAGACTGAAAAACAGACTGAAAACAGACTGAAAACAGACTGAAAACAGACTGAAAACAGACTGAAAACAGACTGAAAACAGACTGAAAAACTGACTGAAAAACAGACTGAAAACAGACTGAAAACAGACTGAAAAACAGACTGAAAAACAGACTGAAAAACAACCTGAAAACAGACTGAAAAACAGACTGAAAAACAACCTGAAAACAGACTGAAAAACAGACTGAAAACTGACTGAAAACTGACTGAAAAACAGACTGAAAAACAGACTGAAAACAGACTGAAAACAGACTGAAAAACAGACTGAAAAACAGACTAAAAAACAGACTGAAAAACTGACTGAAAAACTGACTGAAAAACTGACTGAAAAACTGACTGAAAACTGACTGAAAACTGACTGAAAACTGACTGAAAACAGACTGAAAACAGACTGAAAAAAAGAACTGAAAAACTGACTGAAAAAAGAACTGAAAAACTGACTGAAAAAAGAACTGAAAACTGACTGAAAAAAAGAACTGAAAACAGACTGAAAAACTAACTGAAAACAGACTGAAAAACTAACTGAAAACAGACTGAAAAACTAACTGAAAACTGACTGAAAAACTAACTGAAAACTGACTGAAAAAAGAACTGAAAACTGACTGAAAAAAGAACTGAAAACTGACTGAAAAAAGAACTGAAAACTGACTGAAAAAAGAACTGAAAACTGACTGAAAAAAGAACTGAAAACTGACTGGAAAAAGAACTGAAAACAGACTGAAAAAAGAACTGAAAAAAGAACTGAAAACTGACTGGAAAAAGAACTGAAAACAGACTGAAAACAACCTGAAAACAACCTGAAAACTGACTGAAAAATGACTTAAAAACTGACTGAAAAACAGACTGAAAACAGACTGAAAAACAGACTGAAAAACAGACTGAAAAACAGACTGAAAAACAGACTGAAAAACAACCTGAAAATAGACTGAAAAACAGACTGAAAAACAACCTGAAAACAGACTGAAAAACAGACTGAAAAACAGACTGAAAAACAGACTGAAAAACAGACTGAAAAACAGACTGAAAAACAGACTGAAAAACAGACTGAAAAACAGACTGAAAACTGACTGAAAACTGACTGAAAACTGACTGAAAAACTGACTGAAAAACTGACTGAAAAACAGACTGAAAACAGACTGAAAACAGACTGAAAAACAGACTGAAAAACAGACTGAAAAACAGACTAAAAAACAGACTGAAAAACAGACTGAAAAACTGACTGAAAAACTGACTGAAAAACTGACTGAAAAACTGACTGAAAAACTGACTGAAAACTGACTGAAAACTGACTGAAAACAGACTGAAAACAGACTGAAAAAAAGAACTGAAAAACTGACTGAAAAAAGAACTGAAAAACTGACTGAAAAAAGAACTGAAAACTGACTGAAAAAAAGAACTGAAAACAGACTGAAAAACTAACTGAAAACAGACTGAAAAACTAACTGAAAACAGACTGAAAAACTAACTGAAAACTGACTGAAAAACTAACTGAAAACTGACTGAAAAAAGAACTGAAAACTGACTGAAAAAAGAACTGAAAACTGACTGAAAAAAGAACTGAAAACTGACTGAAAAAAGAACTGAAAACTGACTGAAAAAAGAACTGAAAACTGACTGGAAAAAGAACTGAAAACTGACTGGAAAAAGAACTGAAAACAGACTGAAAAAAGAACTGAAAAAAGAACTGAAAACTGACTGGAAAAAGAACTGAAAACAGACTGAAAACAACCTGAAAACAACCTGAAAACTGACTGAAAAATGACTGAAAAACTGACTGAAAACAGACTGAAAAACAGACTGAAAAACAGACTGAAAAACAACCTGAAAACAGACTGAAAAACAGACTGAAAAACAGACTGAAAAACAGACTGAAAAACAACCTGAAAACAGACTGAAAAACAGACTGAAAAACAACCTGAAAACAGACTGAAAAACAGACTGAAAACTGACTGAAAACTGACTGAAAAACAGACTGAAAAACAGACTGAAAACAGACTGAAAACAGACTGAAAAACAGACTGAAAAACAGACTAAAAAACAGACTGAAAAACTGACTGAAAAACTGACTGAAAAACTGACTGAAAAACTGACTGAAAACTGACTGAAAACTGACTGAAAACTGACTGAAAACAGACTGAAAACAGACTGAAAAAAAGAACTGAAAAACTGACTGAAAAAAGAACTGAAAAACTGACTGAAAAAAGAACTGAAAACTGACTGAAAAAAAGAACTGAAAACAGACTGAAAAACTAACTGAAAACAGACTGAAAAACTAACTGAAAACAGACTGAAAAACTAACTGAAAACTGACTGAAAAACTAACTGAAAACTGACTGAAAAAAGAACTGAAAACTGACTGAAAAAAGAACTGAAAACTGACTGAAAAAAGAACTGAAAACTGACTGAAAAAAGAACTGAAAACTGACTGAAAAAAGAACTGAAAACTGACTGGAAAAAGAACTGAAAACAGACTGAAAAAAGAACTGAAAAAAGAACTGAAAACTGACTGGAAAAAGAACTGAAAACAGACTGAAAACAACCTGAAAACAACCTGAAAACTGACTGAAAAATGACTTAAAAACTGACTGAAAAACAGACTGAAAACAGACTGAAAAACAGACTGAAAAACAGACTGAAAAACAGACTGAAAAACAGACTGAAAAACAACCTGAAAATAGACTGAAAAACAGACTGAAAAACAACCTGAAAACAGACTGAAAAACAGACTGAAAAACAGACTGAAAAACAGACTGAAAAACAGACTGAAAAACAGACTGAAAAACAGACTGAAAAACAGACTGAAAAACAGACTGAAAAACAGACTGAAAACTGACTGAAAACTGACTGAAAACTGACTGAAAAACTGACTGAAAAACTGACTGAAAAACAGACTGAAAACAGACTGAAAACAGACTGAAAAACAGACTGAAAAACAGACTGAAAAACAGACTAAAAAACAGACTGAAAAACAGACTGAAAAACTGACTGAAAAACTGACTGAAAAACTGACTGAAAAACTGACTGAAAAACTGACTGAAAACTGACTGAAAACTGACTGAAAACAGACTGAAAACAGACTGAAAAAAAGAACTGAAAAACTGACTGAAAAAAGAACTGAAAAACTGACTGAAAAAAGAACTGAAAACTGACTGAAAAAAAGAACTGAAAACAGACTGAAAAACTAACTGAAAACAGACTGAAAAACTAACTGAAAACAGACTGAAAAACTAACTGAAAACTGACTGAAAAACTAACTGAAAACTGACTGAAAAAAGAACTGAAAACTGACTGAAAAAAGAACTGAAAACTGACTGAAAAAAGAACTGAAAACTGACTGAAAAAAGAACTGAAAACTGACTGAAAAAAGAACTGAAAACTGACTGGAAAAAGAACTGAAAACTGACTGGAAAAAGAACTGAAAACAGACTGAAAAAAGAACTGAAAAAAGAACTGAAAACTGACTGGAAAAAGAACTGAAAACAGACTGAAAACAACCTGAAAACAACCTGAAAACTGACTGAAAAATGACTGAAAAACTGACTGAAAACAGACTGAAAAACAGACTGAAAAACAGACTGAAAAACAACCTGAAAACAGACTGAAAAACAGACTGAAAAACAGACTGAAAAAAAGAACTGAAAACAGACTGAAAAACTAACTGAAAACTGACTGAAAAAAGAACTGAAAAACTGACTGAAAAAAGAACTGAAAAACAGACTGAAAAACAGACTGAAAAACAGACTGAAAAACAGACTGAAAAACAGACTGAAAAAAAGAACTGAAAACAGACTGAAAAACTAACTGAAAACTGACTGAAAAAAGAACTGAAAAACTGACTGAAAAAAGAACTGAAAACAGACTGAAAAAAAGAACTGAAAACAGACTGAAAAACTAACTGAAAACTGACTGAAAAAAGAACTGAAAACTGACTGGAAAAAGAACTGAAAACTGACTGGAAAAAGAACTGAAAACAGACTGAAAAAAGAACTGAAAAAAGAACTGAAACTGACTGGAAAAAGAACTGAAAACAGACTGAAAAACAGACTGAAAACTGACTGAAAACTGACTGAAAACTGACTCAAAATTGACTGAAAACAGACTGAAAACTGACTGAAAAAAGAACTGAAAACTGACTGAAAAAAGAACTGAAAACTGACTGAAAAAAGAACTGAAAACTGACTGGAAAAAGAACTGAAAAAAGAACTGAAAACTGACTGGAAAAAGAACTGAAAACAGACTGAAAAACAGACTGAAAAACAGACTGAAAAACAGACTGAAAACTGACTGAAAACTGACTGAAAACTGACTGAAAACTGACTGAAAACTGACTGAAAACTGACTGAAAACAGACTGAAAAAAGAACTGAAAACAGACTGAAAAACTAACTGAAAACTGACTGAAAAAAGAACTGAAAACTCACTGAAAAAAGAACTGAAAACTGACTGAAAAAAGAACTGAAAACTGACTGGAAAAAGAACTGAAAACTGACTGGAAAAAGAACTGAAAACTGACTGGAAAAAGAACTGAAAACAGACTGAAAAAAGAACTGAAAACTGACTGAAAAAAGAACTGAAAACTGACTGGAAAAAGAACTGAAAACAGACTGAAAACAGACTGAAAACAGACTGAAAACAGACTGAAAACTGACTGAAAACTGACTGAAAACAGAACTGAAATCAGACTGAAAACAGACTGGAAAAAGAACTGAAAAAAGAACTGAAAACTGACTGAAAATAGACTGAAAAAAGAACTGAAAACGGACTAAAAAGGGACAGGAAAAAGAACTGAAAACAGACTGAAAAACTAACTGAAAACCGACTGAAAAACTAACTGAAAACTGACTGAAAACTAACTGAAAACTAACTGAAAACTAACTGAAAACAGACTGAAAAACAGACTGAAAAACAGACTGAAAAACAGACTGAAAAACACACTGAAAAACAGACTGAAAACTAACTGAAAACTAACTGAAAAACAGACTGAAAAACAGACTGAAAAACAGACTGAAAAACAGACTGAAAACAGACTGAAAACAGACTGAAAAAAGAACTGAAAACTGACTGAAAAACTAACTGAAAACAGACTGAAAACAGACTGAAAACAGACTGAAAACAGACTGAAAACAGACTGAAAACAGACTGAAAACAGACTGAAAACAGACTGAAAACAGACTGAAAACAGACTGAAAACAGACTGAAAAACGAACTGAAAAACAGACTGAAAAACTAACTGAAAACTAACTGAAAACTAACTGAAAAACAGACTGGAAAACAGACTGAAAACAACCTGGAAACAGACTGGAAAACAACCTGAAAAAAGAACTGAAAACTGACTGAAAAAAGAACTGAAAACTGACTGAAAAACAGACTGAAAAACAGACTGAAAAACACACTGAAAAACAGACTGAAAACTAACTGAAAACTAACTGAAAAACAGACTGAAAAACAGACTGAAAAACAGACTGAAAACAGACTGAAAACAGACTGAAAACAGACTGAAAACAGACTGAAAACAGACTGAAAACTAACTGAAAACAGACTGAAAAAAGAACTGAAAAAAGAACTGAAAACTGACTGAAAAACTAACTGAAAACTGACTGAAAAAAGAACTGAAAACAGACTGAAAAAAGAACTGAAAACAGACTGAAAAAAGAACTGAAAACAGACTGAAAAAAGAACTGAAAACAGACTGAAAAAACAGACTGGAAAAAGAACTGAAAACTAACTGAAAACTAACTGAAAACTGACTGAAAAACTAACTGAAAACAGACTGATAAACTAACTGAAAACAGACTGAAAACAGACTGAAAACAGACTGAAAACAGACTGAAAACAGACTGAAAACAGACTGAAAACAGACTGAAAAACGAACTGAAAAACAGACTGAAAAACTAACTGAAAACTAACTGAAAAACAGACTGGAAAACAGACTGAAAACAACCTGGAAACAGACTGGAAAACAACCTGAAAAAAGAACTGAAAACTGACTGAAAAAAGAACTGAAAACTGACTGAAAACAGACTGAAAAGGGACTGGAAAAAGAACTGAAAACAGACTGAAAAACTAACTGAAAACAGACTGAAAAACTAACTGAAAACAGACTGGAAAAAGAACTGAAAACAGACTGGAAAAAGAACTAAAAACTGACTGAAAATAGACTGAAAAAAGAACTGAAAACAGACTGGAAAAAGAACTGAAAACTGACTGAAAACAGACTGGAAAAAGAACTGAAAACAGACTGAAAACGGGACTGAAAAACTGACTAAAAAGGGACAGGAAAAAGAACTGAACTTTCTTACTCAAACTTTGTGTGACCTGCTGAAACTTTTTTTTTTTGTCCACATTTTAACGTTTCTTTGAGAAATAAATGAACAAATTAAAAAATAATTCTTTGCCGGTAGGTCTGTGAAATAAGTATTAAGTTTATATATAAAAGGTCTTAAAAAGGTCTTAAAAAGGTCTGAATTTGACTGGAAGGAGCCTGGTTAGCGTCCGGCTGCTAACTTGCTAACCCTCGGTCCCGTCCTGCAGGGCGTCCCTCTGGACACCAGCAGACTGCCTCTGGACCAGCGGCTTCCTCCCTACCCGCTCAGCCAGTCCCACCAGCACCAGCCCGGCTCCCAGCCCGGACAGCAGCCCCACCCAGTGGGTCAGCACCACCTCCAGCAGCTGCACCGCTTCCAGCAGCCGCGAGCCACCACCCAGCAGCAGCTCCACCTGCAGAACCTGCGGAACCAGCACATGCAGCAGCACTTTGGAACGGTACGTTACGGCTCAGCCGACCGGCCCAGGTTAGTGAGATGCTCTGTGAAGTTCTGACCTCGGTGTGTCGCTGCAGCATCAGAGGCCGATGGGGCCGCCCGTGAAGGCGGAGAGCGCCATGGACCCGTGCGTTCAGGCGTCCTCGTTCTCGCTCTGCCAAGTGAAACAGGAAGCAGAGCAGCAGGCGGAGCAGCAGCGCCTCCAGCAGCACATCAACCTGTCCACCGACTTCTACAACGTGAGTAACCACAGCTGGGCACATCTGTCTCTGACCGATGAAGCGCTTCTGCTTCAGTTCTGGTTCTTCCTCTGAGGAGCAGGACGGAAACGGCAGCTCAGTTTGACAGAAACAGGTCCACTAAACCTTTAAAAAGCACCAGTTTCCATCCAGAAACGGGTCCACTAAACCTTTAAAAAGCACCAGTTTCTATACAGAAACAGGTCCACTAAACCTTTAAAAAGCACCAGTTTCCATCCAGAAACAGGAATCCCTGCTCCGGACAGAACCGGTGGAACCGGGTCGGGTTCCTGCTCACATGCACACGCCTGCAGGGCTGAGGTCAGAGCTCCGATGGCTTGACTTCAGTCCTTCGGCCTCTTCGGAGCTAATCTGGAGGCGTGTTTGGGCTCCTATTCCAGGCTGATGTTTCCAGATGTTGCTTCCGTCTTTTTTTCCCATGATGCCATCTGTTCTGTGATTGGTGCTTCCAATCAGAAGCTTCTGAAGCTCAGACTCATCTCAAACACGTACTAAACTTGGTGTTTTCTGGTTTTATCTGAGTTTTATTCTCCTTTGAACACACAGTTTGTCTGACTGTGCTGATGTAATTCCTCCCTGGCAGAAAACTCGCTTCTTTTTGTTCTGCACAGAAACGTCTGTGTTCACTTTGTGTTTGTCAGGAAACTCAAACACAAACTTCTGAACAGTTATTAAAGTAAAACGGTGCTGGAGAACAGCTGCTGCCCTCCATCAGCGTTCGATGAGCAGCTGGAGTCAGTTTTGGTGTTTTCAGTGTGGAGGCATCTGATTGGACTCAGCTGATTGAATAATTGGATTAATTAGGTTATGTTGAGTGTTCTGAATGTGAAAGTTGTGTAACCCACTCAGAAGGGATCTGTGTTTAACCTGCTGCTGCAGCCGATGAAGCCAGATACCTTTTTACTGCTGTTTGCACGTCTGTGGGTGCCTCTTAGTTTTATAAGCATGTGCTGCTTTAGTTCAACTGACCAGAGTGATGAGCAGCACCTTTCATTACCTGGTTCAGTGTGAACAGGTGTGCTCACCTGTCTGATTTAACGCTGAGCTGGAAACAGAAGGAGCAGCAGATGGTGAGGCTGACACCCAAACACACCTGAGCTGAAAAATGAAAGACGCTCTGATGTCACAGCTTCCACATTTTACCTCAAACACGGAAATCAGAATGAAGCTTCACCCCTCTGATCATGAAGGTAGCAGCCTGGCTGATAAAGGACTGAAACAAGACTGAAACAAGACTGAAAACTGATGGAAAACAGACTGAAACAAGACTGAAAACTGATGGAAAACAGACTGATAACAGACTGAAAACGGACCGGAAAAAAAAGACTGAAAAACAGACTGATAAAGGACTGAAAATAGACTAAAAAGGGACTGAAAATTGACTAAAAAGGGACTGAAAACAGACTAAAAAGGGACTGAAAACAGACTAAAAAGGGACTGAAAACAGACTAAAAAGGGACTGAAAACAGACTGATAAAGGACTGAAAAAAGACTGAAAAAAGATTGAAAAACAGTCTGAAAGTAGACTAAAAACAGACTGAAACAAGAATGAAAACTGATGGAAAACAGACTGAAAACGGACCGGAAAAAAAAGACTGAAAAACAGACTGATAAAGGACTGAAAATAGACTAAAAAGGGACTAAAAATTGACTAAAAAGGGACTGAAAATTGACTAAAAAGGGACTGAAAATAGACTAAAAACAGACTGAAAACAGACTTAAAAAAAGACTGAAAATTAACTGAAAAAGGACAGAAAACTGACTGAAAACAGACTGAAAACTACTTCTTCACTTCTTCTGATCTCTCCCATCCAACCAGGCGACTTTTAAAGGTCTTTAAAGACTAACTCCTGACACCCTGAAGACAATGTCACTGAGTTTTTTGGGTTAATTATTTCCCATCATGCACCTGGTGTAACAACTCCTGTGAGACTCTTTCATCTTGAAAAGTGTCTTTGAATTCCCCTGAAAAGTCGTTTTAGGCCGGCTTAACCTGACCAGAAACCAGGTGAGACTTTGCACTAAAGCCTCCTGGGAGAATAGATCATATAATAATTAGACTTTATAATAAACCCAGAAACGTCTGAGGCCAGCAGATCCTCTTTTAGCTGAAGTTTCCAGACGTTTGTCAGCTGATGCATCAGGACACGTGGTCGTGACTTCATGATGTGAGAAATGTAACTGGACGGTTTTCTTTTTTCCCAGGATGCCTTGTTCAACTCCCTGCTGGATGACCCGTACCTGAGTCTGCAGCTCACAGGAAAATCCAACCAGCAGGTAGGGATGATGTCATCTGTGGGAGCTCCTCTGCTGTCATCAGGTCAAAGTTTAGTTCAGAGCATTCATTAAAGCTGAAGTATTCTTTGTAACAGTTCCTTCAGTCCAGCGTTGAACTGGACCAAGTGGTGTACGTCATCTTCATTAGCGTTAGCTAAGTTAGCTGCTGCTAAAGGAAGAAATAAATCAGTAAATAAACCATGAGGAGTTATTTCATTAGCTAAGCTGTTAGAGTTAGCTGCTGCTAAAGGAGGAAATAAATCAGTAAATAAAGCATGAGGAGTTATTTCATTAGCTAAGCTGTTAGCGTTAGCTGCTGCTAAAGGAGGAAATAAATCAGTAAATAAACCATGAGGAGTTATTTCATTAGCTAAGCTGTTAGCGTTAGCTGCTGCTAAAGGAAGAAATAAATCAGTAAATAAACCATGAGGAGTTATTTCTGCATTAGCTGAGCTGTTAGCGTTAGCTGCTGCTAAAGGAAGAAATAAATCAGTAAATAAACCATGAGGAGTTACTTCATTAGCTAAGCTGTTAGCGTTAGCTGCTGCTAAAGGAAGAAATAAATCAGTAAATAAACCATGAGGAGTTATTTCTGCATTGGCTGAGCTGTTAGCGTTAGCTGCTGCTAAAGGAAGAAATAAACCATGAGGAGTTATTTCTGCATTAGCTAAGCTGTTAGCGTTAGCTGCTTCTAAAGGAGGAAATAAATCAGTAAATAAACCATGAGGAGTTATTTCATTAGCTAAGCTGTTAGCGTTAGCTGCTGCTAAAGGAAGAAATAAATCAGTAAATAAACCATGAGGAGTTATTTCTGCATTAGCTAAGCTGTTAGCGTTAGCTGCTGCTAAAGGAAGAAATAAATCAGTAAATAAACCATGAGGAGTTACTTCATTAGCTGAGCTGTTAGCGTTAGCTGCTGCTAAAGGAAGAAATAAATCAGTAAATAAACCATGAGGAGTTATTTCTGCATTAGCTAAGCTGTTAGCGTTAGCTGCTGCTAAAGGAGGAAATAAATCAGTAAATAAACCATGAGGAGTTACTTCATTAGCTGAGCTGTTAGCGTTAGCTGCTGCTAAAGGAAGAAATAAATCAGTAAATAAACCATGAGGAGTTATTTCATTAGCTAAGCTGTTAGCGTTAGCTGCTGCTAAAGGAAGAAATAAATCAGTAAATAAACCATGAGGAGTTATTTCTCAGATGCTTCCATTTCCCTGCTCTGAAGTTCAGGCTCTGAGAGTTGGAACTGATCCTCTTTGTGGCTCAGTTCCTTCAGTCCAGCGTTGAACTGGACCAAGTTGTTAAAACAGTGGGATGAAAAGTGTTTGCTGCACATTCACAGTCTTTAGCTAACTCTGCTGGAACATTAGCCTCAGATATAGTTTATCCACTGGGCTCTTATATCCTCTGAGGCTGCTGCTGGATGGAAGATGCATGCTCCTCAGTGCAGCTGACAGCAGAACATTTCCACCAGAAGCTGGCTTCATCCGTCCAGCAGGGGGGATGTGAGGGGGCGGGGCTTAGCAGAGGAGGCGGGGCTTAGCAGAGGAGGCGGAGCAGTCACAGTCTTTAGCTAACTCTGCTCGAACGTTAGCCTCAGATATAGTTTATCCACTGGGCTCTGATATCCTCCAGGCTGTGGTTCTGTAGTTTCTTCTTCATGCTGCACATTTGGACTAAAATGGTTCCTGCTTCAGTTCCCAGGCGACAGCCAGGCCGACGGTCTGTCCCTGAACCACGGCGGTCTGAGCTGCGTCACCGACAACAACCAGCTGCAAGCCGACAGCCACGCAGCCCTGGAGACGCAGGGCGCCGGCGACCAGCAGCTGCTCAACAACCAGAACCAGAACTACAGCGGTGGAGACGGACGCCACAACGTGCCCAACATCATCCTCACAGGTCCGTATGAGCCTCAGGTCAACCTTTCAGAAAACTTCACACGAGGAGAGGCGGGGTCACGTGACCCAGGCTTCACACGAGAAGAGGCGGGGTCACGTGACCCAGGCTTCACACGAGGAGAGGCGGGGTCACGTGACCCAGGCTTCACACGAGAAGAGGCGGGGTCACGTGACCCAGGCTTCACACGAGGAGAGGCGGGGTCACGTGACCCAGGCTTCACACGAGAAGAGGCGGGGTCACGTGACCCAGGCTTCACACGAGAAGAGGCGGGGTCACGTGACCCAGGCTTCACACGAGAAGAGGCGGGGTCACGTGACCCAGGCTTCACACGAGAAGAGGCGGGGTCACGTGACCCAGGCTTCACACGAGAAGAGGCGGGGTCACGTGACCCATGACCTGGGTGAAACTCAGAGATGAGCTTCTTCCTTTGGTATAAAACAGAGAAGAGAAAAGGAACAGTTTGTGAAGCTTTAATGAGCTCACAGTTAAAAACTGGGCAGGTGTGTTGAGTCCTGAAGGGGCTCCAGGTCCTCAGGGGACGCCACGGGGACGCCACGGTTACGCCACGGGGACGCCATGGTGTCAGAGGAGCAGCTGAGAGGCTGTGGGTCCATCCTGTCCTGGGGAAGGACTTCAGGCTCCTCTGACTCGCCGGGCCTCTGTGGGCCATCCTGAACAGAATTGATCTCTCAGAATCAGAATAAACTGAGTAAATCCACAGAAGCTGATTTGTGTTCACCGGTTTAACTAGCATAACCGGTTTAACCAGTTCACTCAGTTTAGTCTGTCTAACCGGTTAAACCAGTTTAATATGTTTATCCAGTGTAACTAGTTTAACCGGTTTCACCAGTTTAGCCGGTGTCCCTGCAGCCGTCTCTCTGGTGCAGCTCTAACGCGTTTACCCAGTTTACCCAGTTCAATCAGTTTAACCAGTTTAACCAGTATAACCGGTTTACCTGTTAAACCAAATTAACCCGTTTTAGCTGTTCAACCAGCTTAACCTGTTTAACCAATGTAACCGGTTTAACTGGTTTAACCGGTTTAGCCTGTTCTCCTGCAGCCTGGTGCAGCTCTAACCCGTCCCCCTCCCCCCCCCTGCAGGAGAGTCCCTGGTTTACCTGTTTTAGCCAATTTAGCCTGTTTAACCGGTTTAGCCAGTTTAACCAGTTTAACCGGTTTAGCCTGTTTACTTTCTGCGGCTCGGTGGCGGCAGAGCTCGGGCGCTCGGTTTAGCCTGTTTAGCCTATTTAACCGGTTCTCCTGCAGCCTGGAGCAGCTCTAACCCGCCCCCCTCCCAGGGAGACTCCCTGGTTTAGCCTGTTTAACCGGTTTAGTCTGTTTAACCAATTTACCCAGTGTAACCAGTTTAGCCTGTTTACCCATTTAGCCTGTTTACCCATTTAGCCTGTTTAACATGTTTAGCCTGTTTAGCCTGTTTAACACGTTTCACCGGTTCAGCCTGTTCTCCTGCAGACTGGTGCAGCTCTAACCCCTCCCCCCCTCCCCCCCTGCAGGCGACTCCCCCACAGGCCTGTCCAAGGAGATCGCCAGCGCTCTGTCCCACGTCCCGGGCTTTGAGATGGACCCGTTCTCCCTGGACGAGCAGCTGAGGATGGACCCGCTGTCTCTGGACATGCTGGAGGGCGACATGATGCTGGCCGACCCGGCCGTGGAGGACTCCTTCCGGTCCGACCGGCTGAAGTGACCCCGCCTGTGGAGGTGAAGAGGACGCCGCCCACCGCCCCCCCCCCCAGCCAGCAGGGCCTGAAAGAGCTCTGGGGGGGGGCATCAGAGGCACTTACCTGAAAACGCTGTCGCTACGCCCCGGCGCTTCTGTTCTGGCATTAGCTTGTATGAGTGAAGGTGACGTCGGCTTCCTGTGCGAACCAGCAGCACGTGCGCAGCCTCGTGCACGCTGATGTGCACGGAGCCCCCGGAGCTGTTTGTGGCTCCTGCGGCAGCCATGTTGGCGTGCTCCACAGACAGGAAGTGCGTTTAAAGCTCTGTCCCTTTAGCAGGAAGTCAGCCATCTTTCAAAGGTTTCTATATTTGTAAAAAGTCCCCCGCAGAGCTGGTCGCCGCACGCTTTGCGCCCGAGTGCACGAGCGCCCGAGTGCACGAGCGCCCGAGTGCACGAGCGCCCGAGCTCTGCCGCCACCGAGCCGCAGAAAGTGCCATCCCAGCCCGAGTTGTCCCAGCGCTCTCAGCGATATGCACAGACTCTGAGGAGTTCCCGAACAAAGCTTTTCTTGTGAATGTTACTGTAAACTGTTCCCACCTGATGTCACTCACTGTGGAGCAGCCCCCGCCTTCCTCCGAGTGCCTTTGTGGCTGCAACGGGCCGCCGTGCGCGAACCAATCAGGTGTCAGCCCCAGAAGTCCCAGCAGAATGATTCATAAAGAAGGTTTTAGTTGCTGCTCACTGAAGCTTTAACCCGCTGTGTCAGCACGCCTCCTCCTTCCAGCTCGCCGTCCGTCCCTCTCATCTACAGACAGCTGTTCACTGATCCTGATCACATGCAGGTATTGATCTGTCAGTTATTATGGAACCTCTCAGCTCCTCAGAGTCCGTCTCTCCTTCATTTCTTCTGCACTGAAGAAGAAATCTGGGTCGGTGTTTTGAGACTTTTGAGGTTTATTTGATTTAGTTTCATCTTATTTTCCGTTTGTTTAACGTCTCACTGAGGGACGCCCACATGAGACGTGGTTAAAGTGGTTAAAGACGTGGTTAAAGTGGTTAAAGAGGTTAAAGGTTGAAGGGTAACTCTAACCCAGAGCAGGTGTGTCAGCTTTGAGCTCCTCGGTTGAATCTGCCCCAGGATCAGGTGATTTTTGGTGGGATGGCCCTTTAACTCCTCCCAGACCCTGTGATTGACAGCTCTTAGCCCCGCCCCATCCGACCCAGACCCTGTGATTGACAGCTCTTAGCCCCGCCCCATCCTCCCAGACCCTGTGATTGACAGCTCTTAGCCCCGCCCCATCCGCCCCAGACCCTGTGATTGACAGCTCTTAGCCCCGCCCCATCCGACCTGCTGCATCAGCTCAC